>NC_142382.1:11195000-11511250 GCF_059441005.1 Hippichthys cyanospilos
GTCATCCATGTGTGTCTTACTCTTCATTGCATTTGTGTTTGTGAACTTCGTTAGCTATGGCTGTGGCCCAGATGTTCACGACGATCGAAGTAATGGTTAGAGTAGTCTGCGCGGTCAGGACTGAGAGGCACTTGGAGGGTAAGGCTGTGCATGAACGATGGATGCCATGCCGCCTCATGTTGAGAGAGCTGCGGGTGGTATTGGGAGGTCGTCATGTGTCCTGTTGTGCTCGAATGGCCTCCTAGGGCAGCTGCACACAGGCAATGCTTAATAAGGTCACCAATTGACCCCCAACTGTTCTTTTACCTTTTTTCTTCGTCAGTGCTTTTTTTTCTTTCATGTTATCCCCACCCCTCACCCCCACCCTGGGACGTTCCTCCCGAAAGCTTTTGAGAAAAGAATTAGGCAATGATACCCAACAGCCTTGCGCACCAATAATAGCAGATAAGTCCGCTCGAACCGATAATTTACATTCTCAGCTACTCTTCACGGTCCCTCTCTGTGGGTTTCTGGCATGCTGCTTATGCTATGTCATCCTGAGCATTCTCCATTGTTTGTATGTTTATATTTTGGACTGTTGAAATGGCATAGCCTAGACAAAGGTGAGGAAGAGAGTTGAGGGACAACCAAGGGTTAAAGTCGGAGCCAAGGAAGGATGTCAAAACAGGATTTGCTGCCATTCCCTGCGATGTTTATCACTGATGTCCCTTGCTAGTCCAAGTTTACAAACACCCCAAAATCTCAAAAGCTGTAAAGGAATCAGTGGTCAAGCTTTCAGTCTCAAAGCTTTTTAATCTTCCGCCTCTGGGCGTGCAGGGAAAGACGCAATGCTGCGCCTGACAAGATTACAGTGCACAGTGCCGCCACAGTTGAGTGAAAAGCTCATTGTAAGTCATTGTTATGGCTCTTGTACATGCCAGCGGCACATAAGCTCTTGATTAGCTCTTGCGGTGTGTGACACAGTATTCTCGCAGCTTGAATTATGGGCCTCATTTTACTGTTTTTATTGAACGTCAGCGACCCTAATGGCGTAATACTCTCATCAAAGTGCTTTCATTCACTTGCGGATCAATGATCATCAAAAGCTGCAATGGCTGTTTAGAAAAAGGTGTCATTAGCACTCATGTTTTGTTAATTATGTGACCATGTGATTCTGCAGGACAATGTACTGAACATCATCAATCAGATCATGGATGAATGTATTCCCTGTGACCGGGCCAACAGAGACTTTTGTGTCAAGTTCCCCGAGGAGATTCGTCATGACAACTTGGCAGGGCAGCTCTGGTTTGGAGCTGAGGTACAGTATTCCCTCAGCATCTGTCTGAAGGAAAACAAGCCTTTGTAAAGCCTGCAAAATAATTTTTATTTCACGGGAACAAGTTTACCGTGTGCAAATGTGTGACATGAGATTAAAAGATGTTCCAACTCTTGTGCAGTGTTTAGCTGCAGGCTCCATCATCATGAACAGGGAGATAGAGAGTATAGCAATGAGACCCTTGGCAAAGGACCTGACACGCAGCCTGGAGGAGGTACGCAACATTACACGAGACCAAGCTCTCCGAGACCTCAATTTCTACACAGACCGCATGAAGGACGCACTGCGACATTTCGACAGCCTTTTTGCTGAGTTTGAACTCAGGTAAATTAGGAGCAGACCCTTTTGGCAGTCGTAGCGCAAACAATAATTCACATTTGCCAACAATAAACGTTTGACTCAAACTGCCAATGTCATCGCTTCCCTCTCTTGCATTGCAGCTATGTGTCAGCCATGGTGCCTGTCAAGTCTCCCAAAGAATACTATGTACAGCAGGAGGTGATCGTTCTCTTCTGCGAGACGGTGGAAAGGTGACTTGTTTTTTTTTTTTTTTTTTTTTTTTTTACTTGAAATGTGCTACATGCATTTTGTAGATCAGTGGCTGTCATTCAGTATTCTTTACACCAAGTACCACCTAAGCATTTTAAGAGCTTCAACAATCGACCACTGATCTATTATCAAACTACCAATTCGATAATCGATTAACCGTTTCGTGACCTAGTTTGACTTATAATTGTGCAAATCCTCAGCCGGTCATATGTAAATGTTCTACAGTTTCTTTTGTTTTTCCCGTAAGCCTTTATATTTTTGTGTTGAATCAAATAAAACATTTGAAAACATTAGGTGTTTTCTCCAGACAAAAAATAATAAATTTCACCTTCTGACGTTGCCAACCAAACCAGTAACTAAACCTTAGTTTACTTATTTAATTGCACTTTTTTAAATAATGTCATGTGTTTGATTAAGAGAAGGATGTTAAAATCAGTTTTTCTTAAATCTGATGTTAAATAATCAAAAGCTTAACGTCAAACATTTTTTAGCTCTCCAATTACCATGGAAACATTCAAATTAGCCAGTGGGCCATACAACATTTTGAAAAGAACTAGTATAGCTAAAATACTGATAATGTTCAGTATTGTTCATGCCATCTTTCCCCTTCTGTCTCAGGGCGCTCAGACTGGGCTACCTCACACAAGACATGATTGATGACTATGAGCCTGCGCTGATGTTTACAATTCCCAGACTAGCCATTGTATGGTAAGTGTTGCCCATCTTCGTCAGACTTCTGGCCTTGCTCCTCCTTCCAGTCCTCTTTAAGGAGTTTGAATCTATTTTTAGTGGACTGGTCGTGTACTCAGAAGGACCTCTCGACCTTGACCGAAAAGCAGAGGACATGTCTGAGCTCTTCCGCCCTTTTCGCACTTTACTGAGGAAAATCAGGTACAGTTAATGAGTGCTGTCATAATAAATTCAGATTCTTTTCCACCTAAACTTTTGTGGTGATACAGATTGATTGTGTCATCTTTTCAGAGACCTTTTGCAGACTCTATCTGAGGAAGAGTTACTGATGCTGGAGAGGAACCTCTGTATCTCTCAGGATGGCGAGTTACCCACAGGCCAGGAGGAGGCCACAAGCAAGACACCAGCATCTCCACCAGAGAATCAGTCCTCCTGCAGCCCCACTGTCACCTCCAAGGCAGCTGGTGATGAGGAACAAAAGCATCTGTCACTATTTGTATGTCCCAGCAACCAGGAGGAGTTGGCGGAAGTGGAAAACGGCTGGGAGGAGGTGAAATCTGAGAAAGGGGAGCAGGCAGAAGACATGCAGTGCGAGGAGGCAGAAGAGGCTGAGCTTGCTTGTTCCATGCAATATGACGAGGAGGAACTGGAACAGCTTAACATGATGGTGTACCGCGTTGGAGATGAGATGTCAACCCTGCTGTCGCCTCCTAGCCAAGGTCAGTCCCCGGCACACCGGCCCAACGGAGTTGAGGTAGGAGGCGCCAGCGGGGCTTCCAGCTCTGAGGCCTCCCCTCTCAGGGTGCTAAGGGGCAGAGGAAGGACAGGTATCTATTTAGAGGAGGAAGACAGGGTCTTCTTCATGGAAGATGTGGACCCAGCAGCAGATGGCGTTACCAGCATCTCAAGAGAAGTTCACTCTTGTGTTGCCTCACCTTCTAAAATCCCAAAGCCTCCTCATCCGTTGCCAAGTAGTCCAGCTGTGCGTTCGGATGTGGTTTGCAACGGTTGGCTCTCTGACGGACCTTCAGAACATCCTTGTTTGCAACCACGCAGTAAGAACGCGCAGTGTCTTAATGCAAAGCGCCCTCCGTCACGCACATCTGCTCTCAGCTCTGAACCGCTGCCTTACACAAATGGCTGGGAAGTGAGCTTAGAAGGCCCCGTGAATGAAACCGCAGAAGTCATTGCCCATCGTATGGGTGGCATGAAACTCTCTGCCACGGTCATATTCAACCCTCGCTCCCCCAGCCTGACAGAGCTGGCGGCGGACAAGATGCTGCTTCCTCGGCCCGCACCCTCCGAAATCGAACCCTGCGGCCCACTGGTGGCAACTCACTGCTTGCTTAACTCTTGTGTGTGCTGTGGAAGCTGTGAGGACGCCCATGAGGATACAATCACCTCTGAGACCGCAGGGCTTGGGTTAGGCCTCACTCTCAGAACAGATAAACACTGTAAACCCGTAGCCCCCGGCACCGTCATCCAGTCCTCTGCTTGCCGGCTTCCCCCGCGAGGCCGCGAGTGCTTCAGGAGAAGAGAACTTTGTCAGCTGTCTCAGGCTTCTTCCCGCTGCTTGAGCGAGCCCCTGGAAGAGGAAGGGAGAGCGGAACTCTGTGAGAAGTGCCTGGTGGGCGATCCACGACCGGGGCGTGACACTCAGAGCTGCTGCAACGCCATAGGGGATGGACCCTCCATGTGCAACTACCAGGAGAGCACTGAAACGAGGCAACACGCAACTGGAGGCCCACTGAGGGACAAGGGGGTGGACAAGGAGAAGCCAGGAATTAAAGAATCCAAGAGAGATGTCAAAGAGGACAGCAGGAAAGGCTCCAGGTAAGTTGTCTCTATGATCGTTCACATCATAAAGCTATATTGCTGAGCATTAGATTTTGACTTTTCGTCATCTTCTCACATCATTTTTAAGTTTCACATGACATCTTCTTACTCTTTCGTGTTAGCAGTACATTTTCTAAAGGGAATATTTGTTGTGTTGTTTTTCACAGTTCTTTTTATGACTATGTTCTAAATAAACTTCGATCAGTGTCAGTTTGATATTCCACTCATTTTTTATTTTTGTCATTATTTTCAATTTCACAGTTCTTTGTGCTTTTTTGTTTTCTTTCCTAATATTTTCAATATTTCTTCTCCCTTGTTGTACTGTTGTTTTTAGTCTTCACAACTCCCCCCTCAGCTCTGTGTCAGGTAGTGACTGTGAGAGTGTGTCGGTCACCACATGTAGTCTATCCAGCAGTGTTTACACTCCCAGGTAACTATAAGCGGAATCAAATGGTAGTAAAGTAGTATTTAATATTGGGCCACAGCAGCAGATGTTACAGTATATTTCAGTCTTCATTTATGGTATTCAGTTGTCTTTGCTGTCTTAAATCTCAACATCTTCACCCAATGAAATATGCATGGAAAGTGTGAATAATGTAAGGAGAGATGATGAGTATAAACAGCCTCTCTTGCTGTCTTCCATTGCTTTCTGCAGTCCCATCAGCAGCCTCACTCCCAGTTCAGGCACGTCAGAGGACCTGGACCATGAGGAGATCCGGCTTGCTTTGCAAGATGCCAAGATGGCTGCCCGGAATAAGATTCGTTCACGCTTCCACAGCAGCAGTGACCTCATTCACCGGCTTTTTGTTTGTATATCTGGTAAGGCCTGTGTGGTATATATACAAGCACACAGATTTTTAATATCTTAAGCAATTCTTTTAATTGTGTGCAACCCCCCCAACACACACACACAACTAGAAAAAAAACTGCCTTGCGTGCTTGCTGTGCAACACACTACACTTATTTAATTCCCAACACCACCAATTTAATGAGATACAGGAAAGCAAAACAAATATATTTGCCAACTTTGAAAAAGGAACGTGTCTGAATTAATGTAACAGCTATTACAGAATTTTTATTTATACAAAAATAAAGCAGGCCATACATTGCTCCTCTGCTTCTGTCCGGCTGTTGCAAGTTTTCTTGAATGTCTGTCTTTGTCTTTGTCATCACTGTGATGGAGTCTGTGGCTTTTGCCAACTTATCATTGCTCACATACATATGGATTGCCTATCAAATATTGAACTGTCTTAACATTTACAGTTGTTAGTTTGCGTGTTCCACACTTTACCTGCCCCTTGTCAATATTTGACCTTTGGCTGTAGGTGTTGCTGATCAGCTGCAAACCAACTACGCCAGTGACCTTCGCAGCATCCTCAAGACGTTATTTGAGGTGATGGCAACTAAGCTTGAGCAAGGAGACAATGACAAGCAAAAGAAAGGTAAGGAACAGATGTATTGGACACACATGTTGAAATTGTTAACTTCGGAGCAAAAAAAATTCACACTTTTTTTTCTCCTCCCTCTGTGACGCCCAGCAGGCCCTGTTCTACGAAGTGCAGTACTCGAGGACTGCGCTCTCTGTCAGGAGACCATTTCCTCATCAGAACTGGCAGCCAAGGCCCGCGAAGGTCAATTTGAAGGTCAGCACTTTCAAACATATTGAATGTAGTCGAAATGTCAGCCCTCCTCAGATGCAGCCCATATTCAGGTCCTCGTTGTAGAAAGCCAAGCGCACACCTAGCGACGTGTCCTCTGAGCAAATCTTTGGCATGGCGCAGTGTGCATTCTGCAGCTAGTTTGGATGAGTTGATGACAGTCTGAAACTTTTGGCTATTATTCCAAATGTTGACTCACAAGTAAATGGAAGTGCAAAGGTGCAGACTTTTACAGCCAATTTACATCACATGATTTGTCAAAACAAAAGTTGCTGATACCATGCATGCGTACATAAAATAAAGCTTAGATATTTATGTTAACATTGTTTAGCAAGTCCCACCAAATCTTTTGAAACAGAAAGTTACTTTTCAGATGACGATCACTGCAAAGGTCTACAGTTAAGTTATGTTATCATGTTCATGAATTCTCACAATGAATTTAGAAAATGGATGAATGATTTCAGATAACAGAAAGTATTGCTGTGATAGGTTTAGGATAAAAATGGGAACCCAAGTTTTACTTGAACTGTTTTTGTTGTGCACTTTGTTTCAGATCCTCCTGACTGGGTTCCAGATGAAGTGTGCAGCTTCTGCATTGCCTGCAAGGCTCCTTTCACTGTGATCCGCAGGAAGCATCACTGTAGGAGCTGTGGAAAAGTACGATCCATTCTTCCCTTCCATGTTTGAAACCAACAAACCCCTAACTTGCTGTTCCTTGCCTCATTTCAGATCTTCTGTTCTCGCTGCTCCTCCCACTCGGCTCCATTGCCTCGATACGGCCAAATGAAGCCCGTTAGGGTGTGCACGCACTGCTACATGTTTCATGTCACACCTTTCTACAGCGACAAGACAAACCCTTGAAGCACAGGCTACCGTCGTGAGAGCATAGATGACGCAACAATGCCTTCACAGTCGACATGTAAGAGTGAAAGGATGCAAAAGAAACCAAGGGAAAAGCTCACATGTTTCCGCTGTTACTTGCTAGATGGCCAAGCAAATTTACACACGTGACTGTGAAGGTGCAAAAGTGGGAGGATGATGAGGCAATCAGACTTTGAACCGGCCTAGCACAGCACAACATGAAAACAGGCCACCTTAGAAGTTTTATTGCTTTTCATGTGCAAATGAATAGACTTCCTATTCTCCAGCAAGCTTCCAACATTTTGTGCCAGAACTCCCACGAGACTCGGATTAGTCAAAGAATGTAAGTTACGATAAGTATGTAAATAAGGATCATTCTGGTCATAAAACCATACCGCAATGTTGGCTCTTGCTATTCACACCGGAACTGGTCAGAAATCCTCTCCCAAGCTTCCAGTCGCTTTTACACAGTAGTGATAAGAGATAGCTTTTGTATTGGGATTTTGTCATGCTTTTGATGGCAGTGAATGTCAATGAGACAAGACTTTATGGGCTGTGCCCACTGCACTATCGGTGCTTCTCTGCGTCAATGGATAAAAGGGATCTCCTGGTTATCACCTTCTGGTTTAGAAGGCCCCCTAGTGGAGAGTTGACCTCTCCTCAACAGTTGCTCTTCAATTTGACCCGTAAGCCTTCTTTCACAGGTGCTGACTTGCGGACTGCAAGGTCATTCATTGCTTTTCTTCCCATTTTCGTGCAATATTCTGACTACTATGACTAAACAAGCCATTTTATGTAAGTGCATCAGTGTGTGTTTGCGAAATGATTTGACATGAGCTTGAGGTACATGACACTGGTGGAAGGAAGCACACTTGTGCCCAAACCGGCCTCATTTGCATGTAAAGTACTCTGTGCTAAGTATCTCCGCTTCCTTTGCAGTGACAAGCATCTTCCACACAGATAATCATCATCGTCATCGTTTAAAGTACTTTAAATGGTATGGTAAATGACAGTGGGCATTGGGCCATTGTACTGTATTTCAAAGCAGCTTCTCAGGCATTTCATAATCAGGAACACGCTCTACTGTTCGACGAGTCTTCACTCTGGAAGGGTTTTGCTTTTTCTTTTATAAAGAATAAAAACGGCAAATAGAGATGCATCAATCTTATGTATATAAACAGGGAATCATGCAGTAATTTAATGGCAAAATATTCTATTATTTCAAAGCTTGGTCTTATTTTGTAAAAATAAAATAAACACTACATTTCCTTGATGGGAGCAGTGTATTTTTTTTTAAACAATGTATAGATTCAAAAACAATGTAAACGGAAATAAACGATTTTTGGTCTAAGCCTGGGGACTGATCGTCGGTGTGTTTTTTTGTTTTTGTTTTGTTTGGGGTTTTTTTCATTTCGTTTTGTAAAAATGAGGTGGTTAAGGACAGGAATGTGTAAATGTATACAGTGCCTAAAGGTTGACACGAGGTGGCAGCATTTCGTTTCTTGAAAAGTTGTCATAGCATGCAAGCGCAGTAGCTTTTATGTGACCGGTTTTATTCTCCTTTTTAATGAAGATGTACTATGTAAGTTTATGGTTATTAGGTTATCAATCTAAAATAACTTCCATTCCACCCAACATCGATATTTATATTAAGCTAGTTCAAAATTTGATTTATGGAATGTCTTACTATTTCACATCCATTGATGAAAATTGAAATTATGGAATGTCTCACTATATCACAGTGGTTCTCAAACCCTTCAATTATGCACCCTCTGATTTTTTTTCAGCCAAGTACCTCGCGATCAGCACAAAAGCATCATTCTTGGATGAAAAAAAAAAACAAACCTAAATCATTGTGCCTTCAAATTAAAATTCACCGGTATTCATTGTGTCCCAGCATTCTCCTCACTTGTTTCTTTTCGTCTCTTATTCAGAGAACCCTCTTCTCAAATAAAAACTGCAACTTTTCGAGGCAGGCCAAAATTCTAATTCGTCAACTGTCAAAAGTAGCATGTTACGTTTCAAACGCCAACACGTTCCCCAAAAACTCGACACTAGTGAAGATGTTAAAATATTTGTGGGGGGGGGGGGGGCATTGTACACCATTGTACACAACAGAATGGAAGGTTGTGTAAGGATTTTTTTTTTTTATGTGTGTGAATTCTCAATGTGGTTTTATAAGCTCAATCAATTTATCACAGAACATTTTACAAAGACGGTGCCCTATTGTAATACAGCTAATAAACTTAGGTACATCAGTAGTGGTATATTTAGGTGTAATATTCAGGAACTCCAGAAGCTAGTGTAATCATCTGTTTTATTTCTGACTTGTCTGACTGAACTAATAAAAAAAAACACATAAAACAATATAAAGGCAGAGAACGTTTTGCAAAGGAGTCTGTGAAACGCAATTTAGTAATAGTTGCTTTCTGTTCATGTTGGTAATTTTCTCTTCATTTGAAAGGGAATTGTGCTGATCCTGTTATAAAGTACTAAACAACGTTTTCTGATACCTGTTGTATTAAAAAAAAAAAAAATCGGCGTAAAAGTAAAAATGCTTTTTTGGTAGCATTTTTGGGGCTGTTATTCTGTAGGAACTGTAATTTTAGACCAATTGTCCAAACTGCGGCTCGGGGCCATTTTTGGCCCACCATTAATTTTTCAGAGGCCTATGTCATTACCTAAAAACATTTGACATGCCCGTAAGGTTTCTTAAAAATAAATAAATGGGTTTATATACAGTGCAGCTTTTTTAAAAACATTAATTAAAGATGCCATTTGACGTTGTCCGCAAAGTGCAAAGTTACAGTGAAGGGTCACAGGTTAGTCTAAAACATATATTAGCCAAGTGCATCAAAGTGCCTGGAATAAAAAAAGGAAAAAAGATGCCAATCATTATGTTATTGCAATTACATTGGGGTCATCCGTGCCCTGCTATGCCTCATACCTCCTGGGGACTTTCCCCACCATCTGAGAAGGATTGGGCTAATTAAATAACCCTACGTTGGGTAAATTGATTTATAGATTTAAGTGAGGTTGAACCATTTTGAACCATCACTGCGTTATTTTTGACCCAACAGTAATTTACGCGGTCAATTTTACATCAAGCAATTAAAATGCAAAACAGCTTTCTGTCGAAGGTTATAAGGCAAATTGTTAAGGATTTCTCAAGATGTTGACTCGATCCGCAGCTGACTCAATTGTCACTATTTGCCTTATAGAACGCCGTTTTGCTTTTTAATTGCTTACTTGCTTGATGTAAAATTGATCGAAAATGAAAACAGAAGAATTTTAAAGTGGCCTTTGCATCCTGATATTTTCTCTCAACAACTCCTTTGGACAAAACATAAACTACATTTCTGTGTGTGTGTGTTGGCGGCCAGTAGTGGGGGAATTAACGGGTTAACGCATACGCGGCCTCTGATTGGTCAGATGCCTCAGCGCGCACAAGCTGGTGGAGCTTGCGCACGGCACGAGTCACCAGTCACTTTGCTGGTCAGAGGCGGAGAAGAGAAGAAGTGGCACGCCGGGCTCTTTTTACACATAAACATACGCTACCCTTTTGGGGAGGCGGGTGCTTTGGAGAGTCTTTAGCTTCTTTCTGTGTTTTGCTAAGTGGTTTGAATGTCAACGACAAGGCTTAGTGGAGGCGTCGTTTTTAAGGAAGGACGAGAAGTCTCACTTTTGATTCATGGACCCAACGCGGACTTAAGTTAAAAGTGTCAAGAGGCTGGAACGAACTTGACTTCATTCAGTCAACATTCAGGTTTGTCAGCGAGATTTTCTTTTTAAAATGACCCATTTATTTGTCTATATGTGACATTCCTATTAAATTAGCTGTTGGTAATGATTCTTGTTAAACTCATTCATGTTTGAAAACCTCACAGGAGTTATCTTATTTTTTAAAGATGCGATTGTGTCATCATTGGAAACTGCTTGTGGAAAGTATTTGACCACTTCAATCACATTTAGATAAAACAAGATCTCATTTTCACAAACGCTGACACCTGCAATCTAGGCCAACCTTGAGGAAGAAAACAAATCTGAAATAGATGCTCGTAACATTGAAAGGCATTACTTTATTAAAAGGGGTTTCGTGCTTTGCGTCAAATTCTGCAGTATAGAAACATGACTAATTTTCATCACACTGAAGATATTTTAGAGGACAACATTAAGCTGTCCAAAAAGTCACATAGAGGATGTAGCTTACAAGTAACTATTCAATTCCAAAGATAAATTAATTGTAACATCAATAAATCGCTGACTATCAAAGCAATATTAGACAATATTCCACATACTCTAATGTGCCATGACTCAGAAGTTGAGGATAACGATAAGAACATCCTTTGGAGTCGCAGAAATGTTTTCCATTTACAATGTCACATTGTGTCCATGTGTGTTTCAGTTTGAGAGTTCATGAAGTTGAGTTTGGACGCCATGGCGATACTGAAAATTGTGCTGTTCATCTTGGAGGCTGTCTTGTTGGTCCACTGTGCTCGAGGTGAGGTGAACGTGAACTTTCGTTTATTGTGCGGCTGGAGCTCCTGTGTTCATGGCTCATTATAACTCAAGTGCGGGGGGAAAAAGTCTCAGTTAATGTTTTCACACAGAGAAGTAAGAGATGGAAAAGTAAGTTTAAAAAAACTAAAAAGAGCCCAAAATCAACATAGGCTGGGGAATGAGAGAAGGGCAAGCTTGCTTCTACTCAAATTTGTGCGTGTGTGTGTGCGCACATTCTCCAGAGCTAAACCAAACAAACATCATCCATCAGCTTCCCAGGGTGAAAGAACACAAGTCTGTGTAGAAAGTCCAGCTCTCCTGCGGCTGGCTGGCCGAGAAACTGACCACAATTCACAGTTTCCCGTGCCAGGGTCAGTACATTGCTTTCTAAAGAGAACACGCAGCATGCTTGTCAACAGGTCCCCCAGTTACACGCAGATGCCATTTCTGTGATTTCACCCAGCATCACAGGCCAACTCGTGCATGTCTGATGCAATCCCAGAGTCACCAGTCAAAGCCCGATGCGAAAACAATGCAGGAATGAATGAGATCTGAAAGTCAGACACATCAACTCCATTTGAAGAGGACCAGCCACTAGCAAAACAAACTGCTGAAGGGCGTCTAATAGGTACAATGCCTGCATGTGGCAAGGATGCAGGAAGGGGGGGTTAGAAAGGTGGGAGGATTAGATCTGCTGGTGCGCAGACAATGCCTCATTCACAGCGTGGCGGCTATGCCTTCATAGCACGACTACACCAAGAGTAAACAAGTCATGAAGGCTATATAAGATTAGAGGCCATTTTGTTTACAGATGAACAGATGGGACGGCACGTGAATCAAGCCCGTTCACTCCTCGTTTCTCTGTCAAAGCTCCTCATGCAGATGTGCTGACAGATATGTAGTTGGCAGACGCTTCTGGATGATCCTGAATGATCATGTGGAAGAAGAGTAAATACAAGTTCTTGCGGCTCTGATACTCTGTGCTGCGTGTTACAGTCCAACTACAACAACTCAGCTCTGACAGCATATGAAATACAGGCTGCGGCTCCGACTCAAACCCGCTTTTTCACTGAGGCGAATCCTAGAGCAGCTGTAAAATGGCCTCTGTAAAATTTAACAATGCATGATGACATTTGTGACAAATGTAAATTGAATTATAAAGGTTAGACCCCCTCTCAACTCCCACACCTTCACCCTCCTCCGTTAGCACGGAAACAGTAAAACTACATTGGTGTCGCTTTCCTGCTGTTAACTCAACAATGCGGCCAAAGAGGACGCAGTCAGTTTGAGCGAAAGCATTTTAAGCCTGTTGCTGTCAGTCATCAGGTGACATCTGATCCCACACACCCCCTGTCCTTGTGGCACACAAACATATGGACCCCCTTCACCCCCCACCCACATTGGAAAGACTTTGCGCCTGCCCAAGCGAGAATCCCCCCCCCCCCCCAACATAGGAACTCCTTGCACTTCCTCCTCTGGTGCCCCCACCAGCTCCAGCAGGCATAGGAGGCGCCCAGTGATGTGTCCCAGCCAGTCTGTAATGTGGTGAAAAGTTCAGAGAACACTATGTCGCTGGTATAGCTACGTAAACAAAGAATTACATGCATCGTTTGTTGAAAATAAGACATTTTTCACCAATTAGGCAAAATTTAACTTATTGCACAATGCACTTGATGATTTCTGGCTATGAATTAAGTGTCATGAATAAAGTGTCACTGCACAGTGGTTGGTACTCTCTCGTCTAGAGAAGAACATTAGTAAGGGTGTCGGCAAGATTTAGTTCTCAGTCACGCCAAGGAAACAGGAGTTCAAAACCCCCATGCCATTGAGAATAACGATTGGCGTAAAGTGCGGGCACAAATATGAGACACACTTTTTTTTTTTTTTTTACAAAAATGAAGGCCAAAAGTGTGAGTGCGTCCTATTTGTTTTGACGGACTACAATTAATTGATTAGCAACCATTTATCAAATTAATCATTACATGTTTTTGACAATCAATTAGTCATAGAAGGGTGGCTCCTTGGAACAGTGGTTAGCATGTTAGTTGCAGCCCTATATATTTGATTGCACTGTTTTATATATATATATATATATATATATATATATATATATATATATATATATATATATATATATATATATATATATATAATTTTACTTGATTCATCCAATCGACTATTTAAAATGACTGTCAATTGCAGCTCTAGTATCATGCAAAGTGAGCAGGGCCGAGTTGAACAGCGTTCAAAAATGGGTAGAAGTACGTATGTTCTGCACAAATGAGAATGAAAATCAAACCAGGTGTCTGGGCTGGCAAACAACACACCGCATCATTTCCTTGCATTTCACTGATCAACAAAGTAATGCCGCATCACATACAGCCGTGTGCACACATACTCACACACATGCCCTCACGCACGCACGCGTGGGCTCTACCTTTGCAGCCATCTGGACAAACTTAGTGCACGCTCTGCAACTCTGTTGGAAAATATACATTTTAGAGCAGCGTTACATCACGCTCTCATAACAAGGAGGTATTGTGATGCGCGGGGTGCCGGTGGCTGTTAAAATCACAAGGCCATTTGGCTGCATCCACAGAGTTTTCCATTTCCTTTACGCATAATGATTCAAAAGTAACTTAATGCCTCAAAGTCCTTGCAGTTTGGGAATATCTCCTGACTAGCAAGGTCCAAGGTAGATTGTTGGGAGGGGGACGGGGGGGACAGAAAGAATAGCTTTCCTTGTGTATTATGTTTGAAATTCGGGATTCAAGAAGGTAAACATGGCTCATTTTCTGGTTGAGCTCCATCTGTAGGACTGATACATCATCACACAAAGCAGACAGTCAGTCCTGCCCGCAAGTCCGCTGCATTTCCTCCCGTTTATTACCGTAGTAAAGCTGGAGGAAGTAGGTTAACTTAATGTGCTGCTGTTAAAACAAGGCATGGACTGACCTTTACTCACCCTCCCCTTCAATCTTTCACAGCTCATCTTAGCTCCTATTTACCGAGTGGAGGTCCATTTGCGGCAAACAATGGGTGGATTATGATGTGGCCGTCCCCCAGGTTAGACGGGGCAGATTAATTTTAAACACTTGTGGTAGACTGGGCCAAGTGCTCAGTGCTGCTTGGGCGCCGTAGTTGTGCGTGAGAACTCGCAACATTGGACTACGCTGTTTTACATCTGATTGTGGACCATGTTTTATTAAGCAAATTACCCCTCGAAAAGTCTTGATAATGAGACGAGCGAGCCCGCATTACATATCCCAGAGGTAGGAATAATATGCCTTAATTAGCTGAAAAAGGCATTTCAAACGTCAGACAAAAATAATCAGCCAAAATGGCTAACTTTTGCTAATCATTTTATTTTTTTACCTTTTAATACTCTAACCATTTACAGATGTATACAAGTAACACTTGTCATTATTTACTACACATAAATTCATACCATAACCTACTTTATGTATCACGAAATTAGTTGATAAACTTATTCTGCAAACTTCATTCAAAATATATCAACCAATAATTAGGTGAGCAACGTAAAGAAGTTGAGCAAAGAATCAACGTGGATGCCACTACTTTTCACATGACCTAAATCACAATTTGTTTTGAAAGAAACAAAAATCATGCAATACATGGTTTGATATAAACTAGCATGAATGTGTTAAATGTGGCACCCATTCAACATATGACAAGAATGAATATCCCTAGGCTTGTTTTAACGGGTTTTTTTTTAAGTCCAGACATGCAACCCCAGGCACTCATTTATCTTTTTCACGTTTTTTTTTTTTCAAGTGTTTGGCTAAAGGAATGCCTAAAAATGGCAGGTACTAAATAAGTTAATCACACAATCATTTTATCTAAATAAGTGCTAGTTTCATACATTAAGATAATCCATTTATTTAGGTACTTTAGCAGGCAGTTAGCTATCAAGTAATTAATTACTTTAGTAATTGATTACTTTAGGTCTTAATAACCAAAATTACTTAATTACTTTGGTACCTAAAGTAATCAATTACTGTACTTTCAGTACCTAGATATTAATTTAGTGTGTAATTTAGTGTGTAGTGTGTAATTAGTGTGTAATTATTTGGCCTTCAATGCGGTAATTGCACCACTCAATGTATTCTTGGGCTGAAAATTATTATTATTTTATACAATATATTCACCGTTAACCCCTGCTATTCACGGGAACTGTTTACCATGCCGACTGCATATAATTGATACCTAATAAAATACTTTGGGAGATATTTTGTTCATAATAGTTTTTTACAGTACTTGGCCATCATTTTTTATTTTTTTTTGCCAAATGTTGACATCAGCCCAAAGAAAATCACATCAATCAGTCTCTAATTTGCTCGTATTCTCTCTGCTTGACCACAAAAACAATAGATGTTCCCCGTCCATCAGCGCATGCTGCTGACCCTGGCGGTTGGTAGTGGTTGGAATGTGTCAGACTTCACCCCTCACTAGGAAAAAAAAAGGAAAGGGCTATAGCTGTGATAAGTAGTCATAATGGAGGTCACTTGGTGTTTACTTAAGCGGGGTCATATAATCCCTGTTAGCAACACTCCCTCATTGACTGACTTAAATGGCCACTCCAATTAGCATTCATGTGGAGTTTCAACAAGGCATTGTCCACTTTCTATGTTTATCTCTAACAGCTGTATGCTAATGTTCACGAGTTTGTATTTTGGGAAGTAAAGAGTCTCCATCCCCAAAGCTCATTAGCTTGCTTGGGCTCCGGAGGTTTTCAGACCACACACGTTCCTCCTTTTGGCTGAAATGCCCTCATTAACCCCACACAATTAACGTGTGAAACAATCACCATTCAAATGCTAACCATGTTTACGCACTTTCCCGCTTTGACTTCCATGATCTACCAAACGTACTGTATGGAAGGGGCAGCCATTTGTGTACTGTGTGACAGCTGCTTGCTTTGGCGTCAAATGACAGCGAACTGACTGTGTCAGGCTGCCAGTATTACAAGCATGGCCAACATGAGAGCTGTCTGAGTGGCTGCAGGCAAGCTGGGGTCGACCTGTACACAGGACTTAACAATAACTCTGCAGTTCCACAGTGGGAAGTGTTTGTCCTCCTCACCCCCTTCTTTCTGTGCCTCCATCGGGTCAGAACCCCTTCTGTTTTTTTCTATCTCTTGCTGTGCCCAGGCCTTTTTTTGCACAGCACTTCTCCTAATCCAACTTTTTAGGGTTCCTAAATAGTTGGATTTAAACCCATTCAACTACAATAACAAGAGTCGTGTTGAGTTTCATGGTAGATTCAGTTGAGTTTGGTTTAAGCGTAAAATCGAATGACGAAACATCTATACATAATTAAGTCAACATAGAAATGAATTCATTATCTCACCATAAGGCTCAAAATATATTGTTGGCAAAGCGACATCACGATTTGGGCGTTAAAATTCACATTTGCGCCTCATTGAAACACATAGAATAGCCACACTGAGACTCTATAAAGTTTTTTTAAATGTATTTTTGTCTAAAAGAAATATATTTTGCAATGTATCTAGTCGGCATTGGCCTGAAAAAAAAACAAAACAATATCAGTCGGTCCCCTACTGAAAGATGTAACTTGAACGGATTAATAGAATTTACACTCATTTCAGTAGAGATAATTAATTTTACATGCGTGTAAGTTGAGTTATGAACTGGACACAGTATGATTTAAACTCTGGACAAAGCACCACTGTAATGCTAGTAGAAAATATATTAACACTTTGAGCGCCATTGACATGAAAGGGAGTCAATGGAAACCCTCTCCAGAGCGCCATCGATGTAAATTGGTGTGAACTACTTTTTTTTTTTTTTTTAATGGGAATGAGTTTTTGGGAAAAAGTTTTTGGGAAAAAAAACACTAACTTCAGACTGGTCTGTTGGAATGCTTGAGATTGACTTGCAGGTTCTTTTTCAAGTGGCTGGCATTAAGAGATTTAAGTTCAATAACTTACACATAGCAGTAACACACAGTTCACACTTCTGAACACAATTCAGGAATCAAAATGTTTTTTCAAGAAACTCCTTCAGATTTCACTCAAGCAGCCTTAAAGTACGTACTTCTGAAGGTAGCTTTGTTATCCCACAGAACCAGCAGTCAGCCCAAATGATCTCCTTCTGCAGTAGTCTTAAAGAGAATATAAAGAAGTTGATGTACAGATGTCCTTGTGTTTTATCTGGCTTCTTGTCACAAGGTTTTACTGTCATACAAAAAAAAAAAAAAACCACACCACAATCTTTTGTTATCTTGAGAAAAGATGCCCGTGGTGAATGATGGCGGCTTTCAGGATGTGGTCTTGGCTCAGCAGGTTTGGTCTTACAGTCATTGTGGTGCTATTCAAGTGTGGTTGATTTGAACTGGAGAAACATTGGTTTGCCACCTCCTGTGATTGTTTGCTGGACTTGTCATTGCCAACTGTGCCACTTTATACGCTGATTATCGCGACTTCAAATCAAGTCAAGAAAGCTGATGTACACCATGTTTAGAAAAGATGCAAAATGTGTTTCTCTGAGTGCTGTTTTACCCCCTCACTTTGAGGCTTTCATCACTCGTTGTCATAGCAACAAGCACACAATTATACTCCCTCTTAGTCACAAACACCCCTGCCCCCTGTTGTGCAGTTAATGGTTGATTGAAAGTTATGGCTGTGGAAACAGCGACGGCTTGGCTTTGCCTGAAGAAAGCCGAGCCAGGGAACGTTCGGTGTAAGAACTTTTGAATGAGGCCTCTGCTGACTTCCACACACCCTCCTCCCAGTTTCCGTCCTCCTCTGCAAACTCCTTTCAGTTCACCTCTGATGGGCTTCAGTGAGGCCCCACATAGCTTTTTGGCTTTTTCAGTCCCATTTTCTTCTTCATTAGCGATTCTTTTGAGCGACCTCAGAAATTCTTTACTGCATTGTCCCCTTTGATTGAGTTTCTATGTGGTTCGGGCCAGTGCTTGTCACACTTCATCAAAACAGGAGTTTTCACTGCTGAAGCGTAAGCTGCCACGCTGCCCCTGTTTCCCCCTCAACACTACGGTAGAGGCGAGGACGGGAACAATTCATCTGTGATGAATGGAAAATGTGTCCCTGCGCTAACTTGGATCAGTATGGGACTGGAGGACAAGGAATAATCATTTCAGGAGCAAAGAGCTAAATCTGTCATTCTTTACAGTGAAGCTACGCACAATCCCAGACTGCACCATGCAGTGAAATAGATTGCATTTCCTTATGTACAAGGATATGACTTGGGCGTTTGAGCATCCCCTGTTTTGACGTACTTGGCAAATGTGGTTTCCATTCATACTCTGTCAACTTATTTACATGACTTATGCATGTCTTTAAAGTTATTTAACCATGGATGATTCATAGAAGAGATGAGCATTCAATGACGTGCAAAATACAGTGGCATATCTGTTATGATCATCAACTGCCTATTACTCTGCTGGCTAAAGACTTAGACAATATGGAGAAAAGTCATTTTTTAAGACACATAGACCCTTGAATCTTAATCCTTCATTTTACCAAGAAATTTTGGACAAGTCTTTGGAAACAGTTTGGAGGAGGTCCTTTTCTTTCCCTGCAAGTAAGCTTAATTAAGGCATGCTTGGTGAAGTTTGGAGAGGAAGAACGCTACTCTCAAGCCCACCTTTGGGTAGTAGTGTTGTAGTCGAAACCACACGAACTGAGACCAAGACATTATCGAGATTAGAGAATCAAGACTGAGACAAGATCAAGGTTTTTAATGGTCTCGAGTCTAGATTTAGAATAGGAGTGTCAAACGAAGGGATCTGGCCCGCAAAAGGATTCTGTAAAAGCATTGAAAAATAATGAATAGGACCGAACTCTTTAGTCTGCTATTTATATAACACTGTAATGCCATTGCGTGTGGTAAAGGATTCACTCAGTCATGGTTCTGTCCAATCACTTCTTTTATTGAAGAAAAAGAAAAAAGAAATGGTTAAAAAGCGTCTCATCCCAAGCTGGTCACGTTAGTCCTCGAACAACTGGCTCAGTCCTCCTTCGCGTCCTTGCGCCTAACAATGAATGTTACAATATGGAAAAATTCCTACCTGTACAACCAATGCGAAGATCAGTACTGTAACTTTTAAACTGAAAGTGACCAGTTGCCATCGTTGTACCAAAATGCTTGTTCATCGCTTCAGTGACAGAAACTGGAACATTCGCGTTAGCATTAGCATTTTGTTTGGTCATGCTACTGGTTAGCGCAGGGTAAAATTACTCTGAAGAGATTGCCAATGGGCAAACATTAAACTTTGGTCGTTGCTGTATTCTAAACAATAAGTCTTGTATTTCTTTTTAAATATACTTTATAAAACAATGAGCAGCTCAGAGCAGCTTATGGTAGAACTGTTTCTTTCACTGGGCTCCTCATTGGAGAACTTTAAATAACAGAAGTGCACATTTGAACAACCTCTGAGGACATGCGACATACTTTATACTTGTCTTAGTCTGGATTTCTAAATTAAAATTCCAACCCAAAACCCGAATTATACATTGGAGCGAATTATATGTTTTTTTTCTTCTTTATCATGCATATTTTTGCCAGGATTTACTAATAATATAGAACTACTTATACATAGTATGTAAAATATGGCACCCCTTTACTAAGATATCACTAATGATAAACAAAAAGGGAATAAAAAAACACAACTACAAAATGAAAGAAACAACTTTAGGTGTTTGTGTTATGTTGAAAGTAATACCACGATACAATGTTGAGCTCCAATAATAAAACAATTCTCTGACATTCTCGCCCCTCTGTAACTATTACAAACCATAGACAATACAGGCCAAATATCTGGGCACACCTCATTTCATTGGCTAAAGTAATGATGGCTGCTCCTTTTTTTTTTTTTTTTTTTTTTAGTTAGCTGATTGGTTCGTGCCAATAAATGAATTTTAACATTTGCCCCATAACATGAATTTCAACAGTTTGTCTAATACGTAGGGTTTTTGGCTGTCTATTAACCTGACTTCACATTGCACATTGCATGTTACAGACAGATGAAGAATAAAGAGGGAGATCGCTAGAGATGATACATCTGTTCATCTGAGTGATAAGGTGAACCGCAAAACAAATTGTCACAGTGAAAGAGTGAGCAGCACATGCTAATGGCTGGCTCAACAACTCCGCGATGACAGATTGATTCCACACAATATTCCTGAATTGTGTGGAGGCCCCATTGCTGTCAGTGGGAGCTTTGCCGGTCCACCAGCAACTTCCCTACAGTCTGAATGCCGCAAAACATTCTCCTGGAAAGTCCTGGTGCTTCCCAGTATCATGGAGTATAGGTCCCAGTTTCTAAATTGGGGAACAAGTTGATACAGATCTCAAGAGCATGGAGCCATCACATCATTCCATTATCACACAAAGGAAGCCATCACAACACGATCTGTGGTGACAGTATGTCTGGCCATTGTTTGGCATCACACCGAACTGAGTTGAACATCTGCAGCTCATTGTGGTCTCCATACTGTACCCCCGACTGTGACAAGAGTGCTGATGAAAAGTCTGCTTTGCCTGTGGAATGTAGCAAAAGATCGGTGAAGAAGGGAGTGGCAGGATGCACCTCGCTGTTGATGGGCCTCTTAAAATGAGGAGCCTACTGTAGTACATGTTGTAGCTTGGCAGAAACCAATTGCAAAAATGTTCAGATATACCTAACATCATTTCAAAAGAAAAATGATACGTGTTTCTCTTTTTGTTTCATTTAGTTACCTACTATTTTGGAGCCTTGAAAAGCAATTTTTTTTTTTTTTTAAATCATGTTGCAAAGATCTGTCACAGATCAGAGGTCCCGGGTTCAATTCCAGCTGGGATAGGCTCCAGCGCACTAGGGACACTAGCAAGGATAAGTGGCTATAGAAAATGGATGGATGGATGTTGCATTTGTCAAAACAGTAGGATTCCATAACATTGCATGCTCTTTTAGACGTTTTCTAACTAAATGTAATCTGGCTTGCCTATTCTTGAATGTTACCATTTTTTTGTACATTGTTGTAAATTTTGTGTGTTTATTTTACTTTCTGTCGTTATGAGTGTAAAAATAAGAGCGTCTACTGTAGACTAGACATAAACCGATATGTTCATTTCAGGCCCAGTAACTTAAGTTTGGACCTAATATTTATTTTCACTGAAAGGCAAAATAATGTAGACCAAATTAAAAAAAACAAACAAACACAAACTACAGCACATTGTCCACAATACCTTAAAGTATAATAAACAACTTGCCTGTTTAAAAAAAAAGTAGATAACATACAACTTAAATTGTAAAATTCGAATAAAAGTTTGAGGAAGCTTCCAGGATCATCAGAATATTAAATGAAAACTCAATCAAATACATATAGTAAATCAACACGGCCAGCTGAGCTTTCAATACAAAAACGGAGCCAAGTAAAAGCACTCACCTGGCTTGTAGAATGGTTGAGGGGGAACTTGGGATAACTGGTATGTGCAGCATTTACTTCCTTTTTTAACAACTGTTGAACGTTCCTGTGCAAAGATAGCGATAGTGCAGCATTGACAGCACAGTATTTAGCACAGTATCGGTCACTTGATTGCTATGTTTAAACTTTTTTTTTTTCTGTCAGACGGGTATTGCCGCAAAGCGAGGGACACGCAACGTAAAAAAAGAAGGACAAAAGTGCTTTAGGAGAAAACATTGGCTCTGCTATATCCCAGAAAAGTGAAGCTGGGTTCTTTTTTCCGGATCCGTTGTAAAGTCCACAACAAGCTTGCGCGAATATGTGAACAAGCTAATTGCCGTTAATTGTAATTAATACCCGGTGAGTGTAGCGATGCAATTTTTTGCATTCAGTATGAATGTAGCAATACGCACACACACTGACCGTCAAGTTTGAATTTTGTAATTGTTGTTGATGCCGTAAAGGGAGAAAAATTGTGTAAAGACGGGACGAAAAAATGTAGTATTCCACTTCATAAAGTAAAAAAAAACAAACCAAAAACATAAGCCAGGGATGCCGTTACCCGGGGGTCCACTGTACCCCTGGTCCCAACAGCTGCATCAGCTCCCTGAGTCAGTTAAGCATTAAATATTATTAATGTCATTCGAGCAGGACAATGCTACAAACATGTTTGTAATCACAAAATGCCCCACTCCAAGTGGTCCATCCATCACCAAATACAGAGCCAGACGGTCATAAACAGGTGCTTGTCAGAACCCTGTTCTGAGCTACAGGAAGAAAGAGGTCTGTTGGAGAGGGTCATGTGGCTGAGCCCAGGCCCGGGATCTGGGTGTGAGATTGTTGAGATTCCTGGTTACCGCCGCCTTGGCCTGCCTAATCCTCTTTCACTCCCCCATGCGGCCCTCCTCTCCCTATGAGCAATGTTAAAGCAGACCTCTCTGCCATCTTAGCTCCTGTGCCTCCCGCCTCCCTAGAACAACCCTTCTTTGGCTTCAAGTTCGTGCCCCCCCACCCCCCAAGCTCACCGCCGGGACCACTCGTCCTGTCCTTCAGTCTGTTTGTCACTCTATCTGGCCTTTCTCTCATTCCCAGACTGCCCCCGCCCCTCCCCGGCCGTGCCTCTTCCCAGATAAGTGGCCCAAAGCACACACTCAGTCCTGATGTGCACGCCAGTCCTCAGCCTAATGGAGTGAGATAAAGCCAGCAGAGTGGGGCACCGTGGCCCCTTTGTGACAGCGCAGTCTGGCCAAAAGCAGTCCTACTTTTTCAAATGGAAAAACTACAATAATTTTTAGAAGTAGTTAGCCTCTCTTTTTTCTGCTAACAATGGGCATCATGATGGCAATTTGGACAATTTGTTTGCTTGCTATTTCCATTTGTCATCAATATGTGACTATTAGCAGATGAGATACTGTAGTAGCAAATGCATTTTAAATGTGATTTGCATTGCATGACAATCCATACCCTTACCCTCTAAAACAGCTTTTGATTGGCATGAAATATAAAAATATATGACTCATATTGTCATGATCTTTTCATTTGAATCTTATGCAGTTTATTAGTAATTGAATCACAAGTAAATTTAGTGGGATTTGAGTGGGGCTGTCACGCAAATGTTTCTAAAATCAATGAATAATCTTCTAAGGTGGAATTTGCATTACAGTGGTGTAACCACTCATTATTTATCTTCTATGCATATGAATTTTTAGACCTCCAACAAAATTTGCTTATGCCAACTGACAGTAGCACGCTAGCATTACCATTTAATGGCAACAAACGCAAATTTAATTGACTCTTCGCCATTTAATTGACACATAAATAATGTTATATTTATATTACCTCTGTAATAGTGTCCTTAAAGCCATCTACAGACGATGATTCGAAAATATCCCATGAGTAAAGGCAAGAGTGGAGATGCCTGTGAGCTTCCCGCTTCTTTTCTGTTGTCTTTATCTTCTTCTTCTTGACAAGCAGACTGGGAACGTTTTGTGCTTGACGGCACCCTACTGGTTAAAAGTTAAACAACTAAACCAGAGCCACTTAAAATGTTTGTAGTGATGGGTTTTACTGTATTTTCAGGTAATACAGTCCTAGTGCATTTTGGGAATTTCTTTCCTTTCTTTTGGGAAGATCCAATACCTTTCATGAAAGCCTACTAACTACTAAGTCTGTGTTTTTTTTGTTTGTTTGTGTTTTTGCACACAATTAGCATCAGCCACTTGGCCTGCAAGACAAGCAGTGGAGCTATATATCAAGAGTAGATCGTCTTTGAATGTGTGTCAACTCAGTTATGCCTTTGGCTCTACGCAAAAGTTGAACATTGCATTGTTTTTGTCACTTTTTTTTTAAATTGTAAATGGTCTCAAACCTGTCATATCCTATGTTTTTTGGTGGGCAGTTTTTCGCTTTTGCTGCCATTGTAATAACGATTTGTGCAAAAAACTGTGGCTCAAACAAACCGGCGAAGCTTCGAGGCAGGTCTATGTAGTCCACCTATTTTACAGTCAACTTACTTACTTGGTCAATTTTAAATGTAAAAATTGGGGAACATTTCTAAAATTGTTCGTTTGGTGTCGCAAAGTCATTAGACATTAGAAAAGGTGTGTCTAAACCAATCCATTTCAACATAAACATCAATAAAGAAGGAAAAAAAATGCAGTAAACATAAGATGAAAGAACCTCTTTAATTCAGGTCTAGGAATTTCCAAAAAGAACTCTACAGACTACTTCCCAGACAGCACAACTGCTTAAGGAACCGGCATTAAAAGAGGCCTTTCATATAATCAAAGTGCTCCTCTGAGGAAGCGCAGCCTTGACTTATGATCATTTGGAATGCTCGACGATGTTTTCAAGATGCTCCTTTCGCCTACGAATACTGTCTGTTGAAAGTGTCTTCATGATGTAAACAGAGGTGGTATTTATTGAAACACCGCGGGGTCGCCTTTACGTTTCTATCTCATTGATTTATTGTGGGTGGAGTGTGGATTTGTGCCATGCCGTAACTTCAGACGACAGTAGTTCTCGCTGCCTTTGCAAAAACACACACACACATGCTGGGGTCTGCCGACTGAGGCAGCCCGAGCCGGCAGACGGCCGTCAAGTTTAATGAAATATAGCAGCTTAGAGTTCAAAGGCGCCACAGTAGGCCCAGTTATGGGCAGGCCGCGTGATGGAGATGTTTCTAGAAGCTTTATGACACCAGAGTCATTTCTTCTTCTTTTTTTTTTCTTTTGATGGAGTCTGCAGGGGCTGCCTGTTGTTGTGGAGAAAGGTTGACTGAGAACAAGGGGGCGATGTTATTCCAGTGGTTCTGCTTTAATCAAGGAAGCGTCTCTTTACCTCTTTGTCTGTGTTTCGGCCTCTCCTGCTGTTACTCAAGTCACCCAATCGCTCTGCTGCCACCATTCCCACCACGGATGCTGTTGCTATTCAGCCCACATCAAGATGGAGCTGAAGAAAGAGCCATTGTCCTGAGTGGTCTTACTCCGCTCTTATCTATTGATTAGAAAGCAAAGTGAGGGGGAATAACGGGTATTGATTTTCTCACTGGGATGCTTGGTCCTTGGTCCTTAAAAGAAAAAGCGGCATTCTTAGCCCCTCCCAGTTGTCTTGCTGCTGTCATAAGAGCCCCCAGTGCCACTTTGCTCCCCGCCGTAGCCGCCCATATTTCTCCCACTTGCATCTTTAATGCAGATTTGTATCTATGCTTGTGAAATGTATAGCCAGCTCCTTACAAAAACGTGTGGCCTTTCGCACACTCCCCAGGCTGCAACCTTCTCCTCACCTTTTTTGCCTTCACCCAGGCTCTCCGTTCTCATGTGAAGTCACTGACTTCACCAGATTTAGTTTCTAGCTCAAGTTTCTCTTCCTAAACTTTTTGTTCCATGTTCATTTTGTTGATATGCATTATACAGTTGAGCCTGAGGTTCTAAGGGAAGCAAATAAGAATAGAGCCCTGCAAGGGCAGACTCCATTAGGCTGTGCTCCTCTGTGATGTCTGTCTGCATTTGTACGGTCTGTTGGCTACTGAGTAGGTGAAGGAAGCGCTCTCTACTTCTTATCTGTCTTTGCTTTGTATCCTTAAAGTAAAAGCAGTGGTACCTTCCTTGATTTGGTTTCGTTCAAGTTACAAACCATTGTTTTTATTTGTTTTTTCATTTCTTTTCTAGGAGCTACAGTTATTCCAAAACTCAAGTCTAGATACTCTTACGCAATCAAGCCGGCCATGTTCACTCTTTTGGCTACGTTCCTTAAAAGGACACAGTGCTACTTTTGGTGTGGCTTGTCCTAACATAGTTATTACATTCCAATAAACCAGTATTTCTTTACATTGTATTTTGTTATGTTTCATTACCTTTTTTATTATAATTAGAGGTAGATGATTCATCAATCAACAATTGATCGATAATCAAAGTCATTCATAATTATGTTTGATAATTGTCTAGAGACTTGAGTCTTTGAGTGAGAAAATTGTCCAAATCGTCAGAATTTCAGCCTCATGACAGGAAAGATTTATTTTCGTCTTCAGCGAAAGAAAATAAGTTATCATTGTTATCATTCAACACTAGATTCGTGATTCTGGTTTATTTTCAGTTTGTTATTTTTGCTAAGCATACATTATAAGGGAAATTAATTTTTTCCAGGCTCAAACTGTTGCTATAACGACAATGAATAATTGTGTAGGCTGTGTTTTGTGTTGTATTTTAATATTGACTGTTTGTGATACATACAGTACATTTTCTATCTACTGAGTCAATAGGACCTGTGCGATTTTTCTACCTTTCATTTTATTTTCAGATCTAGTGTTTCTCAATTTTGGGGCGACTTGAGTGGTATCTTTTTGTTTGGACTTCATATAGCACAGTACTTGAGAAACCTTTGACATTGGGGGCTTCACCGTAATCCATTTAGGGACGCGCTCACACATACTGGAGCAGCATTTATCATCGTATGAATCACCGCGGTTTGGCTTTGTGCAAAAAGAGTTTGAATGCACAACACATTCTTGTACTTGGCTGCAGATTAAGGAGCAAATCCTGTTTTACGAGATGATGTTTACAGATGTTGTTTAAGTAACCACCTCCTGGATGGGGCAAGCGGTGTTGCAAGTCATATCCAGTTGTTGAAGTTCCAGGTGTTCGTTATTAAAGTGATTGTCAGCGGCCAAGCCCACCCTTTATTGACCTGTTTGCACTGATTAGAATAACAATGTGTGTGTGTGTGTGTGTGTGTGTGTGTGTATGTGTGTGTGTGTGTGTTGGGGTGGACGGCATCTGCATGTTATTACGGATCCACAGGTGTTCATAAATAAGAATGTTACTCAACTCTCTATAATCTTGACATTTTCGCCTTTAATTTTCATTTCCCAACACTTTTGCCTTGACACATTCCCAGGCCTCTTATCTCTGCTTGTCATGAGCACTCTATAACTCTATATTTAGTATGTCACAAGAATGCCACTTATTGAATGTGGCCCTTTCTCTTAAAATAATCCCTCACCAAACTGAGCAAAGACAAACACAGCTAATTATGTGAGTCGCCAGGCCTCCTCCTCCTCCTCTTCCTGTACTATGAAAGATTCCATTCACACATGAAGCCCGGCTATAATAAGGCGCTCCGTACCAGCGCCGCAATACGGGGAAGCCCATATGGTCGCGTGTATCGTTTTCCGTATAGCGAGCGGTGAGTAATTCTAACAATTTCAGCAAGCAGCCGGTTTTGACATGAAGCTGGCACCCCGTCATTCATCACGACCTCAGCGCGTAGTTCGGCCATATGCTCAGACACATCCTCGTGACACAGGAGGCTAGTGCGGCTCATTTTCCCGCAAAATGCGGCGTTTACATTTTCCATTTGTCTTTCGATCACACAGATAAAAAAGTTATTCCATTCTGCACAGAGAGCCTCTGTGGTTTCAACACTTTCAACTTCAAGGTTAAAAGAACCTGTCCTTGAGAGGGAGGAGGCGGAGGAGAGACCCCACTGAAGAAAGGATAGCGGTCATGCACACAAGCGCAAATACTTATTACGTGATGTTAGACTACGTCCTTGATTTCAGCACCTCTCTTCGCCTTGTTTTTTAGAAGGGAGTTCAAACGATTTTTTTTAAAGAGAAGAGATTGAGGGAGGAAATAATTTGGTGCACATTCCAAACTCTTGGAGCAGCAGCCAAAACCTTCTCGTGCATTAGCCTCATTTATAAACGTCTGGAGCCGGAGGGGTCCCAAATAACATTCCATATCATTTACCATATCTTCACCACAGTAAGGATGACAGTGATGAAAGACAGTAAATGAAAGTGGAAACACATGTTTAAGGAATATTACAGTGTGCTACAGTAGTCATAGTGTATCATTGAGGATTAGATGCCAGATTTATGTTGGGTGATTACAGTTTTGCATTGGTTAAACTCACTGATTTGAGTATATAGTTAATTGAAACCTCCAAGGTTGCACACAGTCCATGCTGGGAATCTGGTTGACCCGCAATTTTCTGGATTTCAAAGAAGTGTATATCCCATAAGAAATCATCCATCCAACCATTTACTATACTGTACTACTTATCCTCACGCGCGGGCGTGTTGGAGCCTAGCTGTGATTTGGTGAGTGGCAGACGACATCCTGGGCTGGTTGCCAAGCCAGTCGCAGGCCACATATTGACAAACACATTTTTCACACGCATGGAGGACTTAGAGTGTTCAATGAGCCTTAACGTGGATGTTTCTGGATCGTGGGAGAAGCCTTATTTCTAGGAATGTCCAGATCTCGATCGAATGGTCGGAAATCGGGCCTAAGCACATCATCATCTGTTGATCGGAATCAGGGAAAACAAATAAGGGTGAGGAAAATTTCATTTTATTATTTTCGTTTTCATTTTTAAGTGCTAGAAACCTACAAAAATAATTGTTATACAGAAAAAAATTCTGTATAGGTATGTGTATTATACGCAACATAACAACATACTCAACATAACTGGAATAAACCATGGCCGGTCGGATAACTTTTAAATGTTTTAGGCTAAACCGCTTTACTAGCCATATTAAAAGTGTTGGACATTTTTTGTAAACAAAGAAAAATGTTAAAATTTTAAAAAGACAATTTGCACACTATTTTTAAATTTATTTTTTGCCCTTAAAGTGACAGTGTGTAAGATTTAGAGCGTTTTTCATTCAAAAGGAATTCATTATATGATTGTAAATTTCAAAAAACTTGCAAATGAATGTGACCAAATGAATGACCAACAGTATGTTTTAAATATAATTGTACGTCTAGTTATCATTAAATTATATTACATGGTGGGTAGCACCTCTCCGGAGGCGGCCATGTTTGATATTGCTATGGACAATGGTAAATGCAACACCTGCAGCACCTCCTGCTGTCCGTAATGTAAAACGGTCTAAATCTTACACACTGTCCCTTTAATATATTGCCAAGGTATTGAATCGTAACTCTTTATCAACAGATCCTCAAAATCAGGGGCTCTCGGACTCAGGTGCAAATATATGTGATTGGGACATTCCTATATCTTTTCTTTTGGTACACTTGTTGAGGCTGATCCTATTTTTTGGTATGTGTTGAAAAAAAAAAGCCACAAAACACCAAAGAAAATGAAAATGTTTACTGTTGTGGTCACTGAGCTCCAGTGAGTTGTTCTCAAGTCTTTGTTTCTATTTGCTTAACTTTTAAGGCTTACAATTTTAGACATATATCAAGTTTTCCAACTTTGGGAAAGGAATGTGCTCTGATAAGACTTGGGGCAATGATCAGTCACTATTTATTGGTGCATATGTTTTTTGCTTTTTCACACTCTACTACCTATATTGAAAGTAACACAGACACTAGTTTAGTGCTGGATTGAAAACAGTGAGGCCCGTTTGCTGATTTCTGGAAACATTTGAATGTAGTTGTCATGCAGACAGCTGACACATTCTTCACACTAGTTGGGTCAAAAACGCAACACTATGCAAAAAAAGCCTGATCAACTGCTTTGGTGAATTTGGCCTTACGCATTGGGCTGTTTCACACATAACAATGCAAAAAAAAACCTGGGTTGTTTTAGTCAATATCCATACTGGTGGATCAAATTGTTCTAAATCGTGGATCAGTCCATTTTTGGGCCAGGTTGGGTTGGTTCTGTTGCAAATAATTTTAGCGCAGACTCACAATTACACATATGGATAACTGAACTTTTAAATAACATACGCTTAAAAAAAATGGTTTCTAAACTACCCCAATTGTGGGTCAAACAAGGACCAATTGCCGTTTGGTCAATTTTACGCCATAAACGTTCAACAACTCTTAATTAGTTTTGTATAGTGTTCATACAGGTTAAGATTTCGTCTAACCAAGTACATGAAAAAGTCTAAAATAAAATAAATAAATACATAAAATCCTTATTTTATGGCAATTAGACTTCACGCGGCCAAAACAAAGGCCTCTCCCTGCGGTCCTCATTGCTGACCCAACTTTTTGTATCGTTCATTCCACCCAAAAGAGTTGTTTTGAATGAGTAACCCAGAAAAGAACCTCGGTAGTTCAACTGTTAAATTGACCCAAGTGGGGTCGGTCCCTTTACAGGACGAACTCATAACCCGAGCAAGATCGGGTCACCAACACCGTAGCCCAATTGTGGTCTTCGGGAAAACACAGCAGTATGTCTTTTCTGCTGTGGTAGAAGTGGGGTGAGGTACGGGCCAGCTGACAGCAGCCAAAAAGCCTGTGGTTGTGTTCTCTTCACAGACGTAAACCATGACACTTCCAATTTCCTGTATGCCAGCGTAATAAAATGCATGGCTGCAAATGAACATGCTTTTCAACTTAGTGTATATACAGTGAAGTATTTGAGTTACTCATATAAAAAAAAATCCCAGCTTTTCGTTCAACTCGGCTGCCCAGATGTTGTACGCGCACCTCCGATCCATCTGTAGGCAATGTGGCGGATGAAACAACCAGATGGAGTTACCTGGCTCACCTCCCCCTTTTTTTGTAGCCCCATCAATAAAGTTCTTGTTTACCATTATGTGTGAAATGCACCAGAGGAATGTGACGGTGTGTGTTTGTTTGAGCGTGTGCGTGTATGCATTGGGAGAAGCTATGTGTACTTACCCTCCCCATTGTTTTTACTGCAACCAGAGCGGGCCATTTGTTCAGAGGCCCAGACGAGCGATAGGGTTTGGTTGCATTTGATTGGCTGTCTGAGGTGCTCGGCGTTTCAGGGTTTTGTTTAGCTTTCAGGGGGCGGGGCCGGGGATTGGGGCTCGCTCGGTGCCCGGTGTTGCGCGAGCAGTGGTGCGGGCCTCCTAACACCATCACAGGGTGTTTCAGCCCGCTTCACTACACCAGATCTAAGAGAGCAGACCCCAGCCAATTAAGAGCCGCCGCTGTCCGCCGAAGTGCGACCCGCCCCACGCACCCCTCTGTCCCCCCCCCCAACAGCTTTGATCTCTTGCACGCTACACAAAAAGTCGAGTCAGAACACTTTGCCCTCTCTCTGCTGGCTGTGGACGACAGGCCCTGTCCAATTATTACAATCTGGTTTCAGCATTTCTGGGTAATCAGACAAGAAAATGACAAATTACCTCGTTCTCATTCCATCTGCCCCTGACCAAGATGTTATTTTTTTCCATTTGTTCAACTCGTGCTTCAACAAAGAACTCTTTTACTCTAAAGCTGCAAAACGGATTTTTTTACCCCTGCAATTAATCAACTCAATGATTTTCCAAAGGGAAAGTGACAATTATGCAATAAAAGTTACAATACCATGAAATTTATAAGTAGTGTTTTCCATTTTAAGTATTATTGTTGTGCATGAAATCAGAAATACTACAGTGTGATCGTGGTTTTTACAATCCTGGGAGAATATTTGAAATACTCACTTTTTGGGGCCGCTAGGGCAATCTCATTATTTAATATATTGCTGTTTTATTAAATTCATTTACCGCAAGTCCTTTTATCAGTTACGTTTTTCCAGAGGTGTAAGCACGGTTGTTGTCCTTTTTTGAAATCGCATTCATTTTGTAGAGTAAACATTCAAGTTTTGCTTTCTGGCAGTTGATGCTTATGGTTTGTATATGTGTACATTCTCAGGACCTCCGCGTGTGTCCGAGAAAGTTGTTCACAGACAGACAGTTCGTCTTGGGGCTGCCATCAAGCTACCTTGCCCGGTGGAAGCAGACCCTCCACCGCTCATCATGTGGACCAAAGATGGGCGCAACATCCACAGTGGCTGGATCCGCTTCCGCATCCTCCGCATAGGACTGAAGATCAAGGAGGTGGAGGCGGACGACACGGGCACATACATTTGTAAAGCCACTAATGGCTTTGGGAGCGTCAATGTCAACTACACCCTCATCGTCATTGGTAAGTACAGTGCAACTGTCCATACATCCAACTTTTACTCATCAAATTTCTATTCATCAATTTACTTGCACGTATGAAAAATTAAAAATCTTCAAATAAAACAACATGCATTTTGTTGGAATGAAAGCACAAGGAAAACAAACAAACCCAATCAATATTTGAACCTGAACTACAGAACTATATGACAGATTTGTAAGCCACTCATACATTGTGCTACCCACAACTTAAATCCACATTACTACTATGCCCTATAATTCTTTGAGTAAATTCTGCTAACCACTTTTATTATGACAAAGCCAGCGTATTGTTTACATTGTGTGAATTCTTTTTCCATCACAATTACAGACTTAAAACAATATAGGAATGTCCCAGTTGTTGCCGCATAGAAGAGAAAACATTCAAATCTTGCTTCCTACTTATGTATGTGCGCGGTAGGGGAGGATGACAAAAAAAGAAACCAGCACCATCATTACTATCTGAACTGCACTACAGACTTGAGGCTGTGAGCAATCTAAAACAGCACTGAGGCATGTCAGTATATCCACAGTAATAAAGTTGGTAACCAGTCAAAGCCACTACTACTCCACTGCATGACCCTGACACAAGCTTCACTCCATGTCATAAAACTGCCATCAATCTTTACAAAAGATGATGTGAACGTCTTATCTCTTGTCAAATCCAACTGCTGCAAATATTTGAACCATCGGCTTCAATATTTTGCATTTTAAGAGGAGAATGAAACCTGGAGATTGTGACAGTTTCAGACCTCCAAACAATTAGTTGATTTTTAGAAGGAATGCATTAATTTGAACATCAATTAGTTGTCGATCTTTCAGTAAATTGTTACACCTTATATGTACGTATGTGTTATTGCTGTAGTCCTAATGCTTCGAATATGAGTTTGCCTACCATACTACTGCTAGCAGCTTACTGTGTATATACTGTACTTCTCCAAACATGTTTGGGCTAGACCTCTTTTTGGACTAAGTGCTGCAGAAAATCTTCAAAATAAAGCAAGACAGCCAGAGTTATCGTTAATCCTTTGATGCTCCCTTACGGTGGTCGGTGGAAGTCTCTTGAGCCCTCGCATACTATGCTGACATCTTGCAAATAGGAGGTACATTATGAACATTGTACATTTATCTTTTAAAAATATTATTATTGTTCATTTTAACACACTGTGGATGACTTGTCAATCGACAACCCCCCGCCCAGGCCCCCAGAGGTGAAGGTCGACAGCAAATGGATTTAGAGGTTTAGTGGCCAATCCTTTCCTTGGTTGAGCGTGTTAGAGCTGCTACCTCTCAGTGCCCAAAGTCAACAGCAGCACGGGATATTGTTTCATACTACTTCATCCTTGATGAATCAAATGGATCTAGAGCTCTTCCTCCTTCCTCTTTGCCAGTAGGATGGCCCTGGTAACAAACGCAGTCAGTGTAAACGGGCAGCATGAATGAGGCATCAAGGATGAAATGCAGACGGCAACAGCTTTTGTGTCTGTTTGTGTGTGTGTGTGCATTTCCTTTTTGTTGAAGTTTGTGTTGAGCATGATGAATGAGCGGAGCGGAGCGTGAAGGCTGTGTTTAGTCTAATTACTGTAAGATGCCTAATTAGGGCCCGAGAATGCGCAGTGACATTCGAAAACCTTAGAAAAACCATAATCGGGCAGTTGGGAAACGAGTCCGAAAAAGGTGCTTTACTTTACTGTAATAACGTGAGCTTGTGTGTTGGGAACTGAGTGGACGGACGCACGTTTATTTCCAGTCTCCCTCGAGAGTTCAAAGGAGGGGTGTCTGCTGATTGTGCGAAAATGAAAGGTTGCAGTGGAGGCATAGAGCCAGCTTTAATGTCAAGGTTCATTGTGCGCTTGTGCTACGCCGCGTTTCATCAAAGTCAGCTCTGTTTACCTCATCACATAAAGGCCATGTACAGTCTTTACAAACACTTTTAAGTAGAACTATTCTGACTTGATTACACGACACTAGCAGCAGCATGTCATTTTAGGCCCGCTTGAAGGTTCTTTTGATTAGCCCGCTACACTAAAGAGGGTAAATAGAGGTTTTCGATTTAGGTGGCTATGTGCATGAATGAATTTCTAGGTACTAGGGCTAGGTGATAGGGCCAAAAAATAAACTCTCAGATTTTTTCAATTATTCTAGACGATTATATCAATTTTAATGGAAATCAACCCCAGCAAACATTTAGTTAAAGGTGTGACTTTTCTTTTGTTAAATCCTGTTGAAAATATTCCGACAAAAATAATGAATACTTGATTAAAATCAGTTTTAAAATAAACTTAACATGGATGTTGTCCAAAAAAATAGCTGTTAATAGTTTGCACAGAACTTGCTCAAAGAGATAGTCCATTTAATTTGAAAGTTTCAGGCACTGTTTATAAAAAAAAAATTGGGCCTTTCAATCAGTCAGAATCAATCAGAATGCCTATAATTCTTTAACACGCATTAAAAAATGTCAATTTATTTAAAAAAAATTCCTACAGAAATGGGAATGAAAACCAAATAGTACTTTTGCCTTCATAACATATTTTTGTCCAAATTATGAATAAAAAGAATAACTTTAGAATACCGCTAGAAACTGAAATAAAACAGAATAGTGCATAACAGAATTGTGCATACTTTGTTCAAACGCTTCACAACGCAACACTTAAGAGGACTTTCCTCGCAATATTACTTCAACTCCAAATTGTATGACTTTAGCCGCATTCAATATTGGAGGTTGCCCAAACATTGGCCAACATGTCACTTTGTTATTGTCACAAGATCACTAGGAAAACAACCAAGAGAATAAAATCTGAACAAAAAAAATTGAAGATGGTTGAGAGCACACTCAGGTGATCCTGCGGCAGAAACCATGCAAAAGTACAGACGATACATAGGATGATCAATATGGAGAGGAGATGTGAGTGGTGGGGTGGGAGACGAGGAGGTGGGTCCTTCCCCATCTGCTGCGGACAGCCTATCCTCCCTAAAGCTATCTGAAGAATCTGGTCAGTCGGTGCAACATGGCGCCTCCTCAATCCCTCCAGCTGGCTGTTTAGGCCTGTTTAGGGTGGTCTCCTGACAACTGGCCCATCACTTCCAAGCTCCCCCTCCAGGATCCAGCCATGCCTCCAGCAACCGCCGGGAAGACGCATAAACATCGGACCTTTGTGTTTGTGTGGATTTATTGAGCAATAAACTGGAGAATAATTGAGAGCTGATTCAATTTCTATTTTCTGTTCCACTCTGGTGTTGATTTTACGGTAAACAGTGTGTCCCGTGTGTCCCTGATCACCTGTGGAAGTGGAGTGTGATGAACTTTCCCCTTGCATGATATTGTCACCGTCAACATCTGGAGCTCATTCTGGCCCCAAATCATCCGGGCTTTTTCCTGTGATTCAGCTGGCACAGGAGGCCAGGGACCTGTTTCCTGTAGCTGCGTTTGTGAATGAAGTGGGAGCGGATGGCGTCACCCCCCCAAACACTGTAACAAGAGCATGCGAGGATTCAGGGCGGATTGCATTTTAAGTCTTTTTTTCCTGCGTGTACTCCTGTTCTTGATTCATGATTCTTGGAATTTAAGATGCCATCTAACTCTTATAGTATAAACCTGCTCCATAAATTAAATTTGCAGCTTGCATTCACTTTGCAGCTTGCATTTAATTTGCAATAAACACGTTATTGCTATTTATTCAGAGGAATATTTGCTGAAATAACCATGAATGGGCAACCGTATTGTGTTGCCCAACCTCACCTCTGTCCACAGCCGACAACGGGAAAAGAGAATGGCGGCAAGGTTAGCAATAAACCGTGCATGAAGGGCACCATTGTTTCCCAAATTTTGCCGAAACTTTGAAAGGAAATGGAGTTCGGGCGGCGGGGGGAGTCAAAAGAAACCCCGGCAATGAGGGACCACGTTCTGTTTGGATTGGGAGGTTCAGGAACCGGGAGGAATGTGGAGTGCCTAAGTGAGCAACAGAGGGAGATTTCTTCCAGCGCAGAATGTTTTTAAAGGAATGGGTTATTATAGTTGGCCAGTTGAGGGCCCTTCAAATAGCCGTGACATCATGGCGAGGCCTGGTGCTGCAGGGGACAAACAAAGGAGGGTTTGTACCTAGAACCCTCCGGAGCTTTCAGGGTTTCAAGGGGTGGAGAGACGAGGGGGGTTAGAAGTCACATCTGCTCATTTTACCTGACCCAATGGAACCTTGCAAGGTACCGGAGCACGCCATACTGTATCGAAATAACTTCAGCATACTGTATGGAGAAGCAATGTCCCAGAGGTTTGTAAAGCGTTGAACTGTGCTGGTGCACAGTTCATATGCAGTGCACTGAGAAATATGGTGGAGTCTTGTTTACGTTCTGAGGCTGCTTTGCGACATCCGGCATAGGGTGTCTTAAATCTATAAAACTTCAGGACAATCAATATTAAAAAATAAAAAAGACTCATAAAGTCCTTTAAGACCAAAACATCAGATTATTGCAAAGTGGCCTTTGAACAAGCCAGTTTTAAATCTTATTCAACAACTGTGGTAGGAGCCGAAATTTAGAGTCTGGAAAAGCATTCAAATCTGATACAGCTAAATTGTTTGTCTCATGAGGAAGCAAAAGACTTAACTGCCGCTCAGATTTCATTGAGCGTAAAGGTGCAACAATTAATCCAGTAATTGACAACTAATCGATTACCAAATGTATTGCTAATTATTTTTGTTACTCGATTAATAATAGCACTTGAATTGCATTAAAATGGCGTTGATTTAAAATAAATCATTGTAAATATCCTGGTTTAATTTTCATACATTATCCATGCACTCAAACATCGATACACCAGTGATAGCAAACTACGCTATGTAGCCACAGCTGCCCTGGGGCAGGCTGACGGAAGTGTTTCTGCCATTTCTTGCGCCTACAACCGACCACTGGAGGCAAGGTGGATGAAATGGCTTGCCCAAGGACATAACGATAAACGACTCGGACAAGGCGGGATTCGAACAGCCAACCCCTCGGTTGCTAGACAACCTGCTCCACTGCCTAAACGTATCACAAAACTTTTGTCTCTGCAGTCCTAATAATTATCTACTCAGATGGAGTTTGTTGGTGACGCACTCCCTTTAATTCATCACTGCCTAATTTAAAAGGTCGATACACATCACAAACGGTCGATTGGGTTTCAGTCATTATACTTTCCATAAGCCGTGTCTTAACTGCGCGGCATGATGTCAGCCAGTGACATAAACGCCACAGCTGTCTCTCTTGGAATTGAGCTCTTGAAAAATGGATCATATTACTTCCAAATGCTGCACAGTCTGACCCGAGCATGCTCCCTGCTAGATGTATAAATGCTGAATATACAGAGTTGAAGTCTAGAAGATTCCCAGTTGATACTTTCGGAGCGTCATTTCGATGTTGAATGTGGCACTTTATTTTCACTGTACTACGCTTTCCTTTGTTGGCTTATTTAACAGGCAGATGGCGGAGGCTGCAATGTGAGGTGCCAACATGCTCCTTGGTGCAACTTAGAGGTCTTGTTCAAGGTCACTGAGGGCCTCATTTTCCATCGCCAAATATCTCTTAAATAGCGCAGTGAAGTGCCAGAAAAATGTGCCACTAATGACAATGAGCATCTGTGATAAATTTAACCAAATAATGGCAGGCAACGTTTTGCAAAGGAGACAATATAATTTAGTAATACGTTCTTTCAACTTCCAGTTCATTTGCTCTTAATTTGAAAACGTACTGTTCCCATCACTGCATTAAAAAGCATTAAATTGAATTTGCTGATACCTGCAAAAACCTTTTTGAAATCTCATGAATCTCATGAAGTACCTTAACGCCCCTGCAGGAGTACTACTTTACCCCCGTTTGTGAACCGCTGATCGAGGACAGTGGTTCTCAAACGAGGGTACTTGTGAGATTCTGTAGGTATCAACAAATATAATGTATTTCTTTTGAAGACATCTATTTCCTGGCGCTTACTTTGCCCTAATGTTTGAGGGAATAGTTTGTGTTTGGGGAGAGGCTGAAAATAAGTACCTAGGATTGAATGTCTGGACTTTGTAAAGACATATAAATACGTATGTCTTTGGGATTGAATAGGTTAATGTTGTGGCAGGAAAGTACAGTTTCCTTTTCAAGTTAATAGTAGATTAATTGGCACATGATGCATCTTATTCCGAGATTGTTTTATGGCGTCTCTTCATTATATGGCTTTATTTTGTTAAGATTCATAAGATATACAGATGCACATTGTAATTAGTGACACAATTCTCTGGTGAGCCAGAAATGAACCAAATAATATTACTTGACCCATATTCAGAGGTTTCTCAATAAAATATGCCGTTAATAAATCAGTTTTGTATGGCCCAGTACTCTCCACTGTGTTTTAAGGCTTTTTTTTGTTTGTTTTTTTGTCAACCAAAAATACTTTGTGGTGGTTCAAGAGCCTTGCCCTGAACGATTCGTTGCATATGCAGTGACGTTTTTCTCATTTGTGGGGGTTAGGGATTAGGGACCAAGCCTCAATGACAATGCTAAAAATTTGCTAGTAATTGTCTAAAATTAACCAGATTTTTCATCCCCTGTTGTTTCCCCAGATGACTCGGGTTCTGATAGGACCAGACCTAATGTGTTGGATGGCGCACATTCCGATCACGGTTCTGATGGCTTGGCAGAAAAGCTCGGTAAGTTTAACGTGAGTCAGTGGTACCGTGACTGTAATAATAGGATAAGTCATGATTTATTAGGGAACTGAAAAATGTCTTTTTTTTGTGGTCATTAGTGCGCCCCCGCTTTACCCAGCCCGCTAAGATGAGGAAGAGGGTGATAGCCCGACCCGTGGGCAGCTCGTTGCGCCTCAAGTGTACTGCCAGCGGGACGCCTCGGCCGGACATCGTATGGCTGAAGGACGACCAGCCGCTGACCGCTCAAGAGGTCGGCGAAGGACGCCAGAACAAGTGGACCCTGACCCTGAAGAACCTGATGCCTGTGCACAGCGGCAGATACACCTGCAGGGTGTCCAATCGGGCAGGAGAAATCAACGCTACGTATAAAGTCGAAGTCATACGTGAGTATCGCATGAAAACTAACACTGGTAAAAAAATGTAAACTAATTTGGCAATTATGTCGGTGGATCGAAATACAGCACAGAAACAGAATATTTACTACTGGTTATTTTTGTTTGATGGCTTTTTTTGTTGATTATTGATTAACCAAGCCTTTTGAAATTTGACGTTTTTAGGGAGGCTCAGTGGAAGAGTGGTTAGCACGTCCCCCTCACAGTTTGATTCTAGGTCGCTCTGATCTTCCTTTGTGGAGTTTACGTGTTCTCCCCGTGCCCACTTGGGTTCTTTCCAGCCGGTTTCCTCGCACACTCCAAAAACAATCATGGCAGGTGTATTGGACACTCTAAACTGTCCTTAGGTGTGATTGTGTGCTTGAATGGTTGTTTGTCTCTGTATTCCCTGCAATTGGCTGGCAACCAGTTCAGGGTGTCCCCTGCCTACTGCCCGCAGACAGCTGGGATAGGCACCAGCAAGCCAGTGACCCTAGTTAGGAGAAGCAGCTCTAGAAAATGGATGCATGGATGAATTGATGGATGCTACAATTTTGAGAGAACCACAATATTAGTCCCCTCTCCACTCAATTGGAGCCTGAAAATGATCTTAATCATTTGAATCAGGTGTGTTTGACAGAGGAAGTTTGAAAACACACAGGATACCAGCCGTCGGGGAATGGCGTTTCACACCTGTGATCTAGTGGTTCTTAACCTTTTTTAAATGATGTGAAAGATTTTTTTTTTTTTTGAGCCAAGTACCTCCCAACTAGCCCTGAGCATTTTCGGCTCCAAATAATGATTAAATACATTTACAATAAAAAAACTCTAAGCGCATTTTATTAAGGAAGTCCAGAAGGTAAATCGTTTAAACCCGCTGGAGAGTATAAGTACAGTCAGAGTATATGCGTATTTGTATAAAACTTTCTCTTTTTAATCTACGTTCCCCCTAAAGTGTCTTTTTGCACCCTCATTTGAGAACCACTTCATTAATCGATCATTAAAATAATCGTTAGTTGCAATTCTGTGATCGTATCTTGAGTTGCTCTTAGGTGCACAGCCGAAGCTAAACAGTTCACACAAGTATAAAAAAAATCACGGATTAATGTGGGAAAATTATTACGGAACTTTGTGCTTGAGACTTTTGTTATTTTCATGCAAAATAAACAACCACATGAGGACATGTAGACAGAATAATTACAGCTCTGGAAAGCACCCATTAAGCACTTCAATATGAGTCTAGCTCGTTGAGAAGCTCCTATTTGTAGTATGAAATGAAAACGGATTCTTTGATCCACTTTTTTTTTTGGGTTGTTTGTCTGCCACCTGTAACGGACAGGTTGTATATTTTTTTGTGCACTATGGGTATAAACTGCGTAGATCACATGCTCATAATTGCTCTATAAGCAAGGTTTTTTTTTTTTTTTTTTTTACAGCGGAAGGACCGTAAGCTTTTAAACAATCTCCGATCTACTGTATCTACTGCCGACTTGCGATCACATTTTCACCGCATGCTGGATGAATGTGTGTAATCAGCTCTATGAGAAGCACATTGAGGAAGCAGGCAGGAGAGCGAGGACTTGTCCCGTGGCAGTGCCGCTTGCTCTGGGGAATTGGGGGTGGGGGGCGGGTACAAGAAACTGGATCTGGATCTGATTAAAGTCCAGATGCCTGCACTGTACAACCGGGAGCAGAGAAAGAGAGGAAACTAATCACACACTTACGGTGTTACATGTGCTTCTCCATCCTCTGCGTTTGTGTCAGAGTTGTAAGCTCGAGGGCAAACTTTGCGTGGACAGACTCGAACATCCGCAGAAGGGTGATTGCATAAAAAGCGCGTCTCCCTTTGTGGTGTCAGCAGAGAGGACCAACTCCACGCCAGTTCTGACGGGAACCCACCCTCTCAACACCACGGTGGACTACGGAGGCACCACGTCCTTCCAGTGCAAAGTGAGGAGCGACGTCAAGCCGGTTATCCAGTGGCTGAAACGAGTGGAGACTGATGAGGAGAGCCGCTACAACTCCACAATTGAATTTGGAGCAGACCACTTTGTGGTGCTGCCCACAGGGGAGGTGTGGTCGCGACCCGACGGCTCCTACCTCAACAAACTGCTCATTACCCGCGCCAAAGAGGAGGACGCCGGCATGTACGTCTGCTTAGGTGCCAACACCATGGGATACAGCATCCGCAGCGCCTTCCTCACTGTGCTGCCAGGTGAGGGCCCGGAAAGGCCGAACATTCTTCACATGTATATCAAAGTAAATGTGTTAAGCTACTTATTCGTTAAAAAAGATCATTTGGTTACCTTTTTTTGTCTCCTTAATACATAATCGGGACTCAGAGAGAATTTATTAAATAAAATTTTCCTAGCCCCGGTCTTTTTCACACGATTTCCATCAACTGAAATTTATGTGATCAGGATCTTAAAAAAAAAAAAAAAATTGTATGTTGAGCCAATCACGGATACAATCGTTGATGCTCTGCATGACAATAAAACATGCCGCAAATGCAGTTTGAAGGCCAACTTTAAAATAAATCTGTTTACCAAATAATTTATGGGCTTTCATTTTGAAATTGTTCTAGGCAGTTTGTTGCCGCGTAGTCTCTCTCCTGCAACTGTTGTTCCCGACTCCAGATACAAACAGCTGCACCTTGTTCTGAAATCATATTGAATCGCCAATATAAGTCGCTCACAAAAGACTTAATTACGCTGGCATTGTTATATGGCATCTGTTGCCAGTGTTTACCGATGATTCGGGCTCTATTGTTGCTAACCTCTTGCATATATTAGCCGCTAGCTAGCAGCACTCCACCGCTCCATATAGGCTGGCATTATGGACGAAATGACCGCACACTTTGATACTGACAGCCTCACACGGTTGCCATTCCTACCAATCACATTTTAACAAACGGTGCTGCCCAATGTAAAATAATCAATTTTCATTTACTTTAGCACACTGTATTTTTTTTCAGTAAAAGCATGACACACAGCATGAACATGTTCAATATAAAAGGTGTTTTAACTGAATTTGGCCAAGGAATAGCTGTGAAAATACAAGACAAATGACTAAAGGACAATGGCAAAATCTTTACCAAATGTGCGAGTGGATAAAAAAACTTCCCTTCTCTCCCCATAATTGATGTGAAAGTTTCCAGTGCGATAAAGTCTGACTCATGGTTTCTTTTATAGACTCCAAGGCTCCCATCATGCCCATCTTTCCGGCGGCCTCCAGCTCCCTGCCCTGGCCGGTCATCATCGGCATCCCTGCCGGAATCGTTTTCATCTTTGGCACCGTGCTGCTATGGTTCTGCCAGAGTAGAAAACAGTGCCCGCCTCCCGGCAGCCCCGCCGCCGCCGCCGCCGCCGCCGCCGTCCACCACCGGGCGCCGCCGTGTCGAGAGCGGGAGCGAGGTTGCGCAACGCTGTCGTCCGGCTCGTCGAGCCCGGACAAAGACTGCGTGAGCTCCCTGAACTACGAGGAGTACCTGGCGCAGCAGCAGCAGCTCCTCCTCAACCAGGGAGGCGCCGCCAAGATCTACCCCAAAATCTACACTGACATTCACACGCACACACACTCCCACGTGGACGGCAAAGTGCATCAGCATCAACACATTCATTTCCAGTGTTAGCGGATCATATAAGAAGTCAAAACTCTTCTCTCCTGCGGGATGTTGTCGGGGGAAAACAACCCCGCGATTGGCCAGTCATAAGACAACGTGACGACATCATAACATTTGGTGCTGTCATTTTTATTTTCTACGTTAGCGTGTCTCCAAGTTGTCGAACTCCCACGCCACGAAAGATCCGCCAGTCCTTGCCTGTGCACTTAAATTAAAAAGGACGAGGAGCTGTGTTTTGGTGCGAGTGCGAACGCAGCTGTCGCGGCCTGATGAAGAGGTCTCGTTCGCGAGGAAACGGCCGGAGCCCGCCTTTCACCTTCGGCTTCCTGTTTTGCTGTCGATATTCAAAATGGTACTGGAGGTTTGCCAAAGGGCTTGCTACGTTGTACTCAGGTAGTCCTTTTGTCAAATACGCTTTGGAATGCTGACCACTATTTTTTATACGTCACCCGGAACAGCCAAAAATGAGGTACGCCTGCACCATCTGATGAAATCCAATCCCAAATTTCTATCTTTGCATTGTTTATAATGCTCAGTTGAATGGCACTGTCAAAGAAGTTAACGTTTTATAGATTTGCTTGTAGTTCAAAGTGAAAGAACTCCAATGCGTTTGAATGTCAACTCCAATAATTTTAGGTCAACAAATGTCAAGCGTTAGTGAGTAAAATAAGTAAATAAATAAAATGTTCTCATCACGTGTGGCCCAAAATAATTCCAAATCTAGAAAAGCCTTCACAAAAGTCTTTAATATGAGGTGTGACTCAGATGCGTGTTGGTCTTACCTACTTTTTCTGCCAAATATTGAAGACACTCAGTTAAAACTTTAAAATTCACCTATATGCCCAATAGCAAATGTTTATCTAACGCTTTGTGAGTGTGTTACAACATTTAATAATGTCGCTAAAAATCCATATTTAAAAAATTGGTTATTTCCTGGGATTTTTATGTAACTGCTTCGCACTTTGAAAAGCTTTGTCATGCAGGACCAACACCTGTTAACTCATTCAATGCCGGGGACGTATTTTCATGTTCTTTACGAGTCCACGCGTTCAATCCCAGATACTAAAAAAAAAACAAAAACATGAGACTACGTCCCTGGTATCGAATGAGTACATGTTCATTCAAAGCCTAGCATTGTACTAAGTCAACATAGAAATCTATTTTATTCACCTTTAGAGTGAGGCAATATAATATTAGTCACTCTGTACTATATTCACTTTCCTAACACTTCTACAAATAAGATGTAAAACATTTGAAGACTAGTTATTTGTTATGCCCAGTTTTAGTTTACTGTGAAACTGACTTGAAATTTCAACATGGTATGACCACTAAGTTGTCACACTACCCGGAGTGTGAAATCCCTTGGCTAAAATACTGCGAGAATGATGTGGAAGAAATTAATGCCGAAATGGTCAAAATACTGCACAGGGGTGAAATGTTTAGCTCTATCTAATGGCAGCGTTACTTGTAAGCATTGCAACATTTGGGGCTTGATGGAAGACAACGTATGTTGCTAAAAGAACACACTCAATATATAGAAAAATGTACATTTGTAAGATAATAGATTGAGCAAATGATGAGTGTTTTATCCATTATTTATTTGTGTGGGTTTTTCTATTTTAGTCAGTTTATTTTAATAAAGCATTTGCTTAGATGAACTTGCACGTAGAACAGTGATGTCTGCATTTCTAAATCAGGCATATTTGGAAGTTATTACATGGCCTACCTTTGAATATTTTTGCGGTGGCCCATGACATTCTCAAACTTTTGATATCTACAGTTAAAATGATGACTAATTATTTAAGCGGGATGTTCACGCATCATCCTGTGTGTGCGCTTCTCAGCAATGTTGATAATAAACTTGTAAATTAACGTTTGTTGCGGCCCTCGTGAGTTTACCACAAGATGGAGGCTTGATATTTATTTTAAAAAAACTCAAAAAAAAAAAAGATTTGGGGGGAATCGTTAAATGAGGTAATATTGACTTTATAATCCATATATGAAAAGCCCTCTCACAAAAACATTTTTAATTTGAGGTGTGAATTGTAGTTTGTGGCAAACATGTTTTGATAGTGTCACTCAAAACTGAGCGTTAAATTTGCTAAAGAAAAAAAAAATCGACTTGTGTTTAATTTGATTATGCCTCGTGTACCTAATGAAGTGTCTGGCATGTGTACCAACATTGTCCAAGACTGCAAAGGATGAACGGAGTATGTTTCAGTGTTACTTGGTGAAAAAAAAAAAAGATATGTTTAATTTTCTATTCAAATTCCTTCAGTTACTGCATGTGTAGAGTTCTCAACCAATGACAGTTTGTGAAGTTCCGTTCGATTCTAATCAAACTCAGTCATGAATACTTAATTTATTTTGATTTTTTTTGTACGTATCAAAAGAAGTTTATTTTTGTGAGTAAGGCATTTTGCATTTCTTTCATGTAATTATACCTTGCGTTGTTGTGTTTTAGTATATATGAAGTACAGTTTATTCACATGTAGTTCATTTAGCTCACTGTGCAAGCAAATGGTTCTATTTTTGACAATCCCAAATGTTCTTTTGAAATCATCTCATTTGGTGGTTTGATTAAATGAATGAAACATTGCATTTCGTGTGTGTGCGTGCGTGTGTTTTGATGGGCGTCGCGGAGGCCAACCGGCAGCACACAGACACTCAGGTCCCAGGGATAATGGACTTTTCTTCTACTATCTCTCCTTTTTGATGTAGATGAGTGATGGGTCGGGTTTAGACAGCACAAGACTAGACGACCAGCGGCCTTTCCCCATTTATGCAATTCTAAAGTTCCCTTTGGAGCTAGGATTTCCTTTCAGCGTTTTGGAAGTGCTTTGTCCCGTTGTGGGAGTGAAGTGAGCGGACTGTGCGATGACTCCGGGAAAAAGGGCCGTATTGTGGACCGTGAAGACGGGTTTGCCTCCCTCCCTGCAGGTGTGTTCAAATATGGTTTTAAAATGGACTTGTTAAAGGGAAGTCATGCCAAAATATTTCTTTACATTAATGTGCTATGCATCCCTAATTGACTGAATATGGCATTTAATTAAAATTGTGTTTGTGGTTCGGTCAAGTAACATACGCAAGCTGAGCCTTCATTGGTTGTTATCTAAACCTTGAGCAGCTGTGAGGCCGTTTTGTATTGATAGCAAGTCACAAAATGGCGACACCTTGAGACGGATTAAGAATAAAACATCCAATACCGAATTTTACATGAACGCTATAGTCAACCAATATAGTATGTATAGTAATGTACATAGCAATGAAGAAAAACTTGGGCAAACCGAAGTGATATACTGCCCTCTAGTGGTTATTTTTGTAAACGGCATGTACACGTTTCAACAGAAACATGTTTCTGAATTTGATAATTACATTCGAGAAAAATAGTTTAGATGCTTATTTTATTTGTTCGTAGTTGTAGATACTAGATCAGTTGGTTTGATGTTGAAATGGCAAAATGTATTTCTTACATCAGAGTGCTTTAAATCCCCAATTGCACACCTCTACAATAATAAAGGCTTGCAGTTTTATTAATGAAATACTGCAGTCAATTTTAGTGAATATGCGGGTTTTGACCATAAGTCACTCTACAGGTCAAATAAATACATATTACATTTATCTTTAATTCTATGTTCATAAAGGCCAATCTTATATTTTTGTTCAACTTAAATTTGATAAAGTAAAACTCATGTAGTTTGAATTTCAAGCCATATGTGATTAAAATAAAGCCTAATTTTATATTGTACAAAAATGGAACCATGGTCAAACATGGTCAGCTGCACAAAATGGAACAATAAATGAAAAAAAAAAACCCCAGTTGCAGCAAGGGAGGTGTATCTAATCTTGTGACATTGTTGTCCTGTCACTTGCAACAAATTCAAGGTTACATGCATTTAGGACAAAACCTTTGAATAGCAAGGATAAGCAGCTATAGAAAATAGACGGATGGATGGATGTATTTTACAGTAATTGCTGCAGTGCATGACAAAACAATTCAGCACTTTGTACAGGTTAATCCTCTTTATTTCTTCCTATTTTACAGTTTTGTAAAAACATGAACAAAAGGCAAACACGCCTTAACAAGAGCCTGAAAGGGACAAAAACGACAGGAAAAGGAGACAGCTAAATATGAACAAAAAGTGCGGTCGATCAGCCTTTCTGGACATTGCTGATGAGCTCGTCGCAGAGTTTGGTCAGCTCTTCAGCCTCTTTCACCTATGACATGAAAGAAATGTGTTTTTTTGCAGGCAATTGGTGGGACATTGCGATCTCCATTCTATGAAAATTTGTTTGACTGCAATCACCTTCTGATCCAGGTTCTTCTCCAACGAGTGGACTTTGACCTGTTCGCGACGCAGCTGGACTTGCAGCGCCGCCACCTCCACCTTATTCTTGGAGCGCACCTGAGCGATTTCCTCGTTGGCCCTATTGGAGAAAACAGCATCGATGTCAGTGACTCAAGCTTCCTGCGAGTCCATTCCAAACAAACGCACACGTTTCTCTTACTGGTTTATTTTCTCCTCGGCGTGAGCTTTGAGGGTCTGGTAGCGCTTCTCCTCCTTTTTGATCCTCACCAAATAGTCCTGAGCACAGGCTTTCAGGGTCTCCTCATTCTAAAGGCGGGAACGGAATTGGTCAAATATTCTACTCCATCGACCACGTTCACAACCGTGAAGTCGGTTCAGACCTTTTTGTAGCCCTCGAGGATCTCCTTATACTTGTCAAGTCGTCTAAAAAGATCTGAGAGCGATCTCTCCATGGCGTTGAGGTCACTGGCGACCTGCTCCTTCTCCAGCATGACCTCGTCCAGCTTGGTCTGGGAAGCCTGGCGCTCCTTCTCCTGGTCCGCTGAACAACAGCCGCATAGTCATACATGTTAGCTACAACGCTTGATATTATCCAGTATATTCTCCTTCTAATTTTTATTTTTGTCCCAAAAAATTATTTTTTAAATAAACTCACCAATCATTTTTGCAACGAGAAGCTCAAACTCTGCAATTATTTTCCTATTGAAAGAGATGATATATTGTAAATAAAACTAGTGCTATTAAAAACAAACAATTATTTTTCTCCCCCCCACCTCATTTCTTGACCATCTGCTTTTAACTGGTTGTACTTTGCACACATTTGGTCTTCTTTTTCCTTGGCCTGCAGAACAAAGATGGCAATATATAATACTAACAACTGCACACTCACAAGCTGCTATAATATATATCTCGATTGAGATCCGGCTTTTCATCTCATTTGGCGATTGCTCCACTTTGCCATACACAATATGGTGGCAACATTAGAAGATTTCTGCGCTTAGAGCCATGTCCACATCGACAAAGTGGCCGCTACTTTGACAAATGAAATTTTAGCATCATGAAGTGAGTCATATTTAAGTTGATTTTATTTATTAATCAATAGTAGTAATGATTCATGTCAAAGATAGAAATACAATTTTTCGGTATTGCTATTAGTTCAGAAGCATATTTGCGGCCTTTATTCTCTCCTAGTGGTTCTGTCAAGCATACATTAAAATAAATCAACTTAAATATGGGCCCGACACGAGGTCTCACCTCAATCTGGATTTTAGCAATGGCTGCGTCCATATCTTTCTGACTATACTTGAGCACATCGACGATGTCCTCCGTGTTTGCAGGCTGGGCGAACGGTGGAACGAGAGTCTCGAGTATCTGGGGCGTCTGCAGGACAGGTCGGCAAAAATATGGTAAGAATGCGACTTCCTGTTCCTAGTCAATCCTTCCCAATGGAAAGAGAAAAATCACCCAATGTTTGGGGAAAAAAAAAAAAAACGGCGAATGGACAAATCAACGACGCACATTACTGGCTGTAACTTACCGACGCCGCAGTCGAGTCTTCGGCTACCGGTAGTGTTTCCAAACTTCATTGAACAGAAAGACATAAGCGTTTAAATTTCTAACGCTTCGTTAATTGCTGTAAAGCAGATGCGTTTTACATTCCATACCGTGAAACGAGAGCGGTAGGGCGAGGCGCTTGTAGTGGAAACCCTGGGCTTCCTGCGCACTTCTTGGGGCTCTCCCTCAGCAGGGGGTCGAACTTAAGGTACAAGGACTGTTTGCGCAGTGCAGACTCCTTGAACTGGTTGCATGAAAAAGTCCATTTTTAAACAAATAAATCAAATGTTCAGGGATTGCTTATTGAGGTTAATAGGAAAAAAAACTAAATCACTCACGTTGGTTGAGCCAAACTGTTCAAGGTAGTCGATTTGTCCCTCAAAGTTGTTGGACATGACTAGGGAGGAATAAATATAAATAAATGAGCGGTCATGAAATATTAAATTGCAATGTAGAATGAAAACGCTTTTTTTTGTTTAAACGAGACATTTGGTATATAACTTTTGATAAAATTACAACTTTCCAAAAATGACTGTACATTTTGGCAATGTTTTAATTTTTGCATAATTCCAACAACTTCCTCCTAATGTATAAGGGGCCCGAGTATTATTCAATCATACCAAAGCTTCTCCTTTCATCTAAACAAATAAAAACTGATGGCCATTAGCTCCATTAAAGGTTGAGACCTTTTTACTAAATTGCAAAGAAAAGAAAAAAATACTTACACTCGGTCCCCGGCACAAAGACTTCAGTGGTATTTGGCAAGTCGTTCTGTTGTGGTTTTTGATCGGCTAAAGTATTTGCCGGCTTTCCAGTTTTGGGAAGTGAGCCCTGGTCGTTATCACAAGGAGTCTCCTCAACTTTCTGTCAGGAAATGAAAGCGAGAAGGAAAAAAAAAAAAAAGCACATGATAGAGATGTCTGCAAACAACCTTGTAAAACTGCTCATAGTTGACTGAAGAACATTTGATTTTGTGGTAGAAAACCATGAATAGGTGGTGGCTGATTGTACCTGCTCTGGTAGCCTTTCAGTGTTGGCTTCATCTGTGGGCGTGTCCTCACTGACCCTGCAAACAACAAAGAAGCATATTTAGAAACTAAAAGGGAAAAAAAAAAAATCTCCTGATTCAGTGTTGGCGTACTCAGCCGGCGCCTCATGCGTAGTCTCGTGCGGAGGGCTGGTGTGCATACCGCTCTTGGGAGAATTATTGTTGTTGGACTTTGTGCCAAAGGGGTTAACGTTGGGGTCATCCAACTTTTCAAAGTCAGAAGAGCTCAAGGCTTTGGGGGCACTCGCATCTGCGTCATCACTGGCCGCGGACTTGTCCGAGTCATTCGCCGGCGCCTTTGTGTCGGGCTTGCGGCCGGGTGGTCTTCTGCCGAGCATCTTGGGTGGGGGTTTCCGTTTGCCTTTGCCATCATCAAAGTTGAACTCGAGCTTGACCGGACCTTCAGTGGTGGCCATCGCCGCTGGTGGAGGATCAGAATCGGGCCCTTGAGCGCAAGGTGGAGTAAAGGTCACTGTTGCGATGACCTCGACATCAGTTTGCGCAGGAACCTGGAGCACCTCTTCATCTGCAGCCTTAATCTGGGCCTCCTCTGTGGGAGGTTCACTATCTTGTGCTTTCCTGGACATGACAGGAGAATTCTGGATTTTGGAGCCCCCAGTTTTGAAGGGATCCACCGTGTCAACGTTGTCAAAATCAAAGTTGTAGCATCCCTTTGCAGGCAGGGGCGCATCTTCCACAAAACCCTCTGAGTGGTGGTTCTCATCTACTCTGGGGGACGCCTCTGCAGGTACCTCGACGGGTGTGGCGCTGCGTGACTCTTGCTCTACGGCTGGAACCTTCACCACCGTGATCACGCTGCTGTCAGTCGAGCTAACCTCAGCGGAGGCGTTGATGAGGGAGTTTTCCACAGAGTGGGTGAAGGGAAGGGTCTCATCCAGTGCCGAATCAGACTTTTTGATGGGCTCCTCACACTGATTGTCAAGCTGTTTGGGAGAAGCTTTCTCAATTGGAGGCTTCGGGGGCGAAAAAGCCATCTTATTAGAGCCCGTAAAAGGGTTTATGTTGTCCAGGTTGTCAAAGTCCAACTGATAACCTCCTTTGCTTTGTATTGGCATGTCATCGTCGGGATAGGAAGACAGTTCTTGGATTAAAAAGAAAAATAAAGATTAACAACTGCCTTTCTTTTAAAGGGATACAAAACTTATCTGGCTATTTTCATCAGTTACAGGTTCATATTTTGTCGACACTTTAGCAGATAAATTATTTCTTATTTACATTGTATACCTTCAAAAATACATTTTTCCACTTTTCAACTAAAATTGACACCACATGCGCTTGAGGCACAGGTAATCACGGTTTAAGGTTTTTGGGGTTATGTGTCATGTTTGCAGAATGGGCTGTTATTGGCAGTTACTTTCAGTCAACACGTGGAAATTTTGTTTGTAAACATTAATTGTACAGGACGAATAGTTTACTTATCAAACTGCTGAAAATAGCTAAATAAGTTTAGTATCCCTGTGTGCAATATGGAATTAATCAACATCATTTTAGTAGAATATATGCCTCAGAAATCTTTACATATGCCATCATGAGGTCGGCGGTACAGCTGGACCCTGATAAGAAACATTTGCAAATTTGTCCAAAAAGGGGACATGTGACAGTCTAACAGCATGCTTGAAATAGTGATGTTTTGGCAGTGGCGCAAAATTTTAAATAGCCATAACAATTGAATAAACAATAAAGAAATTAATATTGACTTTTCATAAATCTTAACCTAATTTTCTATAAGACAAAGCTTTGATGCCATCTTAGGAGGATAAAAAAAAACTAATAAAAACAAAAACCAGCAAAGAGCGGTGTGTCACCGTTTTATGTTAGGTGTTCTATTGTGTCATTGGTTTCATGTTAGATGCTGTATACGCTGCTTTGTTACAACTGTAGTACACAACAGGAGAGGATCAAATAAAAAATATACAAATAGACAAGGAAACACTACCTTGTGTGGGGGCATCTGGTTGCGTTGGTGTCTGTAGTGGCACAGTGCTATAAGGAAAAACAAAGTCATGTTTAAAATGCTTCATTATGCCATAGACACTTTGTCACAGCTTGATTTTACATACTTTGTCAAGTGCAAATTCAAGGACTCCATTGCTTGTATGCACTCATCCACACTTGTCTTGTTAACCACCTTTGTAGGAGATATGACCCTTTTTGTGATCGGATCTCTTCGGGGAGTCTGGAAACAAACCTAAAACATCAAGCGAAAGTTTAGTAACAGGCAGAAAATAAAAAATAAATAAGAAAGATACCAGTGTGATTGGCACGACTGTGTACTTTCATGCCCTTGGGCAAATTCTTGCTGGGGAGGTTCTCCGTCTGACGCAGGATGGAAGGCCTCCCTGTCGGCTGATCTAGCTCAAAAATATCCTCACTTGTTTTGCTGTGCTTCTTTTCTGCTCTGGGGCAGACGCCGCGATTTTCATCATTCACCTCAACAGAGCTCATCCTGTGTACACAGAGGAACACTGTTATACACAACACACTAGAAGGCTTAAAGAGAAAAAAAACATCGAGGGGAGGAGGTTTTGGGTAAAGCTGCACCCAGTTGATAAGAAACTGTTTAAAGTCTGTACCAAAGTGAGAACGCGTGAAAGCCAGACGCTCTACTTGAGAAGGTGTGATCAGCAATTCAAGAAGAACATGATAATTGTGTACACATTTGTATGTATACACCCGTCCATCCATTTCTCGCTTATCCGCAACTAGGGACGGGCGTGCTGAATCTGATCACAGTTAATGTTACACAAATCTAATAATCCTGTCCTAAATATAAAGTTTAAACTGTACCGCCCCCGAATGGCCAATGTTATTGGACAACATTAAAATAAAAAAAACTCCCAAGAACTAGGCCACGTGACAATCTCACGAGTTGAACACTTTCGAATTTTTACATGTGTCACCGACAAAATAAAAAGACGTCAGTTGGTCATCATTTGAGAACGTAATATATGCCTTTGTCATAGTAAGAAAGCTGGACAACCATATCGTCTCGATGTGCTGTAGATAACACACCAAAAACGCAGGGGAACTTAATGCCACATTGTACATGAAAATATAGTCAAACGTCAAAAAGCTAACTTCGAAATACTTTAACCTAGTTATGGTTCAAGTTAGCATGCACACAAACTTTAGATTAACCGCTACAGTGCAATAGGCACACACAACTTTCGTAAACTAATCAAACAATGATAGCTATGTTTTAACTAATCAAGGAGTACGATAAGTCCCAAACCTGTTCAGCAACATACCTCAAAATTGACAGGAGAAATGAACTCCAGAGTGAAAAAAGACAGAATGATCTGCTTTTGCAAAAACTCCCGTTCACAGACAGAGAAAACGGTTTGGATTTAAACGCCTTGAAGCTGACCAATACGAGCCTTAAGAACATTCAAGTAGCCAATCACGCAAAGCCCGGAAATGACACAACGACGACTGCGCGTTGAAGAACTAAAAAAAAAAAATCTTCAACTGACTATGTACTTTGTTCAACATTGTCCAGAAGATGGCAGCATGCAAATTACAGAGATCCAACTCGTTGAATATCATCGACGAAAAAGAACAAAGCGGAAGAGGAGAGTTGCCCGCCAAATTTGCTTGTAAACAAAGTCAGCTTCCTTTTAGTCCGACCTGCAATGAGGAATTTGGATTATTCTACATAAATAACGAACTGAACTCCGTTAACAATGAATTTCATTGGAAAAGGTAATAAACAAATTGATTGGTCTCATATTAGCTACATTAGCGATGTTGGTTAAATATATAATCCGAGTGATTTTACTTTTAAATGCATCTGCGATTTATTAGCGGATATAAAATCGAAGTTGTTACACTTCCAGTGGTAGCAATCCTACATTGCTTGTAGGATATGCGCGAACTTGTTAACTTTTTGTTCTGATTTGCATGAACAGTCCCTGTGCTTTTCTTTCCAGGAGGTGGCGATTCCAGCCAGTATGCTGGCAGGTAATGAATCTCACAAAACAACATTAAACATAAGCCCTTGCAGTGTTTTTCTTTTCTTTTTTCCTTGAAGTGGGTCTGTCCCACCTGCGCTCCAGAGCCGCAACCGCCGGGCAAACCAGATTGGTGATGCAAATAAACATTTTCTTGACGCCTAAAGCTACATTTTATATCACTTTTCTGTTAAATCCCAACAACTCACCGTGCAGACCAGATCAAATTCGATTCGATTAATTCCGAAAGAAAGCCCTCACTACTCTCATAATGATTCTAATAATAGAAATAGAACATCAACTATTCGATATTTAAATACACCTCACGTTTTTCTCAGTTACAGTCAACTCAATCATGTTTAATTTCACCCACATATTCGATAGACATAAAAACCACACACGATTCTAACCCCAATCACTCATTACAGTTTACTAAATGGAATAAAAAAACAGGTTACAAAGTTGTCAAGTAAGTACCATGCTAATGTACAAATTAACACATAAACACAAAACACCACACATTTACCAAAAAAGGATCCTACAAGAGGCACCTGCACCCATATCACTGTTACAATGTGGTCTTCCAGCAGTGACAGCGATTCAATCAAAGTTTTTGTTCGAGTACGACCTCTGACCAAGGGCACCGGACTAACCACAGATGGAGATCAGAACTTGTGTCTCAAAGTCACATCACTGAACACAATACGTCTGCTTTCCAAACCGGAGCCACGGACCTTCACCTATGATCATGTTGCTGACATGGACACGTCACAGGTTTGGGAGAAAATTTGTTATGTTAAGGATAAGCGGATAAGGTAATGGATGAATGGATACTATCTCCATACTGGATTTGTTTGTCCTGTGTTATTCTTCAACAGGACTCTGTGTTTTCCACTGTGGCCAAGAATATTGTGGAGTCTTGTATGAATGGATATAATGGAACCATATTTGCCTAGTAAGTTCATGAAATTTTCAGTAGTATATGTACAATACAATGTTTTTGATAACTTGATAACCCATGTTTAAAGAAGACTTTTTTTTGCTGGATATGCCTTACAGTACATGGCTTACAGTATCATATATTTATTCCAGCAAAGCTGTTATTTGTACACAAGCCATCAAAATGGACATTATCCATTATACTTCCCTTAAAGTGACAATATGTAAGATTTAGACAACTTTTCATGAAAAATGAATCAATTAAATGGTTTTAAATTTTAAATACTTATATACTATACTTATACTTTTATTATACGAATAAAGTGTTCTTAACGGTCAACAGTATGTTTTAAATATTAAATCATGGGACTAGTTATCATTAAATTACATGTATATTACATGGGGGGGTGGCACTCCTCGGGAGGTTGCCATGTCTGTTAAAGCTACAGACAGCCGGAGGAGCAGTGTGTATTGCTGCATTTAACGTAATGCCTCTAAAACTCCCATGGGCGCATGCAAAAAAAAATACACATATGTACTCCCTTTAATGTATTACTGTATAAGCTGAAACCAATTGGCTGGCTTGCTCATGAGCTATTCTGTTTCTACTGCAGCGGCCAAACAGGATCAGGAAAAACATTCACAATGCTAGGTGAGGATTCTTGTGAAATTCAATGTACTTTTGGTATTGTGCAAATAGTAATAAAGCCTTCTTATTCCACTGCTAGGACCTTCTGAGTTGGACAACTTTACAGATGAATTGCGGGGTGTTATTCCTCGCAGTTTTGAGTATCTGTTCTTTCTCATCAACAGAGAAGCGGTAAGGTTAAACATTGGCATTTTACCACCATGAACATCAAATGTTTTATTACATGCAGTTTCTATCTTTTTCCTTTTCAGTCTCAGTCCAAAACTTTTCTCTGTAAATGTTCATTCATCGAGATTTACAATGAACAAATCTTTGACCTCCTGGACACAGCCTCAGCCAGCCTATTTGTCAGAGAGAACATCAAGAAGGGTGTATTTGTGGAGGGGGCAGTGGAGAAGTTTGTCAGCTCTGCTGCTGAAGCGTACCAGGTAGGAGTTTGTAAACCAATTATTGCAAACTTTATAATTCTTTTATGTGTAAGGCTAACATCTGTGACTTGTAGGTGTTGTCTCGTGGATGGCGTAATCGCAGAGTGGCCTCCACCTCCATGAACCGTGAATCATCCAGATCTCATGCTGTGTTCACCATGACTCTGGAGTCCAAGGAGTCCATCAATGAGGTGGTGAACATTCGAATGTCCCAGCTCAACTTGGTTGATCTGGCTGGCTCAGAGAGGCAGAGAGACACACACACTGAAGGCTCCAGGCTCAAGGTGACGATTCATGCTTAAATTGCTCCTCCATTTTTGTGCCACAGACTTTTTTTTTCACATAAAACAGCATTTTGATGAACAGGCATCCAAAAAAAGATGGGTAATTATTAAAAATAGGGGTGTCAGATTAACAGATTAATTGCAATCAATTAATTATTAGTCATAGTTAAATTGTTGTTATTTTTAATCACATTGTATATTGATTGGACCCATTTTCTTGCATCTGGCTTTTTGTGCTTGAGTTGTTGGGGTTTGAGAAAACAAAGTTCAATCACTCTGAAGTTTGTACTGATAGGCCGTTGGTGGCAGTGCAGAAGGAATATGTGAAAATGGAAGTGCATGTGAGAGTGACTCAAAGAAAAAATGTCTTTAAAAAATGTCCCGAGTCATATGCACTCTTTGACAGAAGCAGCTCAAGTTTAGCTTACAATATAAAAGCAAAGCACCCATCTGCGAGTACATCCAACGCTACTTTATAATTATTTGGCAGTTGTCTCAAGAAAACGGCGCCATTCCACCTTATGTTTGAAACTCAACTTCTTTCACATACTGATGTGCATTGCAGTATCAAATGGCCATGTCCCAGAGATGGGGGACCCTTCCTAACCGAATGCTACTTTGTGCTTTGCTTCTTTTACTGTGTTTCCATTAGGAAGCCAGCAGCATCAATCGCTCCCTCATGTGCCTTGGTCAGGTGATCATGGCTTTGGTCGACGTGTCCAATGGGAAGAACCGCCACATTTGCTATAGGGATTCTAAACTAACCTTCCTGTTACGGGTGAGTTGCAAAATACAGTAAAGGACCAATTATTGTGAAAATCAAATTTTGGGAGCTTGATTTATGACAGAATTATTTTGCTACGTCTTAATCCAACTGACCTCCTCGTGACATTACATAGTGTTGAAGACTCTCTGACATTTTAGGATTCACTTGGAGGAAATGCAAAGACTTATGTCATAGCCAATGTTCACCCTGGATCTAAATGTTTTGGTGAAACATTATCAACGTTACAATTTGCCCAGAGAGCCAAGCTGATCAAGAACAAGGTACAGTATTGCCCTTGTCAAAAAATAGAATGTTCTGTCAGGTCAGATCATCGTGTTTTAAGACCTTTAAAGTATTTGATTGTTGTTTTTACAGGCCATTGTCAATGAAGACACACAAGGAAATGTGAGACAGCTGCAGGCTGAGGTGAAGAAGCTGAAGGAGCAGCTTATGCAGGCTCTCTCATCTCAGCAAGTGGATCATGGAAAAGATGTACTATTAGGAGGACCAGGGCTCTGCATCTCAAGTAATTATCACGACACACCTACCTGTAATGCAGTTCATAATGTTCCTTTTTTCTTCACAGTTTTGTCAAACTATAAAATGTTTCTATCTCACCAGAGCTGTCTAGGCATGGCGAGCATGGCTCCTTGTACAAAGCCAAGTTTATGGCTGCGGTTCGTTTGTGGAAAAAACGAGAGGAAGAAAAGAAGGTGTGGTACATTGTCTGTTTTTAATTGTAGTGTTGTCCAAGAGATATTCTTTTAACATCGGAAGAAAAAACAAAAAAACTTTTCATGAAGCTTTTTAATGGGGTTATCGACAATGGAAGGGATTTAATGTATTTGTGTAACTGTGGACACAGGCTCTGCTTAAGAAGATATCTCAGCTGGAGCAGGCTTGGACTCAGAAAGACAAGTTCATCCACTCAAGTCGCCTGATCATCAAGTTCCGAGAAGATCATATTGATCGCTTAGAGAAAAAACTCAAGGCAGAATGTGGCACAAATGCAGACGAGCAGTCGCAAGCTCTAATCGACCAGCTCAAAGAAGAAATTAGTATTTTACGAGACCAGGTAGACCTTTTTTCTCTAACCTAACAACTGCAGGACACTCCATATTACGCATTGTCCAAACTAAATTCCTCTGTAAATTTTTACCTGCAAGATTGAACATCACCCCAAGATGACTCGCTATGCAGCAGAGAACTACAGCCTCAGAGAGGACAATCGTCACCTTCGCTCCCTTGACTCAGTGATAAAAGCTGAAGAGGAAGCAGCACAGGTTGCTCAAAAACTGGAAGAAGACTTCGAGAGGGCCATGGAGGCAGAGAAGAACGCAGAAAGTAAGCTGTAAATATTGATCAGACCCAATTTCTGAATGTTTCTGACAAATCTCTTGCTGCTTCACAGCCCCAGCTGGTGCTCCAAGCTCCTCAGTTACAGATGCTCTTGCTGCCTCAGCAATGGAGAAGCTAAAAGCTCAGCTGCTTCAGAAACAGTCGGACCTCGCAGCGGTTCTTCAGGCCTTTGAGGAGTACAAAGAAATCACTAAGTAAGACAGCAATTTTATTAGTAAAAACTAGTACTGTATGTGGTAGGGATGTCCCGATCCTGATCACGTGCTTGGACATACTCTCACACTCTGGAGCGAAAAGCCTTTTCAATTTTTTGTTTTTATATTTTTTAGTGGTAAAACAACCAAATAATCGAGGTAGACATTGCCAAAAGAAAAAAAAAATATAAATATCTATGCAACATTATAACTCAGCCGTAAACAATGGAAGTAAGCACAGCCAGGGGAGGAACTTTTTGGTAGTTGTCATGTGACACTAGCACTATGACAATGTCTGTCATAGAAATATTTTAATGTAGAAAGCAACAACAGTGCAATGGTGATTTTTTTTTTTTTTTTTTGCATGGCCGAAAAGAGAGTTTTCTTTAACACAACTAATTTAATAACTAATTTAATAACTTCTTTGATTAATGACGTAACCGTGGATTTTGTGTGTGTTTGTAAGAAAGCAAATGTCTCAGTTGGAGTCGGACAAACGATACCTCGACAAGTCCAACAGGCATTTGGAGAACATCTTGGAAGCTACAAATGCCTACAAAAAGCAAGAGGTTTCTGAACTGAACAGGATTCATGTTGAAACTCTGAAGGTGAGGTTTGGATCCTTCAAGTACACATTTGTCAGCATCATTTTATAGAAGACCAACACAAATTCTGGCACTGTGATTTATTTTGTGTACTACTGCTAAGTATTCCTTCTTCAAATATCAGATCCTCACTACCCCCACCAAAGCATGCCACTTGCGCTCCCATGCTGTACCATTGTCCAGCCCAGAACATTTGAACGGTAGTATCAACCATCTAGAAGACATTTTGGCTGAGACTTCCCCTTCAGATACAACTGAGATGGCCCTGACTGAAGAACTGCGACAAGTGCAAGTAATTAAAATGCTTGTGGGGAGTAGAATGTCTATTGTGAGATTTGCTATATGATTTTGAGTGTTCTCAGGAGCAAATGAGCCAAGTTCGGGCTCAACTGGGCGAGGAGGAACTGAAGAACAGCAAGCTGTTGCAGCAAATTGCTAAATTAGAGGAGCAGGTCCACATCATGTCACAAGAGTCCGGACAAAAGGAGGAGGTGAAATATCTCTTGCTTTTCAAATATTCACAGTTTTGGTTACAATATTACTTAATCAATTTTACATTATTAGTATTTTTATTGGTCCTATCAGAATAATGACTTTCTTTGTCATTCCGGATACAGCAACTTTCCACTGAGCGCGCTAACAAGAACAGAGATCATCTCAAACTACAGGAGACAATCAATAGCCTGCAAGAGAAACATCAGCGTGAACAGGAAACCGCAGAAGGTGCCCTTTTCTGCAGAGTAATCAAAAAAATAAAATAAAACAGTGGATGAACGTTTCCTTTCCCCACCTCCAGTTCTGAGAGTTGAGATCAGAGATCTACGGCTGGTGCTGCAGTCGTCTGACAAGGAACTGGCCGTTGTGAAGGCGGAACTACGAGAGAAGAAAATTATGCAGCAGAGAGAGGCAAGCCAGCTCTCCAACAGTCTGATCAGCACGCAGCTCCAGCTTGAAAAAGTCCAGTAAGGAGCCATCAATGTTGTCTGTCACTGTTGGCCAAAAATATTGCTTGAGCAATGTTTTCATTTTAGACTGGATTGGGAGCAGCTTCTGGAGCAGCATCGCGCTCTGCAGGATAGTTTTGACCAGCTTCAAGCCGAGGCCAAGTTTGACGCCGATCATGCGAGCCAGCGGATGCAGGACAAGCAGCAGGAGATCAATGAACTGAGGGCTCATATTGCTGTCAGTCAACTTATTCACTTCAACCAAGTCTTCCTAAACTAAACAGTCAAATAACTCACATTATGATGTACTTTTATTTTTTTCTGCAAAAGGAGTTAAACACCTCTCTGGAAAAAGAGCAAGAACACACAAGCACCCTAACCTACCAGTTAAGAGAGAACAGAGAAAATACAACAAAGTAAGCTTTAGTTTTTATTTTGCTTTCACACGCTAGCTCTAGGAAGCTCAAAATGAATTATGTTATACTTTCAGAGAACTTAGTGAAACAGTGGAGGAGAATACACGGCTGAGTAAACAAGTCTCAGACATGACCCTGCAAATCCAACAGCAGGTCAGTCAACCGTTATTTTGTTGTGCCAGGAGCTAAAGGTATTTAGCTTTGAAGATATCAATATATTTTGCCTTTGATAACATTATTGTCAATTCACAGGTTTCCAAACTTGATCATCTCGAGCAAAATCTGTGTACTGCCAATCAAACCATAAAAGGCCTGGAGCAAAAGGTCGAACAGGACAAAGTAGGCCCCAGTGACTGATTGTCCTTTTCTACAACGTTCCAGCATATCTGCACCCTGTCTAAATCTCTTTTCGTTTCGTCAGGATGTCGTTCTAGATCTGATTAACCAAACCAGAGACGTCCGCAGTGAATTGAATCACAAGGAACAGGCCATCGCGCATCTGATGGGGGACATCAGCGACATCACTGTACTTATAAATTACATTCTCTTTCGCTGATACAACTATGAGCATTGTTTTCATGAAAGTTTAACGGGATAACAAATTTACACAATGTGCAAGGGGAGATCAAAATTCCCATTTAAGTTGTTTTCATGGCAGCAATGTAGACCAATCCAAATTTTATTTTGTCCATCTCTGAACCAGGTTTATACATATTAAAATAATCATTACAGTATGTATTTGCATTAAAAAACACACACACACACACACACACTTTTAGCGGAGGTAGTAAATATTAAAAAAGAATCAAGTATGATGCTAACTGCATCACCACATATTCGGACAGATTTTTGTTTTGATCCCACACCAGTGGAATTTACAGTCTGTACAGTATTTATTAAAAATAAATGACCATAACTATTAACATTTCCTTTCTCCTCTGCAGTTCACCATGCTGAAAATTTAAATTGACCGTGTTTTCCCAATACTTCTCCAGGCCAAGCACAATGCCGCCTGCTTGGAACAGAAAGTCATCAGAGAGCAAAATACCAAAATGCAAGCAGAAATCACAGGACTGAAAGAAACCTTAGAGAAGAGTCGTATTTCGAACAAAATAGAGGTAAGTGCGACCTTTTAACATCACTCCCGTCATGTCACATCAAAAAACATGCATGTGTTATATGTAAGGTTGAAGTACTGCAGGAAGAGATTGATTATGCCAACGAAGAGGTTGAACGACTTACAAAGATTTTCGATGACCACAACAACCTCCTTCAAGCTGCTCAAGAGCATGTCGCTCAGAAGGACATTGTGATCCAGAATCTCCAGCAGAAGGTAATTATCTTCATCAAGGAGAGAAGAATCCTCTTTTTTGTGACACCCATCACAACATTGAACACTCCTACTCCATTAAACGTACACACATTTTGTGCCCAGATGCAACAGCAGCATGAAGCCATGGAAAAAACAATTAGAAATGGCGCTCTCAACCACATTGAGCCAACTTGCACCCCTAAAGCCATTTCTAGGGTAACTCTGCTTGATTGGTCTCTACCAGTTTATGGCCTAATTGCTTTGTTGCATGTAACATGCCCTTTTTTGTTACTTCAAGACCCCATGCACTCCAGGAAGCTTCAACCGGGATCTGACCCAAGTCCTTGACAACCAGGAGCGAGAACTGGAGAATCGGCGCGCCTCCATGATGACCATGGAGATTCTCTTGGCAGAGCTCAATGCAGAGAGAGCTGCCAAGAATGAGGAGATTCGGCGGCTCAAAGTATGTACAGTCAAGCTGCAATAGTTAATCTATTATCAAATAGATAATTTTGTTCATTGAGTAATCGTCTTAGAGACCTTGTTTGATTTAAAATGATCAGTGAATATTCTCAGATTTCTGTGGTCCTACTTCAAAGCGGACTGATTAGCTTTGCTGAATCAGAATAAAACATTTGGAAGCATCATCTTTTAATTTGTTAACAGGGTTAGGGTTAGGGTGAAATTACAAAAAAAAGGCTTTAAGATACTTAATGTCCCCTACTATGAAGTTCTGTGAAAACTTAATATAATGTAAAGAGTCAGGTTACATGTAATATTACATGTTATATATTTAAAACAACCACTAGGCTTTGCCTTCAGGATGGCAGCTTATCTTAATTTTAACAAACAATGAAAACCCCAATATACAGTTGAACAATTAGCATCGGAATAAAACAGGTGGCTTTTGCTACTAACAGAAATAATTTTTAGACAAGTGGGGCGCGCATAACATATAGTAAAACATAGTAAAACATATAGTAAAAAAAATGGGGGCCTCGCTTTAAAACACTGATATTTGAAGACACAGGGTGGAGCAACACATGTAGGCAGGCTGTAACAAGCCACGGAAAGTTTAATTGAATTTTAATTTGTTTCAGTGGGGAAAGATAATTTGAGATAAAATGGGTTAGAGTTACCAGTGTGCTCACTTCACTACTTAAACCCGTATGACAAAGCACCGCTGAAGTGTTTTTTTTTATTTTTTTTATGAGTGCCTGCAAGTTTATTATATGTCCCTTCAAGAATGGTTTCTTCGTCCTCAGACGCAGCTGACTGAGAAAGAAGTGGTCCGCAAGGAGATTCAGGGCCTGCTTGATGAGTTTTATACCCACAAACCTGAGGGTAGAAATTCGAACAGGTAGAGCTGATTCAACTTCACAGCACATGCACCCAGTGCTGAGAGACATTAATGATCTTACTGTCCAACTTTCAGTGAGGAGCTCATTGAAGGCATCAAGCAGTCTGTTCTCAAAGAGCTGCAAGAGGAGCGAGAAGAAAAGGTTTGTGTTTTTGCCCCCCATGATTTGAAAATTTTCAAACGTTGATCATCATTATCATTTATTTATCCACACCATATCCAGAGAGATACCTGTAGGAGTACTCACCTCAGTAGTCACTAATAGTACATTATGCTTGTTACTATATATAAAAAAAACAAACACAGAACATGTAAAAGAAACACCATATGTTCTATCAGCACTTACTTGATTGTCTTGTGCAGGAAAGAGTGATGCAAATGCTGTCTGACACTCAAAAAAAGTAAGCCCCATACTCCGTGTTTAGTTTGACTGTTAATCTGTTTTTCTCTTTCTGTTCCTTTTATGTGTGCTCAAAATTTAACATGCTTATCCCCTCTCTTACTTAGAATGCAGGCCCAGGAATCCATGCTGGCCCAGTCTCAGACTTGTGTCCAGGAGCTGAACACAGAACTCAGAAATCGTTGTCTAGAAGTGAGAGAACTGAGCCAGAGGGTACAGGATGAGGACAAGCTCCTCAAGGTCAGAGCCCCACAATGATTTATGTATTTCTTTATCACAAAATGATATGAGTAAAACTTTGAACAACTGCTTTGATAAGTGAAAGTGACTCCTCTTCCAGGAGAATGAGGTTCTCCGTAAACAGAATATCCAACTCTCTGAGGAGAATGGAAAACTAGTTGGACACAAGAACCACAAACAGAGGATTGAATATTTGGTCAAGTTAAAAAAGGACAACACCAGACTGCAGGCGGTGAATATCATTTATGTCAAGACTTTCAAACATACAAGTTCCTAATATTTTTTTTGTGTCTTTTCCAAGGAAAACGAAAAGCTTCGATCGGAGATGAGCTTCATGCAAGACAACTCTGGACCTTTGCTGTGATGCTTCAAATTCTTATCGCTGTAAAATTTTTAGAAGAACAACCGTCTTTACTGTCATTTGACATCAATTATTGACTGACAGTAGCTTACCTTACATGGGCATTTTTTTTAAATAAAATTAAATTTTAAGTTTCAGCGTTATTCTTCCTATTTTTGAAATTAAACTATCATAAGCTATGCGACATACAGCATTAGATTTTTGAGAAATGAGAAATTGTTGCTCATGGTTGCTCAATTATGTGTTTTGTAAATACGTAATTAGTTCACGTTTCTGGCTTTCTACGTTACCTGTACTTTTAATTACGTTTTTATGAGCAAATATATTCATTCGGTTTTAATTGTGGTCGTTGAACTATTTAAATGACACGAAGAACGCTTCAAATCCACTTTTTAAAACAGGTAGCTAAATATTTATTTTAGGAAGCCTTTTTTGTTGTGAAGCAACCTCAATTAATTGGCGCCGCCCAATTCTCCCTTGAGAATTCAAACTCAGCTCAAACTACGACTGACTTATTAACGAGCTACACCATGGCGGACGCGTTCACGGCCGAGCAAATTTCGAAGTGGTTCACCTCCGGCTCCACATTTGCAAATATTAAGCTCACAGAAGAGGTCAACGATAAGAAATCGTCCGAGACGACGTCGAAAGACACGAGGTAGGCTCATTTTTAACCATCGAAAAGTTCAACACGATAATTAGCTTGTTTGGCAATTACCCGCACGTGCACTAGCCTCGATTTATCGTTATACCGAGATATCGTCGGAGACGTAGGAAATGAGAAAAAATGTATTTCCTGCCGAGTACTGATGACATATTAAAATATTTACAAGGCTACATGAATGTTCTTGGCAAATATTGGATTTTATTTAATATTCTAGTCTTACCTACATTTCGGCCCGCGAAAATCGCATGCAATTGGCTTCTATTGAAATGCATTGGACCAAAGAAAATCTTCCATAAACCTTCCTTATCGTTGGCTTCCTTAACGTAAGTTTCAAAGTATTTTTTCATCAAATATGAAAAAAATGGAACCAAATTGACGAATATTTAATTTCAAGGGACATTGTGATCTAAAACTAGTTGAACTTTATCTTGATATCCTCATTTTTATGACATACTGGATTTGTGTGTACGTGTATATATGTGCGGATTTCTCTACCATGATCAAAATTTAAAGAAATTAGAAATATGCCAATTGGTGTGCGGTGAACCAATGTAAGTCGTTCCAGAATTCCATTTTTAGGCCTACCCATGACATTTTATATACTCTGCATCCAAAATACTAAAACTTTGTGTTTCTGAATAAATGTATTTGTCCTAAGACTGAAAAAAATGCCAGGAATTGGTTATAAAATACCAAGTAAGTCCCTCTAAATTGCCATTTTTCTATAAACAACATTTTTCAAATACTGTAAGTAATATTTAAGGACTGTTTTTCTACAGGCCTTTTTACCATAACTTTTTAGCATTGTAAAATAAGATGAATGCACTAAATCACATGATATGCTCGATTTTGTTATCGCCAAGCAGTTTTACGAAAGAATGTGTAGAGTATTATTTTTATAAGTCTCGGTTCTCACTCTACCTCAAGTAATCCTCTTATTCCGAGATAATGAGACACTTTTTTTTTTCTTTACATACTTGAGCTTGTCCTCTTGGTCAGTAGTAACAACTCGCCAAGCAGCTAGCTTCTACTGAGAGAAGCTTCCATTTGTCTAAGTTTGCAACTTTTTTACCTGCAACTTGGTTATTTGATTTGAAATGGCATCAAATATTAAATCATGTAATAACAAATGTATATTTTGTCTTTTAAATGAGGTAAGCAATTCTTTGATAGTTTATTATTTGTTATTGATGAATATCAAAGTAAAAGTTTGTCCATCAATTCTGGAATGATCCATTAAAGTGTCCCTTAACGAAAAATGAAATAAATGGACTTTCCCGGGATTTTTCCAAATTTGCCCCTCACCTGTAAACTGCATTTTCCTTTTCTCTTCTATGAAATGATCAGCAATCTTCTAATCTTTTTTTTCATTTGTTGACAATACATATTGTGTACAAAACACAAATGAACTAAAAATAGATATATGAATGCAATGAAAAAACATACATATACAAATGCACAGCAACCTGCACATAGGTGTTTGTTTTAGAGTTTATAGCCATTTTCACAAATTATGAATTTTGAATTGGTTATGTTGTGTATGTATATATATATTTTTTTAACCAATAAACAGATTCATTGAGAAGAGTGCCCTCCCTGTAAGTTACATGGCTCCGTTGGCCTCATTGGAACTGGATAGTAATATGGAAGTTCCCACTCCCTTTTTGCTCTAAGCCAACTGGCGAACCGCATGCTCCTGTCCACATATGCAGACACGGTCGGGATCTCCTCCCTCAGATTTTCATCATTACGGCTTGCTTTGACAACATGCTGTTCCAATGCGTTGCTGCTTGTCCAATACCCTGTTGTTGAGAGCTGATTGGGCTTCCCTGCCAGGCCGTGCTCTTCCCCGCATTTCTTTAGATCGACGTCTCTCAGCACCAGCTTGAAGACGGAGACTAGCTCCCATGGCATCACTTTGCTGGATGCAAGCACCTCACGAAACCTGTGCAATCACGAAACCAACAAGTAGTTACTGTAATTTGGAGTTGTTTCTGTCAGTCATACTTTTAGCTTATTACGATAGCTAATGACCTGTTAAATTTTTCATGCATCTGTTACAAATAGACGTGTGGGTCATCTTGGATAAATGTGCAATTTTCAACTGATCAATTCATATCTAATTGATCTTGAAAACACTGAATCTGTTCTCGTGATGCCTATAAGGCAATTCTTCACCTCATGTTCACATGACCTGATGGTATGACATTAACTCGCAGTGGCTTTGCTGGCAGCCTGCTCTGCTTTCCTCCCCTATTTGACTCATGCGCGCCTGGCCTGCTGTCAGGCTGCATTGTGATGGCGAAGCAGCTATCTGCTGCTGACAGCATGTTAATGTGAGGATGGCACGGTTACTGCAAAACACCTGGAGAGCGCTGCTGCAGCGTGGACAGGCGGGATGCCGGCGCACAGCCGTTCCAGTTTTTCTAGCTCTGATGTGGGGATGAGGGTCCTCCACCTGGGGCACCTCTGAAAACATGGCTGATCCAAAGTGCTGTGGGCAAGACTGTGCTCCAGCTCCAGCATCCTGGCAGCGCACCCGCGCTCCTCCACATGCCATAAAAGCTCTCGGATCAGTTTGTGGCCTGGTCGGTCCCCAGGGGGTCTCTCAGATGATTTTTCAGCCTGTGTGGATGTGTCATGGGACCATTTTGGCCAGCTGAAGAATGGCATAGCAAGGACAGCCCTGAAACATGAAAAAAAATAATAATATAAATTGGCCTGTAATGTGATTAGTAAAAACAATGTTTGACTATTTAGACATCAAGATTAAATAATTTGCAACTAATCATTTGCAATTTAACGAGTTGTACTTTTTTAAATAAGAGTAATCCTTTTAGTGTCATTGGTAAGCTTAATTGTCTAATTCCTCTATTTGGCCTCCTACCACTTGTTATTTTCTGAATTTTCCGAAGTCCTTTGTGAAAGCAGAATTATATTTTGTTCAAAATAAGACTTGCAAAAATCTGTTTTTACTTTGGAAATCAATGGCTAAAAGGTTTGGAAAGTACAACAATCTATCTTGACTGATATTGCTTAATATTTTTAAACATTAAACAATATACCAAATAAATCAGTGTCAAATTAATTGATTAATTAACAACTAATTTAAAAATGAATCACATTCAAAATAATCCTTAGTGGTAGCCCTATTAAACATCAATAACTGGTAATAGAAGAGAAATGGAGCAAACAACGGCTTTGTAATGCCCTTAAATGCAACACAAAATTGTATCAAATTATTTGATAGAACAATTGATTTATGGTTTCAAAAAGTGTTTTAATGACAGCCTTACTTCAAACTAGGACTGCAACTAATGATTTGTTTAATGATTGAGTAAGTTATTGAGTATTTGGTCGATTAATCAATGAATTAGATTATTGCAAAAATTAAAATTGTCAATGTAGGAAATACACAAACGTTAAGGTTCCGTTGGTTTGGTTCATAACCTGTCTGCAAATGGGCAAAAATGTTGATCATTGGTTTCCAAAGTATAACATTTTGATTAAATATGAACGTAATCAGTATGCTTTTGTGGAAAGCTATAGAAATATGAGAATTTTACTGTTGAGAAACTTAAATACGAAGGATTAGGACAATTTAAAGAATTATCTACTGTCATTTGATTCATAGATGATCAAATTATCAATTATTTTTATAATTGATTTTATTGCACCTCTAATTCAAACCTAACTTCAACACAGACAGCAGTCAAACTAAGCTTCAAATGCACACTTGTAACTTGAAAACTTAGGCTTGAGCTTTAAAGCAACTTTCTTTTCTCAAATATAAAATAAAAAGAACATTAGATCAATACTTACAAAACCTCACTTTTCACAAACAAGAGCTCTCTGGGGAAAAATAGCTCCGGAATCAGTCAACTCATCCTCTGGTTGTCCTTTAGAATCCAAGATTTTACGTTGCAGTATTTGCTTTGATTTTATTGTATTCTATTGTGTTGTAGTTATTCATTTTTTTTCCATCGTCAATGCCTGTTGCCCTGCAGTCTTCCAGGGGAGCTCATCAACGCTGTGGCTTGCGACTGCTGTCACCTCTTTTCTTCTCCGCTTGGTCAGCTGCTTTGTGCATACATCAGTGAGGATGGGAAGAGGGCGAATGTGTTGGGTGTGCATGTTGCGGTACCGTCAAGATTTGCGCCTCCCCTTGCTTGGGGCAAGTGAGGGTAAAGGCTCCCGCTCTTCTCGAAGTAAAGATGAGGGTACTTCAAATAAGAGAGAGCCTTAATTCAGAGAAGGCATAGACATGTGTTTAAAGTTGAACGAATATTAACCTGTGTAGTTAAATTGTTCTGTTAGGCACGAGTTAATCTGATTTTAACATTGCTTTGCCATAATGATGTAACAACTTTATTTTTGTCCCGCGTGGTCCCTCAGAAAACATAGTCCACCGATGACCGCAAAATGTGACCCATGTTTTCCCTTTTCATATGAATTGATTTGACTTTGCAAGATAGTGCGCATCTCCATTCATCTATCCATTTTCTACCTCTGTATTCTGGGGTCGGGTTGCGGGGGCAGCAGCTTGAGCAGGGAAGTCTTTAAAGATGATGTTCTCCAATGTTTTGTACCAGTCCAGTAAACGCTCCTGATAAAGACATTCTGAAAAGTGGAGGTAAGAAAAAAGAGCCTGGACATCACCCGCCACCAAGTGAGTATGAACATTCCTATACAGTTGTCAATACATAATTATCCAATGTAATATTTCTTTTTCATCAAAGGCAATAAACAGACATAACCTTAATTTCTGAATTCTTAGGAAGCTGCCCTTCCCACCTTGACAGCTGCAACTATCCCATTACCAAAAACAGACAAGAGGTAATATGTAGCAGTTTGCACAGATGTTCAGTTTGTGTCACCTTTTTCATGTTTTTGTCTTTTGGACTTTGCCATGTCTAAGTCTTAGCTTTATTACTGCTTTTTCCATACTGCTCTGGCATTTATAGAATAAGAACATTAATTTGCTTTGCAGTATGACTTAAAATTCAGCAAAATGAAGCCTTGTGTGTGTGGATGTCTGTGCTTGTGTGCCCTTCCAGCTGATTTCTCTCATAGAAAACAACTCGGTCGTGATTATTCGAGGAGCCACAGGCAGTGGCAAGACTACCCAGCTGCCACAGTACATTCTGGACTACTACAATGACAAAAATGCCCCTTGCAACATCGTAGTCACGCAACCACGCAAAATCGGTGCCACCAGTATTGCTCGATGGGTTGCCACTCAAAGAAAGTGTACCTGTGGTAGTCTCGTTGGATATCAGGTAAATAAACTCTTTTACTGGTTGCACTCATGCACCAATTTATTATTATTTTTTTGGTGGTGGTGGTGAGGGGGGTTACAAATCAGGGAGCCTGAGTGCCCATATTGGTCACAATTTTGAGCCCTGCCACTGAACAATGCTTTCTAAAGCCATTAATGTTGAATTTGTGCACTTCTAGAGAATGCATTTTGCTTCAAGGAGTTTTTCCTCCATTCCTTCATTTTTTGTTTCGTTCACATCATGCTTTCCTTGAATGGAAAACACTCTTCCAAAAAGTACTTTCCTGCAGCGGTGGCTTTGTCCTCAAGTCACTTAAATCAACTGCATGATATACAGATAGTGATTATTATATAATGTTTAAGTAAGCCGCAGGAATAATGTGGCATAAATTAAGAAAAAATGTGGCTACAGCCTCTCGCGAGGAAGTTGAATATACTGTAACCTGATTTATAAACAATGTGTGTGATTTATTTTTTATAGGTTGGACTTGAGAAGATGGCTACTGAACACACCCGCCTCATCTATATGACAACAGGAGTCCTGCTAGCAAAACTAGTGACAGCCAAGACCCTTACGGAATACTCTCATATTTTTATAGATGAGGTGAATACATTTCAACGAATGAAAAGTGAAATAATTGAAGTCTTTGAAAATGTATGTCCACTACATTACGTTTGGATAACTAAACAACTCTTGCTGAAGGTTCATGAGCGCAGTGAAGAGATGGACTTTATCTTGCTCATTGTGAGGAGACTTCTTAATACCAACTCTCGTTATGTGAAGGTAAGTAAGACCTGTGGAATTCTATACAGTTTGAGTTGTTCTTAACTGTAGCAATTTTGTCCCAGGTCATTCTCATGTCAGCCACCATCAACTGCAGACAATTTGCAGAATACTTCAGCACCCCTGTTCGTGGAAGGATGAGCCCAGCCTATGTGTTTGAGGTGGAGGGGGCACCTTATGGCATTGAAGACTTCTACCTGGATGATCTTCAGGACTTGTATCAATATAATGTACAACACATAGTGAATTTTTGCTGATGCTTTTTTTTTTTGGTCATGGCTTCCTATCATAGTTTTTATGCTCCTCTTTCTCAGCTGGATTCAGCAAGTTTAGATGAGCCATATGTCGCCACTGAGATGTACAACCTTGCTATCTGCCTCGTTGAGAACTTTGACAAAATGGAAGGCGAGAATAACAGGTGTAGATTTCCTCTTAGTATTGCAAACAGCATTTTGGTAACCTTGTATGCAGATTAGTTGGAGTTTGTGTGTTAACAGTGAGGAAGAGAAAGAAGGCAGCATGCGTTTCTCAGAGAGAGGCAGCGTCCTCGTCTTCCTCCCCGGCATATACGAGATAAGATATTTGCAGCAAGCTCTGTCCATGCTGGGCCACAAGAGGTCATTTCAGTCTATGTTCTACAAGTTAATCACTCGTTTTGAATGATTGTATGCAGCAAATCAAAGGTTCAAACATTTTTATGCTGATGCTTTGGTAACCTTGTCCCATTAGGCTGCAGGTTTTTGCCCTCCATTCGACTGTAACAATGGAGGAGCAATATGGTGTCTTCCTGGCGCCTGTGCCTGGATATAGGAAGGTAAAGTTGTTTTGTGATTCTTATTTCTTGTTATTTCATTTTTCTGATGTTGTTTTGACCTTTGCAGGTCATTCTTTCAACTAACATTGCAGAAAGTTCGGTGACTGTGCCCGATGTCAAATATGGTAGTTTATCTCTTTCTCCTTTTGTCTAATTCTCAAGATATGTATATGCTCCACCTCTTCTTTTTTTTTAATTTCTCTTAAATAAGACCGGTTTCAGTATCCTTTTCCCCCATTCTGTGCAGTGATTGATTTCTGCTTGGCCCGCCAGTTGGTTTGTGACAAAGAAACCAATTATCAATCTCTGCAGCTCACATGGGCATCAAAGACCAATTGCAACCAACGTCGGGGTATAGCACGAATATTAACTGTACATTAAAGTGCAGTATGTGATCACTTACTCTTATCTTCTTTACCAGGAAGGGCAGGTCGTGTTTCCAAGGGCTACTGTTACCGCCTTGTCAGCAAAGCCTTTTGGAGGAATGAAATCCCAGACTACATGATCCCTGAAATGCTAGTATGTACTTTGAATCGGTCACTGCACCTTCATAGGGTACATCTCAATGTGCTCGCTGTGCCCTCAGCTTGCCCCCCTGACCAGCATAATGCTGAAGGTGAAGCTGCTGGACATGGGAGATCCTCGGTCTCTCCTTTCAACAGCTCCCTCACCCCCCAACATCAAGGAGATTCTGAGGACGGTCCTACAACTGAAAGAGGTGGGTGCTACTAAATACTTTGCCATGAAATCACAGATTCAGCGGATGAGTGAGTTGTAAAAATTAGACCACAGAGGAATATTCATAACTTTATTGGTAAACATCTTTTTTGTCAAAATTAGGGTGACCTGACATCCCAGTTCTATACAGACAGTCTTGGTTTCTGAGCCATGTGTCCTGAGTCTGGATGGATTTCACAACCCCCGTTGTTTTGTCACACTTACAATTCAGGTTGCGTTCTAGCATTTAGGTTTTTTTTTTTTTTTTTTAACGTCATCAAGCTTATTGCTTATGTTTATGCCAAACACATGATTGTCGTAGAGATTCACCTGTTCATATCCTTATTTTACGTTCATATTTGTGGCAAACCAGAACCAGAATCACTTCTTTCGTCTGTCAAAGGATCACGTGTAATATAATCAAACCAAACACCATTTGAGCGTTTCTGGCAGCACTTTTCTGATGTGCTGCCATTACTACATTGCCCATTACTACAGAAGCAAAAAAATAAAATAAAAATATTCACAGTAAACAACATCGACTATTTGGTGCAAATGAACTACAACGCAATGCCGTATATCTGACAATATAGAAAACAGTCACTATCAAGGGTACTTGGGCCATTATTCTCTTTTCCTTTGCAGATGGGGGCTCTGTCTGCGAAACGGGATGGTAAACTTCATGACGAAGATGGTGAGCTGACGTTCCTGGGTCGAGTGCTGGCCCACTTACCTGTGGACATTTATCTTGGCAAGATGATTGTCCTGGGCCATGTCTTCGGATGTCTTGATGAGTGCCTCATCATAGGTCAGCCTGTCCACTTTATCGTTTTAGAGGCATCAGTTATCAGAATAACTTGTACTTTATGAAATACTTGTTACACAAACTGCAATAAGAGCCACTTCTATCTTCAGCTGCTTGCAATTCTATGAAGAGTTTCTTTGCCATACCTTCAATGCAGCAGCTTGCCGGTCACAGGTGAGTCATATCCAAAGACTGACTTATGTAGTCTTTACTACCCATATGTATGTTGGGAAATAAAAAAAAATAAAAAAAACTTCTCCCAAATGAATAGTTACATTTTGTAAAGACTCTCAAAATTATTCATTCAGTGTGACCATTTCCCATCACTCCTACAGCATGTTCATCTCTGGTCAAACTGCATATTTCCACCTTCACCAAAAGTGTCAACATGACAGGGTGACACTGACCGCCTTAATAAGATACCAGACTGTTCGATTTGTCACTTCACAGTCTATATGTTGAGTTAAATTTGATCTGGTTAACAATTGTTATGAGAGATTAAGCCCAAATCCTTCCTGAAAAGAATAATCTGTTTTCTGAATTGGCATTTTAGGAGCAAGCTGGCGTTTGCTCAAGGCAGTCAAAGTGATTCCATAGCCTTTGTCAACACTTTCAAGGTAATGCCCAGCCCAGGCCCAGGAAAAGAAATACATAAAATAAACATGTTCAGTCTTTTAAGGGATTTCCTCAGGTCTGATGTTTTCCTCCTTCTTTTCTTTATTGTTAGGCATGGCTCTCCTTCAAAAAGCAAGGACTGCTGAGAAACATGAAGGTGAATTAAACAACTGAATAGCCATTGACATTTTTGTTATTAACTGAAATCACCAATTTTCTTTATGTAACTACGCCACATTTGGCAAAGGATATTTCACATGCAGTGATAAAAAATGTGTTATTGACTATGCAGACTTTTAAAACCATTATTCTATCTTGTGTTTATTCTCTATCAGGATGAACTGGTCTGGGGAAAAGAAAACTTTATTCAGATTAAGCGGATTCGAGAGGTACGTTTAAGAATAAATAAAATGAAAAATGACTGGTCACATAGTTTTAAATAGCTTTAATAATGCTATCTCATTGTTTATCAAAAAAACGGTATTGCTGCAGCTTCATTCTTGTGGAAATGGTAGAAGAACATTCCTAGCTTTCATGCAGGCCATACAGAGGTTGAATTCCCAGTCAATGTCCCAATATCCAGCCACTGTTGGTTCCTTACAGATTTGTAAAAACTGATAAAGAACTCATACTTGATTTGTAAAAACTGATAACTCATACTTGGGCCTCTCTTTGTCAAGCTAGAAGGGCAATGCTAAGTCAAAGAAAACTTTCTCCCCTTATTACTATCTCCTTATCCAGGTTGCAGAGCTGTATCTAGATCTGAAAGAACGTTTGAAACAGTTCAACATGCATGTGCCAGAAAACACCCAATCCTCAGACTACACCATTATGCAGAAACAGAAATTCATTCTTCAGGTTTGTGTATAATTTAATCGAGTTTGCCCATATTCTTCCATGTGCATAAATGGTTAAGCAAATTCTCACATCAACATAGGAATTCCATCCCATTTATGCCTCTGTGCCTCACGCTTATCTCACGCTACAAAAACCAGCAAATCATATGGTGATAAAATGTTAGCGCCAGCCAACTTTTGTTCCCTGTTAACGTTTATATTTTCCAACATTCTGCTACTGATTTGAGGTTTTTTTTTTTTTTGCGGAGGGGGGGGGGCATCTAGTATTACAACTGCTGCAACGCAATACTGACTTGGATTTGAATTATGTTGCCTAAAATACATTTAAGTGAACATCTGAACATGAATGGGAGGTAATAGTCTTTAATATCTTATGTAAGGTGTTTCATTATTCATAGACATTTCTTATACAGGTGGTCATTGCTGGTGCCTACTACCCCAACTACTTTGTGCAGGGGGAGATTGATGAGGATCTGGCTTCCAGAGAGTTGAGTGGCTTGAACCCAAAAACGACAGTTATGGTATATGATCAAAATATTGCTTACTTACTGAGCAGAAGTGTATTTCCACAAGTAGGTTATGTGAAAACAGCTGGAGGAAATTAACCTTGAAATGAGTGAATTATTTGTGTCAGAAACTGGTAAGGAGAACTTCACATCACTTACACACACATCTGTCACTACATCCTGTCTTTTTAGTGATTTATTGCCACCTAAAGTAAATTTGTCTGCAATCCCATCAATACTGGAGCAAATAGTATAATCTGTTGGTATTCTAAATTTGACTTTGGATCGAACAGTTTGATTAAACGTGTCGAACTTGCTTGCTGGAATACACGTCAGGTCTTTTATGGAGCCTGATGTTTTGCTGTTGGGCCAATGAAGTGTTGTATCTTTTAAGGGTAACTGTTAAAATGTTACAGTAAATGGCTAAAAGATTTTGCATGTTACTTTATGATACAGCAAACTGATAAATTTCAAGTATGCTCCATGAACTAACTTAATACTATAACTTGTCATGCGCAGTTGAGAAACCTCCCACCCTACAGTTTTCTTTACTACAAGCAGCTGCTGTCTCTATTCCGCCAATGTGGACAGGTCAAAGCCATTTCTTTTGAGAGCTCCAGGTAGGTTTTTTTTTTTAAATTATTAGTATTATTTTAAACTAAATGTAGCAGAGTCAACACGTCACTCAATTTTATTTGTGTTTTGTGTGCAGAGCATATGTGGAATTCTATAAGACATCACAAAATTCTGGAACCTTGCCTGAGGTGTTGCTTGCCCTCCTCCTGGACCAGCACAAGCTTCCCCTGGAGCTTTCGGTCTACCCCATTGAGCTCATAGAAACTTGTGCTGGGAACAGACAAATAACTCACATGAAATATGCACGGTATAGATCTCTTCAAATGTTTCAAGTAATAAACTCTAGATTCTGTAGGTGTCTTGATAAAATCCTAGATTATTACACAAGTAATGCTTGTTATGCAGTTTTTCAAAAGCCCTTTTTATCTGCAAGTGACAGCACAGTAATACTGATGCTTTTCATCTGTGTGATGCTGGTGTGTAGGGTGAATGTTGACATACAAAGCCAAACAGTCCTTCCAGTTGGGTTGGTGAGCAGCACCCTTGACCCAGATAAACTGCCTCCCAACCTCGATTTTGTGGTCAAAGTCACAATGGTCTGCCTTCTGCCTCATGCTCATATTCCAACCCTTTTGGGCTGTCTCTATACATTGATGTGTTTTCTGCAGGTGGTAGATGTGGGACATTTCTGGGGGTTCCGGGCAGATGAAACCAGTTTGCAGAAGCAACACCAACTCACAAGAGATATCAACATGCGCAGCCTGCAACCTGTGACTGTGTCACTCTATCCCAACTTTTTTTGCTTGGCACCTTACGCTGAAGGAAACGACCAGAGCCTCTACTATCGAGCCAAGATCCTGCACATACGTGGAAACACAGTGGAGGTAGGTGTGGGTTACATTTGCTCATAATGTCTTGTTCATCAGAAACTACAGCGAAGCGAGGTATTATTTTGATCTGCAGGTGTTCTTCTTGGATTTTGGCAACACAGTGTCTGTCCAATGCAACAGCCTTAGGGAGCTCCCATGTGACCTCCAGTCTCACCCCTTCCAGGTACCATCAGTAACTTTCCACTCAACTCCTCAATTTCCAATTTGTCAATAAACAAAGACAAGTGCCATTCTCATCCTCTCAGGCTCAGGAGTTCCAAGTGGTTGGGATGCGTCCATCAGCAGAGTCCATCATATTTGGCAACCAGTGGAGCACTTGTGCTCGTCATCGATTTATGGCACTGGTGAAAGGCCACTCCATAATCGTGTCGCTCTATTCTGTTCTCCACGATGTGATGCGTGTGCAGCTGCTCATCGGTGATAACGCAAACAGAAGCATAGTGGACATCTTTGTGGAAGAAGGTCACGCCATCCATGCAGAAGAAAGCTTTGACTCCAAGGTAACTCGTCACTTAGAAGTCAACTCCTAGAAATCGCATCCTGCCGTCCATTCAATCGACAATAGTGTCATTCATTAATGTATGATAATACACACACGGAACAATTTGTTGTGCCTCCTGTCAAAGGCCTGCAATTGTCACAAACAAGTACCGGTAACTTGAAACTGACAAAGGCAATAAATAAACATTAGAAATCACCAAAACAACCAATTTTACTTAAAATTTCTTTTGGGGGTTGTTCTTTCATTTTGTCTCTATTATTTCTATTCAATACTCCTTTTGCAGCCACATCCATATTGGTTGTTTAATGTCCTGTGAACATTACACTGGTGGAATTAATTTGCAAACACTCACAGCTAGCAGGCCGGTTGGAGATGGTTGCCCATGCCCATTTTTTAACTAATATTCTGAGACTACTTTTTCATTTGCTTCTGTGGTACTGACCATGTCAACACACAGCACACTGGGTTCTTGTCACCTTTTAACAAGTTAAAGAGCTGCTGCGATGCATCAACAAGATTGGTCCTCATGTGTATTTTGACTTGGACTCTTGTATTCAATTGTAAATTCAATAGATTAAAAAAAAAAAAAAACTGTGTTTTTCTATCATAATGGGTCCTCTTTGCCCTGCAGCAAAACCATGAGGTGCTGATTTCTCTGTACAAAGACATCGAAACAGGCATGTGTGTTCCCAATGCCAGCAGCAGTTCCTGGAAAGATCGCAAAAAAGAAGAGAAGGAGATCATCGACTACCTCCTCTCCCATTTTGCAAAGAGCTCCACGTCATATTCTAGAAAAAAGGCAAGAGAAGATAAAGGGGGAACTAAACCCTAGATGTCAAAACTTTATTGTGTGACTCTCTCTTCATCTGCAGTTATTTACTACAGCTAAGACTTGCACCCAAAATCTCCATTCGCTATTCTTATTTACGTCAGCAAATGACTTTGACAACGGAACGAGTATATTAACACCAAGGTCTTTTAACTTATTCTGCCCACAGGTTCGTCTGCATGGACCCAGCAGTCCTTACAAAAGCCAATTCCACTGCTTGTACAATAACATGTACACAAAGTAAGTCTCTCATGCCCAGGGGAACAATTTAAGTCAAGAAGTCGTTGCCCTTACTAATGGGCTGTGTCTTGTACCCAGGTCTGTGTCTATAGATGGACATAGTATCAACGCTGTGGCTCTGAATGAAAATCCTCACTATAAGCACCAGAGAATGCTGGTTGCTGGCAGTGTGTTCATCAGTCCTTCAGGTGCCTTGGAACTACTAGATGCATGCCTCCAAATAAAGGGATCAGTTACTCCTAAATCAGTCTGTCATGAATATTAGTGTAATATCAGAGAAAACCAGTTGTGATTGTAAAATGATCCAATTTCACTTAATTGATCCAAAAACCTTTTGTTGACTACAAACACCAAATCAAGTTTGTTCATTTATTTCAAGTTGGGTGCACTAATGTGAAGACAGAATCAAACACTATTTCCACTTTGTGAATTCTTTTGGTGGTATGCCATGGTGCTATGATTTTTTTTGCTTTGTCTGATGTGAAACAATGCGCCTTGGCCCAATAAAGGATGGAAAACACCGTTCTCCTATCAAACCATTTGCTAGCCTGTATGTCAAATTTAACCCCTTAATAGCTGTTGATGAAATTATTTTCATACCTCAGTTTGCAAGGAATGTAAATCATGCCACCCTTTAAAATTCACAACATTGAAATGTTTTTTGCTTGAACATGTAGTAAACATTGCTTTGTCTTTGAAGTTATTTCAATGTGTGCTGCAGGGAACAACATTCTTCCAAAAGACACCTCCCTCTTGCCAGACATCCCTGGTCTACCCGCTATTGTTACCATGCTCTTCACCCCAATCATGGAGTTGCGGTCAGTTTCACATGAATGAACATAACCACTCCACTCCATTGCTTTCTGTAGCTTTAAAAGCATTTTTACAGATCATGACTTAAGTCATTGTTAGTCGCATTGTAAGTTATGTGCCACCATCTAGTGGTAAAGTAATAGAATTCCATCAGAATAGAGGTGCTTTAGAACAGGGGTGTCTAACTCATATTTATCGGGGGCCGCATTGTAGTTATAATTTTTTTCAGAGGGCCGGTATGATTGTGAAATCAAATCAATTTTAGGTGTGTTTGTCACACTTCTAACTAGTTTTGAAATAAGAGCCTGGTAAAAACTGTTCAAAAGAGATATTGGCAACACAAAATGCTTGTTATTTTTACCCCCAAATTCTTAAATGTTGAGGACAACTTGCAAATTTAGTATTTTAACCAGAAACTTGAAGTTTGATCAGGATTTCGCGGGCCACATAAATTGATCTTTCGGGCCGGATCTGGCCCCCGGGCCTTGAGTTTGACACCCGTGCTTTAGAACGTCAATTGTACAAATAGCCGCAAAATATTGGGACCACTAACTCTGAACTCACCACGGGAAAGAATTTATTGCACTAATTTTATGTTCTTTTAATTTTCTTTTTAGCACTAATGAAGAGAAGACTTGCTACACCGGCGCTCTCTGTGGTTTGGGTTGGAACGAAGAAACACAAAAAAGCATCTTACCTGACCATGACCTGGAATTAGTCTTCGATGTCAAATTTGATATTGGAGATGTGGCTGAGGTAATGGCAAAAGATTATTATGGAGTGAAATCCGTTTCAAAATCGGTATCCAAAAAAAAGGCTCAGTTTTAATTGTCACACACAGAATCAAGAGGTTTTTCCTCCTTTTATAGTTATAGTTATTAAAGTTGTCATGGATCCTCTGGGGATGGGGGAGCCTCATGTATGTATGTGCAGTGTGTGTATTTTATAATAAACTCCCTAAATCCCAACTGTATCCTTGGAAGCTGTGATTACCGGAAGATGAAATCTCTTAAAGGTTCGGGTTTGAATAATCTCACCTGCAAGAGGTGGTCAAATTTCAGTACTAAGCAGAATTTCCAGTTTTATTACTTTTTCACTTATACCGACACTCCTGGTACTGTAGTGGGTCTTAACTTGGGTTGGGTTGAATTCCATGGGTTCGATAAGTCAGTCTGAGTAGTTAAAAGCAGTTAGGCCACTTCCATAAAAGTTTTTTCACACTGCCTTTAGCAGTAAATCAATCAATCAGTAAATGTAGTTTTCCAATCATAATGGGTTCAGTGAATGCATAAGAAGTTTGAGAGGTTTGATACCTCCAACAAGGTTAAGAACCACTGTTCTACTGACTGCTTCAATGCTTGGGTGTCTCCAGATCAATTTGTTGAGAATGGCCATTAACCAGCTGACTTGCGGAGGGCCAAATGGCCCCTTGCATTTGTCACCCGAGAAGATAAGTCAAGTTCAGGAGGACGCTCGCGAGCGTCTTATCAGGTTCCACTCACTCTCTTGCACACTTGTTAGATATTAGTTGAATGAAAACAAACGTTCATTACTTTTGTCATTTAGCTTGTTTGCAAAGTCGTCTCAGAGGGAAGCGGTCACTCCAGTCTACTTCCATCATTCTGGCAGTTGGAATCAGGTATGAGAGAATTCATTCCTTTTTTTGTTTTAGTTCTTTTTTTTTTAGGAAATTATTGATCTTGTTTTTATGCTGCATGCTTGCTCTTGTGTGCCCTATTTCTACAGGTGGAAAACTCGCGAAAGATGGACGTCACTGAGGGTGGAAGTGGAAAATCAAGAGCTCTCTTTGAGCCCCATCCACTTATCATCCTCAACAACTAATTGATACTTTTGTTTCCCAAGTGATAGTTCCAATATAATACTTTTCAAACTTTTCTGCACCGTGACACTACTTGTCACCATGCACACACGTTGAATGATGTTTCTGTTCATTACCTTGATTTGTTTTGTGTTTAGAGCCCCATATTCCAAATGTCTAAACCTAAGGATTCCCTGTATATTATTACTATACAAATTCCTTGGCAGATGTTGTCATTAAAAAGTTAACGTCTTCAGTAAGTAAACTAAGTGTTATCCATCACATCACATTTATTCTGTCATGTTGTTGTAATTAAATACATAGTGTAAGTGCAAATAGTTAAGAGTCCAGGGTCTATAGACTACACAGTATAATAGAACATAGTACAAAGTTGGACAGTTATTCAAACAAGCTTGATATCACTAGATACTCCTTGTCTTCATAGTAGTTGTACAACAGTACCCACAACATTAGCGTGTGTAGTGTTCCTTATTGGTATACAAAAGCAAAAACCTACAAATACCACATCTAAGACGCATATTTTAAAATTAGTTTGTGCTTGAAAACACCAAAAGGATAATATATATATATATATATATATATATATATATATATATATATATATATATATATATAAAATGAGACTGACATATACTTAGATAAGCCTCATCTGCTCACTCAAACATAAAGCAGCAGAGCAAGACTGTGGCCACTTAGCTGTAATTTTTTTTTCTTGCGCCACACCATACAGATTGTGGGAAGCACTGCAAAAGCGAAAATGTAGCGTGGTTCTCAAAACTGCACAAAATATGTCAAATATTTACCCAGGCTCCACATGCTTTTTACTTTAGAATAATAACACAAAAGTTTTGTCTTTAGTTGTTTTTTTTTGAGTCGTGAATTCATCTACCTAGAGGCATTATGAATGTGTGATGTGTGTTGTTAGTGTTTACACTGCTCTAGACTGGGTGAAGGCCTCTCTTGTGGGTGCTTTAAGAGAAGGCCAAGATGAGAAAGCGTGATGCCTCTTGGACGATGACCGGGCTCTTTAAGGGTGAGTGAGCCCTCCTCTATGAGATGTGTGGATCTACTCCTCCTTCCTTTTGGCCCCAGGGATCTTTGCTTGGATCCTGCACACAGAGAACAAGTAAGAATTGCATGTTTCTGATAGGATTAAGTCGCTGTTAGACAGTAAAGCACCTGCTACTGCATTCTCTCTTTTTATGGTGCTCAGTCGAGCCTACATCTTTTACCCAAAAAGGAGAATGATTGCCTTCAGTCACAAAAGACCCGTTTCTTGATGCTGTCCATTGGAACATATACTTTTGATCTGGCATTTTATTACATACACTGTTGGTCTTTATTTGCGAAAATTTAAAATAATCTGAATAAACACTCACTTCCCCACCACAGAGTTGACATGGGTCCGTATTAGTCCCACATATTGATCTATCTGTGCCTACAAGAAGGGAGGGGGGAAAAATGATGTAAAATTTATATTTAGCATATGGATGGTTTACTTTGGGGAAAAAAAAAAATTACCTGATGCTTCTCATAGACCACAGGCATTGTGAACATGGAAACCACAGCTGCAGGCACAGAATAAAGAGGCGTTAAAATATTCTCACTGAAACCACTCATCTTGGGCAAACTGCATAAATACTAACGCAATTATAGCTCCTAACACACCGACAAAGATCTGCTGCACTACTTGTGATTACATAAATGCTAATAATAACCCGAGTGTATCCCATGCTCACGGGCTGACTCACATTGAAGTGAGTCAGCGTGACCTCACCTAGGATGAGAAGTGTCAGGCCATTGAAGAGAGCACCCACGTAGGTCAGAAGCCACATCAGCACAGCAAACTGAACAGAAAATGAGACTTGTTAATAAAATTTAAAAGCCCCAAAAAGGCAGATCCTTCCATAAGGTGTTTCTGTTTTCCACCAAACATGGTCTGCTTCTCATGGAACAGAGAAATTCTCCAAGCCAAATTCAAGGGTATGTGATACAAAATAAGTGACGTTACGGAAGTGTGTCGGATAACTACTGATTCAAGTAAATTGGATGCAGGCCTTAAGGATAGAAAGGGTATACAGAACTCTGTCTTGTAATAGGTAAAAATTACACTGTGTTCACACTTGACAGCTTTATTAATCTATATTTGAATTATTTTTGGTTGTCTGTCTGCCATCATATTGTGGCAAATAGCTCAAATAAATGCTCTTCAATTGGATGGTACTATTAACTTGTGCATCAACATGTTTCCATTCAAACAACAGAAGTAGTCAATGGTCCCTGTAAATATATCAGCTTTGTCTACAACTATACAAACTCAGATTTCACACTAAGTACACATGTGACTAAATTGAGACTAGATCAATAGTTCATTATCCATGCACTGTGTGTGTGTGTGTGTTTAAGTACCATAGTTAACACATTTCTCTTCTGTAAAATAAGTGCTTTGCTTGTCATTCAGCTTTAATTGGAAGGTATTTACATGCAAATCAGAAAACTGATGTAGGATTTATAATCGGTCACAACATTAGTGTTTTAAAGTGTTGAGATTCAATTTGGTCATTACAAGGTGTGGGATGAGAAAATTGTCATTTTAGGGGATATTCCAAACTATTTGCAAACTATTTTCAAGCATTCTCTTCCTCTAGTTTTTTTTTCTATATTTGGTCTCAGATCAAATACATTTAATCTGTATGTTTTAGTATTTTGTTCATGGGTTATTTAAAATTTGTTGGGTGGAACACAAAACGGACTCCAATTCTAAAAAAGGCCCCTGTATTTTTTTGCTTTTTACATCCTTTGTAATTTACTTGGCATGTTATGTGCATTTTTTTGAAGTTGTAGTCTACTTCAAGCTTGTGTACGTTGTTAATACAAACAAAAAAAATTCCTGATGATCAGACGGATTGACCTGAAACTCAGTTTCCAAAAACGGTTTTGCCCGTCGTCGGCGTAGGCCATTCTTGTTTACACTAGTAATGTAACTGGCAAACTACAGTATGTCTCGCTTCATCCTTTTTTGGAGTACGTATGATACCACAGTGGTGTACTGTAATAGTAAAATGCCAAAATATATAGTATGGTTAAAATTTGTAATTTGAACTCACTAATTCACTTTTATATAATTATGTATGAGCGCAATCTGCCCTACTTGGTGGAAATAGAGCATATGCAAACCTTCAATGAGTCAATCAGATCTTGAACCAAGAAAAGCCGGCGCAGTTCCCTCATGCAGGTGTTGGTGTAGAGGAGAATTTTGTCAGCATATTTGCTAATTTGGTCCTGGGATAGACAGATTTCCATCTCCAGGTAGCCTCTATGGATGCAAGTACATACATTGAATGAATTAATATGAATTAAATGAATGAATTCAAATATTTGGTGTGTAACTCACTTGAAAGGATGCCCCTCATCGGTCTTTTGCACTGCCTGGAGCACGGATTTGTAGATGCGGAAGCTGATGGTAGCTGAGAGGGCAGCGAGGGCTAAGTAGGCTCCAACGCTGACCACGCTGAACTGGGTCAGGGAGAAGAGGAGCAGAAGCACACTGCTGAACACGGCTCCCGACTGCTTCACATTCCTCCAGTAGAGCAGGTCAATAGCTTGGGGGGTGAGGACAGAGACAAACAGATTAACCACCCACAAACAGCACGAGCAATCATTAGTTTCTTTAAAATGTGTTATTGCGCCCCCTCCTTGATTACTATCAAGCCACACATCTGCATCAAAAAGCTGGAATATGACATTCCTTGGCATCAGTTTCCCCTTGGCTTTGGTTCGAACTCGTCCAGAGATGAAGACAGACAAACAGAATTACCACCCACAAACATTATGAGCAATCATTATTTTCTTTAAAATGTGTCATGGCACCCCTTCCCTGGTAGTGCAGGCCACACATCTGCATCGAACTGACATTCCTTGGCTTCAGTAGCCCCTTGACTTTGGTTCGAACTCGTCCAGCTATGCATCCCAGTGCCAGGTGTTTTTGCTCTGTATCTATACCTTAGTGCAGGGGTCACCAACTCCGGTCCTCGAGGGCACCTATCCAGCATTTTTTCAGTGTAACCCTCCTCCACTGCACCTGATGCAAATTATCATGATCATTTTGGTGCTCCTGCAGAGCTTCTTGATGAGCACATCCTATGAATCAGGTGCAGTGGAGGAGGGTTACACTGAAAAAATGCTGGATAGGTGCCCTCGAGGACCGGAGTTGGTGACCCCTGCCTTAGTGATTTCAATACGTTAATCACCGCAAACACCTGTTTCACTCTCATACATACGCGAACATAACATCCCGTTCAGACAGAAACGGCACGAGTTGGCTGAGGAGGACAATTAATGATTGACAAAAACAGGAGCACAATCAGCATTTTGAAAGATAACGGTTCAGCTTGACATGGCTGCGCTGATAAGCAGTGATGGAAGATGGCGACGATTCATGGAGAAACTAGCTATTCCGATTGTGACCATGCTTTTACATGGCTGAGCCGGGCAAGCTCCAGATTTGGTCACTGTGTCTCTGCAAATCTCAGAGAAACGCAAACCTGTTCCCGCGGTAACAGCTGCCTTTTTATAATCATTGTTTCTATCCATGTCGATCCGCCGACATTATTAACCTGCTTCCCGTACGTTCACTGGAGTTAACACCGAAGCAGGCCTTATGTCCGTATGCTGAGAATAGTGTAATTGCCCCCGAGAATGATTTCCTACGGTGCCTTTCTCCTCCTCCCCGAGCAGTCCAACTGCTTTTTTGTCTGCTCTAATTTTAGCCATAGAGCTGTGAATGGCATAGTGATGACGGCCATCTTTGCTTGCCTTTGAATAGGCATCTGTGGAGTCTTAGTAAAGGCCACTCATTTTGACAATGTGAATATATGTTTTTAACTTTCTCCCTTAGTTTCTAATGCAATCTTCTGTATATACAGTCTTTTCTCAGAAAGCAACACTGTATTACAGCTATCAAGTTGAAGGCTTCTAAAGTTGGAAATGCGATAGACATGCGCCATGGTCCCTCTCTGTGGCAACAGCCTGGCTTATTGGAGATGCTGTGCGAATAACACACACATGCACAGGTATGTAGCTTCTTCACTCATTGTCCACACACACACGCGCAGAAGCCAAAAAAGCTTTACTGTTGAGATGGTGTCAATGTTGCAGTGGTTTAAGCATTAGCTTAGTGCAGTTGAAGCGGGTACTGACCTGCGGCTCCCATGTCTGAACAGGGAAAGAAGCAGCTGCTTTATTCACAGACAAAAGGAGAGCGCTGGTTGAGGAGGGGGCTACATACACGCTCTGCACAGCAAAGGAGTGACTTCAACCACACTAGCCAATAAGCAGCTGTCTGATGAGTGACGGGGCTTTGGGGGCGTGGGGGGGTGCTTACTTTGGGGTGGGTTGCCAAAGAAGCACAATGCAATCCGGCATTAACTCACATTTTGTTATCTTCTAAGCTAAAGTGACACCACGGACTCGTGGCAAAATTTTAAACATTCAAACTACTATTTGATTTGTTGAAATGTATCACTTCAATAGACACGCACATCCATAGGCCGTTTTCTGGTGCTCAATCACAATGGCCTGGTAGCAGGAGTCTGCCCAACACCTGCCTGATGCTGTTACCATAGCTACGGCGCTCGCTCCATTTTATCGCTGAGAGATCCGAGAAAGGGAGAGGGTAAAAGCATTCCTTTGGGAACAGAGAGATTTATTTGGTCGGAATCTGGGGACTCACTTTAACATAATGTTTGCACACCCTTCATAGAGATCAAGACCGCCTTATACCGTGGAACACTTAGGTACAAAAGCAGGTTAACAGAGGTCCCCTAACCTTCAAATGGCTAAGCATGAATGTAAGAAGGGATGGAGGAAAGGAGGTCATTCTTTGATTTGGTCTAATTTAGTACGTACCAACACCTGGATTGAGCCGACAACAGTTTCATTATTCCGCCACTTAGTCTGGGGCTGTTAGATCCTATCTTCATTATACATTAAGAAAAAATAGCAAATGATTACCATCCGTGACAAGAAAATGAAACCCCCCACCCTTCTTTTTTCTGAACTGAAACTAGTTTAGCCTGACCTCATTAAATCACTGAAGACGTCCTTGTGGCCTCAAACAAGTCATCAGCCCGAATGTGCAAACATGCAATGGGACTTCTGCTGCCAAGATATTTTAAATGTAGGACTTGAACACTTGGCCATGTTTTCTTATGAAACTTTCAACTTTAAGGAGTACGTACAAATATAGACTTCATCACAAGAATGTTGCTACACTTGCACAATGGCCCGATGTATGCAAAGCATGAAATTCCATCTGTGCATTAAAAAATGTGGTCAATTTTGATTGGCACTGCTAATCTATTTGTGTAATATTTTGTTTTAATTTCAGTTTGCATAATTGTACTGAGATGTGTTATATATGGTATATTGATTAGTTCTCTTAACATTGTCACTCCAGCTAGTTTTGTAGTAATAGTTGTTCTACAGTGTAGAACAACTAAAAGTTTAAAAATCAAAACCAACAACGGGTAATTTCTCAGTTTTTTTTGTGCATTTTATCTTAATTCTTTTCTGCCTTTTTGTTTCAATTGTCGCTCATGCGTCATTCTGACATGACGTGACTGCATCATATCATATATACAGTGTGTGTATAATATATATATAATATATATATATATATATATATATACATACATCCTATCTATAAATCTCGTTAGCGATACATCTTACACAGAAGCAGGAAGGAATCATATAATTTATTTATCACACATTTGCAAGTGTCCCACACTGCAATTATGTGAGCTCCTATCATTTTGGAGAAATAGCTGTATCTGCTTCAGCGGATATACAATGATTTGACATCATCATTGACTCAACCACTGTGAATATTTAGGGCACGGCATCTATTGGAGCAGAGGTCACGTTTTGAAATGCCAGAATAAATCCTTATGCTTGTGGATGCATCGTACAAGATGAATTGTAGTTACATAATCCAATTGCTCATGCAGCCACAGGGCTAATGACAAACTGGTATTCTGACATTGGAAAGATTTAAAATGAGAGGCCGGCAGGACTTTGATGATGCACTGCATAGGAAGGGGTGGCATTTTCGGTAAAGAATGAAGATACACTAGTATTACTAGCCCCAGCCCCCCCGCCCGACTTAAAAAAAAAAAAAAAAATCAGCCCCCTAGCACACACTACATGGCACCATCGCGGTAGAGCGAGATAGGGCTGATGTAATCGAGATGGGTGTGCCTTGGTTACCATGGCGACAGTCTGTCAGTGTTGGCTGTATGGTCATCCCAGACAAAAAAAAAAAAAATCACGTAAAAGCATCATTGCACACTTTCTAAATATGTCTTTTGCATGCGTGCTGCTATAGAAGCAAGTGATTACCGTCACTCCCCCATGCTACGCTCTTTTTTTTTTTTTTGTCCCCACACATGCAACACAATGATTGTGCCATCAGGGTGTGTCTGTGCAAAAGGAGAGGTCGGAGACATTGTTCTTTTCCCCAACATCGGTCCGATAAATTCGCGAATGTGCGTACACAAAGCACACTCACCGGCGTATAAAAAAATGTGAGGTATTTAAGTGCATGCAGGATCGACCGAAAACATGCACACACGCACACACATATACAAATCCAAACAAGTACCCTGGCCCTTCCAGCCGCTCCAGGAGCTTTCCTTCTTTGTCATGTCCGCAGCGGCCTGCATGCTGGTGATTACTTTTATTCCCGTTTTCTCGTTTGCGCTCCAAAAAAAAAAAAAAAAAAAATCTTCTTCATGCACCTCTTCTGTTGCCTGTGCTCACGCGTTCATCGCAGAGAAGGCATGAATGGCCGAAAAAGGATGTAGGCGCTTGGCACAGGGAGGGAGGGAGCATGGGAGGGAGGGAGCTAGGATGGATGGAGAGGCTTCCAAGATGCTGCTGGCTGGCTGAGCTCACACTGATGCAAATGTGGCTGTGTGCATTTGTGGTGAGCAAACGGGGTTAGGGGTGCAAATTGTAAACATCACAGATGCTGCTGCAGCAAACCAGCCGTGCGATGATGAGTCGCCAACCGGGATGAGAGGGTGGGGACGCTTTTGTCTTCAAAGGGGTGCTGGGAGTCTAGCTTTTCACAACAAAAGACTAACCAGTGCCGCCGACAGACGGTAGGAGGCAACACAGATGATGCATCATCAGTGGTGCCTTGACTTCACATTTTATTTGCTACGATTGTAATTCAATTTGCTTCACCATATCAAGTCTTCTTATTGAAATGAAATGGAAGTGTATTACTCAATCACAGCACCACTTAAAACATTTTTCTTAAATATTTCTAATAAAGAAAAATAGCCTTGTATCAAAAATAAGGATGAACCAATAATCGGCAATAATAATTTGCATTTTGATATATATATATATATATATATATATTTTTTTTTATTCCCTCACTGATTGGCCACAAATACATTTCAAGTGTTAACTGAAGGGAACTGTTTTCTGTAATTTTAAGTTAACTTGAAAAGAGATTCTGCCGAACCTGGGAACAATCTACATATTCTGTTTTTCTTTAAAATTTAAACTTTGATAATGTTATTTTGAGATTTAAAGGACTTTGTTTATTGTAAAAAACTATAAGGACATTATAACTCGTTTTCAGATATTAAAAAGTTTAGGACATTTCATAATGACTCGGAGTAAAAACTGAACTGTTTTAAGATGACTGTCTAAAAATGAATAAAAAAAATTGAAAATCTAAAATGTGTTCAATGAACATAATCTTTAGGACAGCAAAGTTATGAGATGGAGTTTGTAATTTTTTAATCATTTTTGATGCCAATTTTTTCATTACACTGAAAAAGAATAAACAATCCCTGACCGCTAAAAATCGGAATCGACCCTCGGGGGGGGGGCAAAACAAAAAAGACAAAAAGCCATACGTAAGGTCAACCTGATTAAGACACAATGTCAAATTTAAATAGAACTTAAAGTGTATTTTATTGACTGTCCTACTTAACTTTCAAATAATTTTATTAAGTGCAAAATGCCAATATTAATTTTTCTACTGTAATGGTCTTCGATTGACCAGAGCTGACCCTGCTGAGGAGCATATACCAATTGTGCTGACAATATTCATAGTTGTGCCAAGCTATTCCAATAGCCAGTTTTCGCTATGACTCACTGAGTGCTTCTGCTTTAATAATGCATATGGAAACGCATGCATTGTGTATGCTAGCTTAAGCACATTACTTGTTTATTGCCTTGAAGAGGTGTCTGCGTTCTCGACTCCCCCAGAATACACGGAAACAAAACAAGACACCTCTACTTGTATAGAAAATCAAACTGCATAGTCACCATGATGTCAGGAGTGAGACAAAAACACTCCTTTGATGTATACTTTAGCTACCCCTTGAAGAGCCCACCCCCGCCCCTGCAGGCGACCACACCTCACACCTTCTGTTCACTGCAGCCTCCACACTGCCAACACCCACTTTCGAGGAGAAAAAAAAAAGAGACAGACAGAATGTGCTCCCTCATCAGTGTTACTATGGCAACTAGGGATGAAGCACCAGCCTCTCCAGTGCCGAATAGACACACCGCGCCCTCTAGTGGTGCACGAGCAGACATGTGACCTGGTTGTTAGTTGTTTTGTACAATATTTCCAGAACCTTCTCACAGTAAAATACCAGAAGAAACCTTATGAGAAGCAAACAAAATTATTGACACACTAAACGTCATCTGTAAATAGACAGGTGAGTATTCATTAAAAGACATGTATCTGTTTGAAAAAGGTGCCTTAAAAAAAAAAAAAAACATTTCCTCAGTCATTAATATAGAGTGCAAATGTAATAATCCCTTGGCACCCTAAATCTGCCCCACTTTTGAGATCCTCAGATTATGTAAACAGCGAGAAAGAGGATGACCAAGACTAGCAAAAAAGAAAAAAAACAACACTTATGTCAACATTAGATGTGCAGTTTGGACTGAATGAACTCTGTGACTTCCATGCTTGTTTTTTTTTTTTTTAAATCTAATCCCAGGATTTAAAATTCTCAAACAAACAAGGAGCCAGATGGTTCCCGATGCAGCATCTCTAAAATCCTTAATCGCACTCGATGTACACTAACAGCCACATTCTTGGTTTACTAACCTGACAATACAGTTTGAAGTCTCCTTTTTTGCTTAGTCAGTATGTGAATCAATAATACAAGTCTGTTTTTCTATTTTAAATACACCACTAGGGGGAAGCAGACTCACAACAAGGCCTATGCACATATGCACTTGGCACAAAGAAGCAGAGCAGCTGGGTAAGATTCTACTTCTCCAAATAAGCCTGTTTGGTTTGGGGCCTTGTCAACAAAACAAGACAAGAGCACACAAGCTAGCGTCTTGCAATAGACAAACCAAGCCAAAAAATGTATTCCTAGTACTAAAAGGAAGAAGCTAATGAATAGTTTTAGGCCATGGTGGCATTTGAAGATTTAAATCTTTTTTTTTTTTTTTTTTTTTTAATCAATATGGAAGTAATCCAAATGAAGGAAATGCCCATGCGTTGGCTATTGGCCCATGCGAGATACAAATAATTTTCTTCATGATGCAGGCTATCATATGTTTTTTTGTTGTTGTTTTTTATGAGCGCAAAGATGAGATATGTGCCCTGTATGGTTACAATTAAATCAACTGAAGTCACTTCATCATAAGTTGCAATTTGAGACTTAAAGCTGGTAAACACCACGCCCATTTTGAAGTTTCTAAAGGTAAAGCTAAAGAGAACTGAGGCTGTTGCACTGTACTTAGCAGCATGCAGAAGACAAACCCATTCTTTGGCAATCTTACGAGAGCTCAAGGATGGAAAACTGTCACATTGCATTGCGGTGCAATGCGCAAGGTGGGCGCTCTAGTATTGGAAATTGTTCCTGAGACAAGTGATGTATGAAGGTGCAACCAATAGGATAAGTGCCAGCAGAGTGATTTCTAAGCAATAGACCAACTATTGGGAAGACAGTAAATAGACTTGGTGAGTGGACTTCCAATTATAAAGCGCTTTTTTACTTTTGGTACTCAAAGCACTTTACACTAACTAGTTGTTTACCTATTGATGGTGCAGCATCATGAGGCAACTGGGGGTTCAGTATCTTGCTCAAGGACACTTTGACATGGTCACAATGCTCAGGAGAACTAACTGACAACCTCTCAGCCGGGAGGCAACCACTCTACACTGAGCCATGCCACCCGCGGACATTAACAGTACTTCCTAGTTGGTTCCTATGCAAGCACTTGTGAATATGGGCTTTCAATCATTGTCCTTGCAAACGGTTGTTCTTCCATGTTGCTTCACAGCGATCATCAAGAGAACTCAATACCATGTGAGAAAAAATGGATTGTATCGACTGATACGACTGATTGAATTCGACTCGCTTCAAGATGTCACAACCCTGTTTTATATGGTTATAGCTATCCTAAATAAAGCACAGTATTAGATTTACTACCTTTTCAGATGTAAATGACCCCTGTGCACACTCAAAATAAGCCTACTTAAATGTTTAACAGTAATGGTGGATTAAGTATTCAGGTGAGGTTGCAGGTAAGGTTATGCTCTATATGTAAAAATACGCTTCTATCAAAGCTTTTATTTATTTTTTTCTCTTGCCTCGGCAATATAAAACACGAACTCCTTGGCCCTATTCGAGTTTCTTTTAAGTACTGCTACTTCTTTTGTATTACACATGCTCCCGGGTGAGCTTCTTTTAAAAAATTGCTGTACATAACAGACCTCTGACATTCTGAGCTTCTTGTAAAATAGAAAATTGAATGATTGAAAAAGAAATTAACTGCATTTAACATTACACTTCTTCTGTGCCATGTCTGTAAATCAGATTATATGGCCGTAGCACTAAACATGAATACAGCTTTTTCCAGAAGTGTTTTTGCAGTTACCTTTTAGAATCAATTCTACTTTTCAAAGATTTGTTGTTTCTGGTAGAAGACCTTTGTAAGTCATTCAGTGCCTTCGACGACTGTAGATGTCAAAGAGCTATTTTCACTTGACTCCACTAACACGACTTTAAAAGCCAAATATCCATTTTAATTGGGCTGGCAGTAAGTGAGTTCATATCTGAAATCACAAGCTGCTTCAAGTTTTGTTGTCAGCAATGACATCATCACTGACTACAAGCATGCTACTCCTATTAGCTCATTTCGTGCCAAATATGTTCAGGCTTTTCTTTACAATATAGTTTTTGTTAAATAAATACTGCAAATAAATGCCTAGGATCAAAAATTTGAAATCTATGTAAAAACATATAGTTTTGGAATTCAGGCCTCAGTATGTAAGATGTATGAATATGTCTATGTAAAAAAAAAAAAAAGTCACTAATTTTATCCCAAGCCACTACAGTGATGGGGGGGGGGAATTCAACATTTGGTAAATCACAACACAACAGGGAGAAAGTTGAGGTTCAGTATGAAGAAGAAATACCATGTAATCACCCTCACCTTTTTGTTTGTTCAAACCTTCCAGTAGGAAGGAAGAAGCCGATTTCCCAAGAGCAACTTTGCCTTCATTTGCCTTCTTGTCCTCCAGATTGAACCTGTCTGGACGCACCTCTGGGGGCACGGTAGCGGTGGGGGGCTTGGGCTTGTTCAGGCGCTCCTCTTCTGCTTTGACCTTTTCTGGGGCCGAGGACTTGGCCGCCGCAACCTGAGGCGTGCCGCGGCCAGTGGAGAAACTGGGAACAAGTGGCGACTGAGGCCCGGCTCCCGGATTGGGGCCCCCGACACCTTGCTCTCTTTTCGGACTTTCTTCGGATGCGGACTCGATGAAGAGGTCGCTGTCGAGCTCCGCCTCTCTCTCCTCGCGCAGAATGCTGTAGGCCGCAGGTGGGGCGTGGTTGCCGACCAGGCCCAGGTCTTTCTTGGAAACAACCGGCGGGCTGTCAAAGGGGCTGCCGGACTGGTTGAAGGTGCCCTTACTTTTTGGCGGCTCGGCAAACGGGTTGCTACTGGCCTTGGGAGGATCTTCTGACACCAATTCGATTTCGGAGTCTCCAGATTCTGCACTGCTGCCATCGTGATCCCTGGCACCAACATGTGAGCCTGGACTATATTTTGGAGTCGCAGACTTCACTGTGTCAGCCTTGAACACATCATGGGAAGGGAACTCTTTTTCTGCAGAAAAATAGGTACTAATGTCTGCTAAGTATTTCAAACATGTTAAACAATAAACATACATTAAAGTAAACAAGGGGTGGGCAAACATTTTGTGCTAAAGGGCCATGTTTTATTTTTATAACTGACATAGAACAGGTCATAATGCTGTAAATAAGGGGTAACATAAAGTAGGTAAAACGTTATTTTAGTAAATATATTAGTTTAGAATTGTAACAATATATTGTTCCATAAATGATAAAACTAATGATCAAGTGTCCAATCCCTCTAGAATTCAGCGTCACATTTTGCATTAAATAAGCATACCCTATGACTCAAGTCAAAGCATGAAAAAAAAGGAAGCCTGGCAGTGAATAAAAGAAGTGGGAGTGCATTTTATATTTTTGCCATTATGACCCATAATCTTCTCCAATGTGGAGCTGTGCAATTTTGCGTCAGACGCAGAGTAGGTGAGCAGTTTACCCACAGTAAACAAAGGCTAGAGCTGCTTACTTGATGTATGTGTGTGAGTGACGCGTATAGAGCAATGACGTAAAACTGTTCATGACTGCTATATGCAAATGTAGATCCAGAGAGTTTAGCAAATGTCCACTTTAGCTGAAGTTTTTAGACATGTTTCTAATGAAAAATAAAAACGGTGCGTGTGGAAGTCAAAGCAGAGTGCAGACACTCGCACACTACCAACTTGAAATATTGTCCTGGTTTTGAATGAACAAATGGAAATGAACAATTTGAGCACCATTGATTTGAAAAGATGTCAACAGAAGGAGCACCATTGGCCTTAACTGACATCAACTTTTTTGTTTGTTTTGTTTTAAATGTATCTGTAATACCTCTATTATAACAATCAATGAGAGAAATGAATTAAGAAGGAAACAGAGTAAAGACTGAAGCAAGCCATATCTTACCCATACCTGCTCTTTATGGACAGAAGTTTTGGGACACCTGTGCACGACCTTCAACAGGAACAGTTATGTTGCTATAAAAGCTTCTTTTCCTTTTGGAAGATTCTCTACAAGATTTGTTGAGGGTGCTTTGTACATATAATAGAAGAATTGTGTGATCAGAGGACACTGATGGACCCAAGAGAGGGTCTTACCCATAATCTCTAGTTAATCCCAAAGGCATTAAAGTGTTATCTTCCAACCATGTCTTTATGAATGTTGCAAATTGAAATGTGTCCCAAGACTTGTCCATATAGTGACCAGCAGGCAATATAACATGTATGAATGGTGCGCTTACGTGTAGGTGAGGCGTTGGGAGTGGAGGCAGGGCTCTCGTCCTCTGGTTCTGACAGAGTGACGGTGGGGACCCCCTGCAGTCCCACACTGAGCACATTCTCACGGTCGAAGCCAGCGGCCGGAGCGGGACGCTGCTGAGGCTCGGCCTTGGATGCCGGCGCCTGCGACTCGGTCAGGGTGATCTTCACAGGGCTGGCCGACTGGGGTGTGCCTACGAGGTTTCGGTAAGACCGGTAGTCTGACGACTCCTCGTCAGACGGCTCTTCCACATAAGGGAACGAGTGCGAGTCCAGGGCCGGACCGAGATTCTCATCATCTTCTTCGTCTTCTCTTCCAAGGCTCTTATCGATGTAGCTCCCCAGTGAGTCACGAACGGGCAATCCCGTGTCCACCAGGCTGTGCAGCGCTCCCTGCTGTTGGTCATGGCGATCGTCCCCGTGGCTTATGTCCATGTAGTTGTAGGATTCTGTCTTTCCTGAGCCCATCAAAGACTTCGGCATGTCGTTAGACAGGTCGGACATGGCCTTGGTGCTTGAGCTGAAGCCGTACGTGTCAGCGGAGAAGTGGTCCAGTTCGGTGGATCCGGAGGAAGCCTTGACGTTGTCGGACAGGTAGGAAGTTTCTCGACCTGATGTAAAGCTCTGATTGGATAGCAAGGAGGTGTACACGTCACCATCGTCATTCAGGGGCTTCCTGAACAGGCCTGACATTGGGTCACCTATGAGTCCGACATGCGGGAGAAAAAGTGAAATATAATTAGAGGCATTGCACCTAAAATGGAGATAAATCTGACACCACTCTTTGTCACATGGTTCCTAATGTCATAATACGCTTTCATCAGACTGGTTGCACGGAGCCACAGCTATGCAGGCCAGTGAGGCAGCACTAACAGAGGCCACTTGTACCCATCCAGAGGACAAAGCCAGATTGTTCAGCTACCAAAACAACAGATCCACTACCATAGTCTGTCTAAATCATGCACATCACTAATGCTGCATCCAATGACACAAAAAACACACAAAAATAGGTGTATGTACAACGACTACTAGCCTCTTAAAAGTTATGTGTCTGGTAAATTGGGGTAAATGCTGATGTAATTCCGATCCAGTTTTTTCACAAGCAGTTAAGTGTTCAGTAGTTGGGAATAAGTGAAAGATGTTTTCCGGAGAGGGCTTTTTATACTCTTACTTTGTAAATTGACCCATTGTTAAAATCATGTTACAATTTAGGTCATAATACAATACTTCATGTAGAAGTGTTAGGATTGCTTGGAAACATTCTGCCGTGTGTGTTTTGGCAGACACACAAGTGTTTCTGACTAAATCAAAATGTTTCTGAGAAAATGTTAAGAATGTTCCTAAGATCTGATGACGAGTGTCGGCATCTTTGCTACCAACCGTCAGAAACAGAATAGAAGACTGAAGACCTGAGCGGTTCTCAGCATTTTTCTATGATGAACCTCCTGTGAAGTGCTGTACTTTTTTCCATCAGGTACCACCCTTACTGGTGCAAAACATGTTTCAATTTGGGGGGGGGGCACATAAAACTGAGTGTTGCGTCATCCATGTGGTTTATTAAACTTATGAAACAACAGCAACAACAGCCTAAAGAGCAATCTTTAGACATATTTTATACAGCACATCAGTAAAATAGATTGTATAACATTTTTTGTTTTATTTCTAGCTCGTCTGGTGGAAAAATGTGCGTGTAAATGTAGGCAAAATTGTGCAAACTTCACTTTCAGTTCATTTATTGTATTGTTCATTCTGCTGTATTTCTTGGGGTTTTACACTTTGCAGTTGAGTCATTTACATGTTTGTGTTTGTTTTTTTTTATCAAAGTTCATTGATCGCATGATCTTGAGTTTGGGAGACGTGGCAGTTGAGACGAAAAGGAGAGGAGGTAATCAATGAGCAGAACTTCATGGTAGATGGAAGAAAGACAAAAAAAGACACTTGACACATTTTAATTCCCTCACAAGCGGCAGCAGCCAACAAGGTACTTTTTCTCTATATTATTTTCACTGTTATTTTGTCCTATCATATGTTTTCTGTCATTTTTTTGTACATCGTTTAAGTTGGATTATTGTTTTTTATACAGTTTTGCAAAGGAGTCACTATAACAGTTTTGTGAAAAAGTTGCTTCATGTTCCAACTAATTTGCTACTTATTTGAAAGGAAACACTTTAAATCTTTTGTTCTATAGGAAACATGTTTTGACACATGCAATTATCGTTTTGTTAACAGCCATGTTTCTATAAAATGCTTTCTGTGTTCTATGATGAAAAGTAAACAGTAAGTGTACAGTGACTTTCCCCATCACTCTGGATTATGTCCAGCATTTGACCGGTTATGTGTAGAATCAACAACAACCTCTGAGCCATGCCCGTAGCACATATAAACCCAGCACCCACACATAATACTAATATTTGTGTTGCGCTGTGTGCAAGTCTCAGTGGGCCCCTCCTTCTGTCCTCTATCCCCCGCTTCTTCCCATGCAGGGGTGGAGCTATAAATAGTATGACTCCAGCTGCTGGGCTTACATGAGGGGGGAAAAAGATTTAAAACTGCAGCCTTTGGGTGAGCAGTAGAAGGAGGATGAAGACTGACAAGACAGAGGAGACAACAGTTCAAGACATCCCTCCCCTTGCTTCCTCTCTAAAAGCCTCCCCGCCCTTCCTTTCTCCCTTTGTCATTAACAATACACCACGGCACGTGCAGCACAGTCATAAGTCACGCTAGGCGTCCGGGCTGAGACCTAAAGGAGGCAATGGAGACCATTCGGCAGTATCATCCCAGTATGAGTCAGTGACACAAACCTCAATCAAAAATGGACCTAGATAATCAATTATATTGACTGTCCTAACATTGCGGCAATCGGGGTAAACTTGAGGCCGTTTGTTCAAATTGAGCCCAGTGACATGGATGCCCTTGATATGATGCAAAAGTGAATCAACAAATAATCCTCTTTATTCCAGTACTAGCGTCTAGATCCCCTCAGCCATCACCCTGACAACGCCTTCATAATCTATCGCTCATTGATTCAAAACACTGACAAATTCCTCCTCGGCAGATGCGGGAAGCACTTGGAGGCTGGAGCCACTACACTGCGTTGAAGAGAGGTGTTGTGTGATGCTGCGAACGGTCACTAATCTGAGTCAGGCCAAAATGTGGGTAAAACAGACCCCTCCTCCCTCCCTCCCTCCATCCTTTTCTCTCCACCTAGCACAGCGCCTCAGCGGGTGTTGCATAAGTCATCTGCATCAGTGATGAGGTAGAAAGCTGGTCTTCAGTGGCCATGATGACAAACTTGCAGTGTTGAGACTGGGAGCATTTTCAATCAGAAGGGACCCACGAGGCGCTGACAAACGCTTTTGCCACACACACATGGGATTAGAGGCGACAACAGAGGAATTCTCACACTGATGCCAACATAATTATGTCACAGAAAAGATGGCTGGGTTAGATAAAATACAAAAACAAAGTCCTGGCGGATGCTTGATGAAGGGGCTTTTGTTGTCCTGAATTGAATGCGGCTTGACAATGTGTGCTAGGTCAGACTCAGGCAACTTCTATGCAAAGCAGAGCTCAAATCAAAAGTGTCCCCTTTTGCAAACTTTTTGCGCTGGAACCTTTTGAAAAACAGTAGACCCTAAATTTCTCTGCATGGTTTAAACTTTCAAAAGAGCAATAAATGTGCTGTTCAGGGACAATTTAATTACTCCATCGCAACCTTCTCAACTGTGGTGTTTGCTTTCAGGAGTCTGATTTCACTCTATGACCTTGTGGAAAATAATCTATCAAGCTCCTGTTCAATCTCATGAAGGCCATCTGTGCCTTTCGCCGTTCAGTTAATATGCCAGAAAAGTGGTAAACCGGTTACATGGATTTTAACTGAAAATGTTGAAAATCAGCTTGAAAGGCCACTGCATGAGCCTCCTACAACTCTGTTCGCTCTTGATGCTCATCTAATGACATCAGCAGGTACTATTTCTACTACCCCCTCAACCAGCAGGCCAATGTGCCAAAGCAATCGAGGACAAAACAGTAACAGACCATCTCATGGTCAGGCAGATTACAATGGAGTCCACAGTTTTGATCCTGCCGCAGTAGAGTATTTTTCTTGTTGCCCTCAATCTCCTCTGATTACATTCTCTCCTCACTGTGGGCAACAGCAACACGCCAAGAAGTAAACATAGGAGATTCTTGATCTCCTCCATTGCTGTTGCTTATTATATGAAATCTATTGATGCGTTAACAGTATTGCAGTTTTTGCACTTTCCCGTGATTCTATTTTGAAGTGGAAAACTGGAAACACTTTAACCCTGTGTTGGTCATGTGGGATTTTCAAACATGGTTTGTCAAGTGGAGTAAGGTTGTATTTCTCAATACCGGCAGTCCAAATGCTATATTTGTTGTCAAAGTGAACAACAAAAAATGAGTAGTCAAAAATGTTTGGTTTTTTTTGTAGTCAATATGCTAGCGAATATGTTTAGCATACTTACAGCTAGCAAAACAGGGCTGCCTATCAAAGTCTACAGGCTAACACAACTTAGATTTGGATTTTTGCTGTAACGATGAGGCCAGCGACATTTTACGTTGATGGCGTTCAGATCGGTGTCACTCTAAATGGTCAATGCAAAATACAAAAGTTTGGAATTTGAAAGGCTCTCTTGTCTATACAGCGATAAGGTTCGTTAGAACACATTCTGATAATTCTTTCAATGATTTCCCTTTGTGAAATGTCTTTGATGTAAAGATTATAGAGAAATAACACTGGCAATGTTTAGGGTGAGAACTCAACAATTTAACATGGTTAAAAGCTACAAAAAGTTGATCTCCTATGATATGGCCCCTTCAACAATATGTACCATTTGTCTTCTTGTGGAAGAGCTGTAATTTAGTAACCTGTTAAAACTGAGTATAAATTGCTGATCAGGCCTGTGAAAAATATGATATGTGATCATTGTACAATTAGAAAAATAACTGTGGACTAACAAAGTCAAATAATTCTGAAATGAATATTTTTTACTGCGTGATTTAAACACGTTTCAACAGTTTGAAAAAAAAGTCCAAGAATATAATAAAGTAAAACAGGACAAATGAGTTCTAATATGATTTTGCTGGAAAATGATGTAGTATAGGATTCCTATATATCACATTACTTTAATGACATCTATTTAGCTTGATGTGGCCACTTACCAGCCCATTTAAATGTGTTTGACAGAACAGAAACGAGACATGACAAAGGCGGCGTCAGAGCAAGCGCAGGTACCGTTAAAAAGACTTGTAGAGGTCAATAAGTGGAAAAAAAAAGCAAAGCTGAAAATTATGGACTGCTCGGAGTTTTATTGATCCAAAACAATAGAAGCATACAATTATGGTAAGAAGCGTCAGTGCCGGCCACACAAGACCCAATGTTATTGTTCCATTGGCTTAAGGTAAATCAATGTAGAAGCTGTTTGAACAAATGCTATTTGGATTCTGTGGTTGTGATGCTCTATTGATTTTTGCCTTTGCCAGATATTTATGGATGAATGAAACGTGTGTAGGAGACCGTCTGCTCCAAGCTGTCAATTTTTTATAACTTATGATTTCACTTGCATCACAAAGCAGAATATACGTGAAAGTGAACAGATGCCTGCATTCACTGAAGTAACCTCCCTAGGAAACAATTCAGATGTAGTTTTATGACCAATAATAATCACACTGTAGCCTGCACTTGGATTTTTTTAATGGCCAGAAGAAGGAGAGACTATGGACACAGACAAGAAGCATCAAATTTCATTTCCAGGCTCTCAGCATTGTTGGAGTCAACACAAATGATAGTCAAACGGATTCACAGACATAAACAAAGCAGCAACACACATATTGTCCACTGCAACCACAGTGAAACAAAGAAATTGAAATGTATACGAAACCATTTTTGCCTATAAATCACAGCTTCCAGTTTCAAATTTTGTTGTGCATTGAGGAATCCTTAAAGGGATACTGTGTAATATTTTGCATGCGCCTGTGGGAGCTTTAGGGGCATTACGGTAAATACAGCACCTCCTGCTGTCCGTAGCTATAACATACATGGCGACCTCTGGAGGAGTGCCACCCCCCCATGTAATATCATTTAATGATAACTAGACCTACGATTATATTTAAAACATACTGTTGGTCAGTAAGAACATATTTATCTGCAAGTTTTTGAAATTTACAATAATTTAATTTTCTTCATTTTTCATGAAAAAATGTCTAAATCTTACACAGGGCTATTTGTGTTTTTATACATATTTTTTTTACTCATCAGTTTTAATTTGCCCAATATCGGCCTTAAAAAAAAAATCCCTATCGCCTATCGGTCGGTATGTCTGTTTTTGTGACTCAACTATAAGACAGACACTGAGCTAAAATGGCGTCCAGTAAATGGTCTAAGTCCAAGTGAAAAACCATTGCTGGCAAAATAAAGGCTCATCTCTCCTTTAGCCAAGACACAGCTTGATGACTCCCAAGACTTTTGGAACAATACATAAAAAATAATAAAGCTTTTGCAATTTTTACTCCCATCTTTTCACGGCACTGTAAGCGTATTGTTGCAGGCTTTTAATATTAATGTTAGATTTGTCGGACAACTCCCAGTCGAGAAGTTAAGTCAAAAAGTAGCCTATGATTTTGTAACAGGAAGTGCCTTCATATCATGTATGTCAACTAACAAACGTGTATTTTAAACTGTTGAAAACAGATGAATGGATCATTGTGAACTCTTGTTAAATCCTCACATCACTCGACGAAGATACCCACACTTCCACCACGCCTGCTTTCTTCCCCTGTTCCATTTCATCTTCATCACAAAAGAGACCTTCCAGCGCCCCCCTTGGGAACACGAGCCAAGCGCTCAACACGCAGCTAAAAAGCACGGCGTTGGCTCATGTGAAACCACTAAGTGCTTTGGGCACCCGAGACACGCGGAGAGGAGCCAGACAGCCCTCACCTTTGTTGTCCCTAATGACATGCTGACACCACTGTCTGAGTCATCCAGTCGGCAGATGTATTGTGTACCTTATGTTTAACGCAGCGCGACGGTTACTTTGTGAAATATGCATGCATGCTCTCACGAATATGAACTGGCATTCTTTCTTCAGCCTTACTGTAATTTCCTGAGTATGTCCCTCCCACAGCAGACTGTGTCCAGCGGCATGACACTAGTTGTCTCACAAAAATGTCACAAAAGCTTAAGGGCTGGGAGATTTAACAAGTGGCCGTGTGAATAGAAAAAAGCACTTTGATTCGCTAGAATTCTGTAGGTCAACATTTCACATTCAATACTGCACAACCTATTCTCGGGACATGCGTGCGTTGAAATGGGTGACTGATTAATCGGCTAGTTTACATTTTACTAGTGCTGTCAAACGCTTGAACATTTTAACAATTAGAAAATCTTACATAGTTAATTTTGATTCATTGCATTTTTCAAAAATTCTTACAAAGCTTCAAGAAGCTAGCAGATATTTACTTGAGTAAAATCTTTAAATTAATGTAAAATCATCAAATGAAAAGACAGTATTTAATTTCCAAAATTGTTGTGATAGTTTTCTTTCACTCTTTTAATATGATTATTTTCCTGGTAAATACAATTGCTGAGCAAAACTACCAAATCTTTTAAGAGAAAAATCACTTAAACAGATGACACAGAAGCAAATAGAACTGAGTTAATGAGTTCATCTTTAAATTAATTTCCAAAGTTAACAATTTGACAGCCTCTTTTTAGCTTTACACAATTCTAACCATTTACAGCAGCTGTATACAAGTAACGCCGTTGTTATTATTTTTTACTCATTTTTTTTCCATGCAGTGGTTAGGTAAGCAATGCAAGAAATGTGTGCATAGAATTCACCTGGATGTCACAAATGGGTGTGCGGATGGCCTGTGAATTAAATCTGCATATAATTGACACCCTTAGAGATGCAGCTCAGCCTAATAGAATTTTTTCTAAGCATTATTAAAAAATGCTTGCAATAAAAATAAAAACATAAATGTAGTACCCCACAATAAGATAAAATATCAAGCAACTGTTTAATATAAGGATCATTTTGGATTTAGCTGAATGTATTATGTTTTAGTCTCCTGCAAAATTACTTCTTGCATTTAACATCTGTACAAATTAAATGTCGCAACTGATATTTCTGGAACATTCACACGGCAACAGAATGAACTGCGACTGTCACCCATGCAGCGATGAAACAACACGTTTGGGGGCTTTAATGCATTTATACCATCATAAAGATGCTGGTGTCAAATTGATTTAGTGGCTGTTAGGGTGGAGTGAGGAACATTTAGGTCAGACATGGATCGATTATTTAGTTGGGCAATTCTAGACATCTGGACAGGATACAGTTTCACTTGGGCCGAATTTCTCCGTCATTTTCTTATTAGCTCCAATGATTCGGTTGCTGATTCTTAGTCTCACTGACTAGCCAGCTCATCATTTCTGAATATTAAACTTTTAATTCAAGTGATGCAGAACAATATAGTACGCTCCCTCAAATGATCATTCAACAAAACACATAATTGATGGATATGAAGTACGACATATCTATTTGTTGTTAGCTGCAGCCAATTGAATGAAAATGACCGTAGCAGCAAAGGCAGGAAGCAGGGCTTTTTTATTTATTTTTTTAACTTCTCATGAATTTTTCAGTGAATCCGTGAATGAAAAGTGCCTGGCACCAGTTCTACTTGCCAGCGCTAATACTGAGACCCTGATTTAAAAATAGAAAGTGCGATAGGTGGAGGAAAATAAGAAATTTAGGCAGAACATCTATATGTAGGAACATAACTTTCACTGTCAGTTTGTGGGGAAAATAATCTCAAGTGCAACTGCGTACTTCTATGATATTTGGTACATTAATCCAGAAGACGATTGTTTGCCTTTGCTTGAAAATTTTTACTGACAATCTCTGGTCTTAATTTTCCTCAACTTATTGGCTGTTGTTTGCTTTGTAGAAGAAGCGTGAAGAATTTGTGCTAACACTGACTGCTATTTTGAAGTTTTTAGAATTCACTTAGGGCAGGTTTAGCGATCCGAGTTCATATCCACCTCCCTCCAACCTTCCTGTATGGAGTTTACATGTTCTCCCCAAGACTGTGTTTTATTTTTATTTTTTCTGGGCACTCCACCTTCCTCCCACACTCCAAAACATGGACATACTAAATTGCTACTGCCCAAAGTCAGCTGGGGTAGGCACCAGCAAGCCTCGGACCCTTGTGAGGATAAGCGGCTATAGAAAATAGATGGATGGATCGATAGAATTCCCTCGTTCACGAAGGAACCCAAAGGTTCCAGATGACGATAAATGGCCGCCACCAAGTCAAGTTTGTCCCTTTTGGAAGTACGGTCCAAAGGATTGACTTGGCTTTTGTTGGACCATAACAAAATTAGGGCCATCAAAGTTAAAACATTAATTTTAGATATTTATTCAAATTTTATAGAGCATAAAAAAATAGCTCAATTAATTCAGTGTGGCAGCAGATTTCTGCTAATTGCAACCAAACTTTGTGCAGGTGAATCTCCTCTAAGACAATGACAGCTGTACAAGTGGTTTAACTTAAAAATAAATAAGACAGCTCATCGGAAACCAAAATTGCAACTAGTTGTACATTTTTGGTGTATTGTCTCAGAGCGAACACTGCTGGAGTGTGGTGCTAGTTTTAGTTACAGTAATAGTTTACAGGAAAAGAATCATATTAAAGCATCAAAGAAAGCTATAGTTTGGAGAAAAAAGTTTAATTTGATTTTGACATTGATTACAAGATTTTACTCGCGTAAATATCTTTGACACGCAAGTTGTTAAAATTAAAATTGATGAATCACACTTAACTATGGAAATGCTTTTAACTAATTAGTTAAAATTGTTTAATCGCTTGATGACACTAATAAAAATGTCAGGAAATCCAACTTTGACATCTGAACTCTATTTGGAATAAATCGGAATCACGTTAAATAGTGGCTTGTCTTCGACTCATTTGACCTCAGTTATGAGTGGGTGCGGACAAGTACAACCTCATAATTTCAGTCGTTCACTTTTAATTCCCTTCTCAAATACTTTTTTTTAATTGGATTTGTATTGGTTATAGGTCACTTTAATGGTTAATGGATGAAAAAGTTTTGAAATGAAGTTTAAATATGTTGTGTTTTCGTCACGTCATTACACACGTATTGATTATAAACTGCTCCAGATGTGGGACAGGTGCATGCTGTTTTATAGGAATTTTGGATACGATTGGTGGGTTATATAATTGTGAGGTAACTGTGGTGTTATGACGTGGGTTAGATAAGATAAGTTTCTACTAAAGGCCTCGGTACCAAAAGGCCCGTCACTGGTTTTGAAGGTGGACTTTTTGATGCAACTTGTCTGCTGTCAATAAACCATGCTTTATGCATGGGGAAATGATTAATTGTCAGATTTTTCATGCAGGAAGGAACGGGCAATGTTATGCAGGCCTGCAGCAGTGATGTCAGTTCATGGTCACTCAACATGCCGCAAAGTGTTTCAAACACTCCTCCTCCATCAACAGAAGGAAGCGTTGTAAACAAGCATTGTTTACACGGAGGGTTGAACTTGTCACCGAATGAACCTCATGGTCGATTGTTTTGGAATTTCTTTCATTTTAGTACTATTATTAGGTGTGGAGGCTGCACCAACGCGGCCTTACCTGTAGATGCAGTTTCCATAGCAACGGGGGGCCTTTTCCCATCGTCCTGGTACGGATGAAATTGTCGATCCAGGTCGTCGGCCGCCTCGCCGCCTTTCGGCTTCACTTCGTCGCCAAACATGCGGCCGTAGTCGTCACCGAACCACTTGCTCTCCGAGCCGAGTTCCTCGCCGGACTGCGCGGACATGCTCGTGTCGAGTGTGTGTCGTGCGTGCTGTGTTGGCTTAACGCAGCAATGCGGCGTCTGTCAGCCGGAGTGTGCGTGGAAGCGTACTCGGATGAGGCGGCGCGCGCGGTCGGGGAGCAGCAGGAAAGAAGCCGGCGCGATTCTTTAGTTCACTGCACGCTCCGGCGGTGACGTCATGGTGGCCGGAGGCTCGAGGTAGCCACGCTCAAATAGGAGCTGCCTTAATTGTTGCGTCTGGAATTGTCAGGTCTGCAGAAATACTGATGAAAGTCGTTTTTCTTTTAAAAAATGATAAAAGTTGAAAAAGAATACAAATAATTGCCTGTTGTCCGTGTAGTGGAAAATCGTGTTTTAGCGCCCTCGCGTGGCCAATCAGTCTACGACATGTTTCAAAATGGCTCCCTAGCAACCAGGCAGCCAGGAGGGCAAACATGACGTTAAGTGAGCAGAGTGGACAAAGTTTTGTTGGACTAAAGGTACGCAACATTTTCTGTAGAGCTTCGCTGCTCCTTAAATCAATACTCACGTTATTAGGTATCATTCATTGGCTGTCTCTTAGCTTTAATTTGAAGTCGTTCTAGGATAAATGTGTTGGTTTTCACATCGATACAGTCAGGGCAGCAAATATCAAGCACTGCTATACATGTACAACCTAAATTACACCATTTGTAATTTATCGTCATAATTTATTCGCAGTTGTCCTATCCCTTCATTTTTGGAGTGGTTTTTTTTCGCATCCCCGCACTGTTGAACGAATGAAGCCAAATTTGATTAGCTCAACATACAACATCTTTGCATGATGCTTTTTATGCAAATGCTTTGTCATTAGACCAAGCTGTATGAAAAGATTCGGAAACAAGTCACTGAGGGCCCAGCCACCAAATGCATTGCTCGACCGCCCGTTGCAAATTAAATGTAGTCACGTCAAAACTTCCGCGATGGGCTTCATTATGACATCACTATTCAGTCCCGTCGATGTCATGACATTTTTCTTTTCGTTGCCATGGGAACTGTGTGACGTTGATACCAAAAGGCCGCACGTAATACGCGATCAATGCTTGTGACGCTTGCGTGTATTTAACCATTTGAGCTAACCCGACGTAGCGGGCTCACAGGAATCCATTAAATGTTACAACTTATTACAATCACGTATTTATTATTTGGGGATGATGTGATGGTAAATAGAGAAAGCCGGGAGCGACCATCCTCTTACGATGTTTGACGCCAAACGGCTAAGTAATCTCAAGTGATACATTGTTATATATCGTTTGTGTGAAATCAGTTAAATTGTTTTTATTAGTTGCTGTCGGATTTAATAGGACGATACAGCATATCACAGGGAAATATTCAATTTTATGGAATACATGAATAGAGTGGTTATTTGCAGTATAAGATTCGCTGTTTTAAATTAGTGGGAATGTGTTGTCCACAATTTAAAACGTGTAGTCGATTAAATCATTGGGAGTGTCAGTATCAAATTCCATTCAGCTATTTTTCAATGGGAATTGTTTTGTGTTGCTTTGTACTAACAAGTGAACCTGTGTTTTTAAAACTACATTATCAGATGGAGCCGATTTCTGTGCAGAAGGGTGTGCGAAGAAATTGTAAAAAGCCATGCCGTGATGAGGAGGTGGTCCGAGAGCTGGTCAGTGAAAATGATTATTGCCTTTTAACACTAAACAACAGGTTGTTTGATGCAGCCCTCTTATTGGATTTTGTGAGAGCATAAGCATTCCCCATTCCCCAACAGTGCATGGCCAATGGACTTTCCTATGATGACCTAGCCACAGAGGCGTCCACCGTTACGTCCCTGGAGGTCATCTTGAGTGGTTTTCCTCGGATGGTTGGCTTTTCCTACTTTCCAATGCTCCGTCAGCTTCAAATCTTGGGCCAAAACATAAAGCGCATCGAGGGACTGGAAAGCTGTCCGTTACTCCAGGAGCTTTGGGTTGTCGAGTGTAAGGTGACTGTAAGTGAGTTTCCTATATTTGTAATACTTGACTGCAAAAATAAATGCTACACTTCCGTAATCTGATGCACACATTCTGCTTTTTCTCATTGTCTCTGACAGAAAATAAATGGACTGCAGCACTGTCTCGATCTGAAGAAACTCTACCTGTACGATAATAGGATATGTGAAATAAAGAATTTAAAATTGCATGTCGGCATAGAAATCCTGTGGCTCAACAATAATTACATATCCCAGATACAGGTTTGCAGAACTCAGAATTTGTATGCAAGTCATCTTAATCATGATTTTATTTATGGAATAACTGTTTTCATCCTCGTCAAGGGCTTGAACACACTTCAGAACCTGCAAGAACTGAATCTTGCGAACAATAACATACAAAAGATCGGTAAGCTATTTTCTGTCTTTCTTGAACCGTTGGGAAAATAAAATACTTCAGCTTTTTTTTCCCCCTGTTCCACTTTCTAGGGGAAGGCCTCGTTAACAACGTCAAACTTCACACTCTCAATTTGTCCGGCAACAAGATTAGCTCCTTTAAGGTGAGACAACTCAGAAGATACTTATTTTTACTCTCTGTAAAGATTGTTTTCATCCTCATGTGGGCTTAGTTTTGGCATGTTCATGTTCATTAGTGCCATTGGGTGGATAGTTTGAGTCATTTATTATGGTAGTACGTTAGCAGGCCACGCGGTGGCGCCTCTCTCATGCGTTATGTCAATTTCTGGACATTTTCATTTCACGTATAGAAAATGGATGGATGGATGGTTTTATATCCGTCCGCTCGAGTAACGCGTGGCATAGCTAAGGGTTATTGTTAGAATCTACAGTTCTCTTTTTCCTAATGCTATCCAAGAGCACACGGGCAAGGCCAGCCACTTGTAAGAAAAATAAAATAATTTCACTTTTCTAATTTTGGTGAGCCCATCACAAACAGAACAGCATTTATTAATTGAAAAAAATGTGCTCATATACTTGAAATAAATCAAGTGTGATTTTGATATTTAACCAAGATAAAAAAAAAGAGAGAGACAAGAAGTTAAAAAAAATACAAAAATAAAAATTCACAGTATAACAGGAATACCATCTCTGGGTATTTACAAATGAAATCTCACAGGGAATTTCAAATTAAACGCTTTAATGTTTATTTCTTATATAATTGTTAATTATCACGATATATTTGAATATGGATTTTTATTCCAATAGGAAAGACACAAATCTGGAATCAAGTCTAGAAAATTTTGTTTTGTGAATAATAAAAAATGGCAATTTTAATTAAATCGCAAAGACATATTTTTGGTTTCTCTTAAGAATCCAGACATTGATCCATCCATTTTCTTTAGCTACTTATCCTCACTAAAGTTATTCAGGTTTTTCTGTTTAACCTCAAAGTGCGCACAAGCCAAATTTTGAGTTAAAGTAAGTTTTGTTTTAGACTTGCCATTTGTTTTGCCAGCCCCCTTGTGATTCTTGATTTTGAAAATTTTGTTTCTGTCTGTCAACTTGTGTTTGTGTTGTTGTCTGTGTTGTGGTATTAGGAGTTGACCCGGCTAACCTGTCTGTCCCAACTGAGAGATCTGGCGCTGAGTGACTTTGCATCCATCCCAAACCCGGTGTGTCAGCTGTGTAACTATGCCACACATGTGATGTTCCACTTGCCCTTGCTCTCATTTCTCGACACCTACGACGTCTCCAGCACGCAAATCACCGAAGTAGCTGAGGTAAGAAGAGAAGCCCAATTTGAACAAATCTGTCTTTAAGGGCCTTAATTTGGTATTTTGGCATCCGTGCGCGTTGCCGTGCTTCTGATGCACTCATAATTTGGTCAGAGAAAGTAGACTACGCTTGTCAGAAAAACATCTTAAATTTGGTGTTGCAAGTCTAGCTTATTGTGTTTTTGAATTTGGTTGACCAAAATTCCAGCGACTATGGCATAGCTCGCCCCTTGCAGTGGGGGGGGGGATTATTGAATAAATCAATTAATTAAATGATTAGAATCATTACAAGTTGAAATACATTTTGATAGCACAGCTTTTAGAGGACAGGGGAGAGTAAACGACGCATGGTCGATCCCTTCCATTTATTCTTAAAATAAATTCATTTATATATGATATCTGTCCACAGAAAAATATTAAACATAAAGTGTCCTGTTTTGGGGTTACAGTGGAGATCTGTTCACAAAAATAATAATTAACTTAATATTTAATAAATGTGTCCACAAAAAGTAATCAATATAAATTCTCAATGTTCTCAAGTTTGTCCACTAAAAAATATTCAACATAAAGTTTCATGTTTTGGGATTACAGTCGGGATGCGTTTACAAATATAAATCATTAACTTGACAGGTAACGAGAGGTGGCACCAAACAAGAAGGATCGAACCATTCTAGTATGAGGGGAATTCTGGCATTTTACAAAAATGAAATTAAATAACCTACTGAACAAAAAAAATTGTTTTTTTGATCTTATACCCCCATTAGTACCCTCATTTGAGAACCACTGGTCTAGCAAAGTACCAAAGAGAGAAAACTCCATCCAGGCGCTCATATAAACTGCACACTTGGCCACATCTGTGCCTGAATGCCAAAATAGGGCCCTAAATGTAATTTCTAAATATTACATTCAAGTGAGCTCTATGCGAGGGAAAATGTTTATCAACTGCTTCCTCCGAGTTGATTTAGTTGAGTTGCCCTAATGGTTATTTAGATTAAAATTTTACAATTTTTTTTTTTTTTTTTTTAATCCCAAGCTTTGGGTGGAGCATTTTGCACTGCAAGTTTTCATTCTTGTATTTGAAGGCTTCCAGGGTGACATGTGCTTTCTTTTAGTCCACTGTAATGAAGAAGATGATGTTTTACAACATGTGCGTGCGCCTCCCTCGACGGGATTTCACAGAGACGTTGCTGGGCCTTAACAAGAAGAAGAACGTCGCCTTGGAGTCACCTAAAGAAAGCATTCGGGCACTCAATTACACCTTAAAAAATGTAGGTACGCCTCCAGAAAGCTCTTCATTGATGTCATAAGTGTAGGTTATTGACTTGTCATCCTTGCCGCGCATCCCCAGCTTGAGCGTTGTCTTTGTAAGAAGCCTTTACAAGATGCATACCTGAAAGAAGATTTAAGCACGAAAGGTGACAACTGTGAACCCTCCGCAGAGCAAATACTGAGAAAGCTTGACGTACTACAGCTGAGACTGGCTGCTTGGACCAGGAGGCTACATGAGTTAGTTTGTGGAGTCATATTTAGAACTGACAGGATGTCAACTTTTGTGTATTTTCTTCAAAAGCGTGTCATGTTTTTAAAGTAGAAAAATGGTCCCGCTTTCTCTTTCTTCAGAATTGAATGCTGGTATCAACACTATGTGTCCCAAGCCACAGAAATGATGGAGGACACTGTATACTTTATGTCGGCCGAGCTCCACAGTGTTGGAAATATTCGCCTGGAGGAGGGCACCTCCACGGACCCATGGTACTGTACTTTTATGTTATCGCGCTATTGTACGAGCCCCACTTTATCGAGCTCGTATGTTTTTCCCTCCGACAGGTTCACATCCTGTTACGACCTCCTGATCTCTCGTTTTTCTCTCTCGGATTTCATGGGTCTCGGTGTTACCGGCATCAAGATCAACAGAGTTGTTCGCGTTCACAACAGCGGGCTGAGGCTTCGCTTTAAGAACAGACTTCAAACCCTGCTGGCCAGGGAGGATTCTGCCAACTTAGTGCAGTAAATCAGCAAACCGATGTTTAATGTGTTTCTTCGCTATGCATATTAACGCAAACATTTCACGTAGGAATTATAAGAGGCTGCTTGAGCACTTGTTCTACGTCGGTGACTCGGACCAAAACCGTGAGGACTTGTTGAGCATCTTGGAGGAAGGCTTCAAATCAGCAAAAGAATATAAGGTGCTTTACATTTGACTTTTTAATCAGAAATTTCCATTCAAATACAGCAATGTTCTATAAGTGTTTTCTCGTCTAAACAGGCCCTTGGAAAAGAAGCAGCAATTCCTTTAACCAACAGCCTGATTGTGAGCGAAAAGCCAAGAATTGAATATTTACGACGACGTAATGAGCAAGACTGCTCAGTGAAAAGTACAGATAAATTCCCTTTCAGATCCGGTGTGTGAATTTGCCTCAGAATATGGAAAATGGAATCAACGTAGCTGTAAGTAACAATGGGTAAATGCTACATGTTTATCCTGTAGGCAGAGTTATCGTTTGCAAAGTGTTTCTGGGCAACTGCCTTCCAATCAGAGAGGGTGAACAGATGCACAGAAGAGCCTATCCCCGCGCTTCCTCTGTATATCGCAATTTGTACAACAAGCATCAAGGTACATCACTCACTGTGTGAAAATGCAAACAAATCTAGATTTTTTTCATTTGATTTTGCCTCCGTTTTTTTTTTTTTTTTAAAAATCCAGGTGGATTACACACTACCATTCCCAAAGGAAGACAGTGGTTTCTTTTTGACAATGACCTCGTCTTGCCCGAGTACATGATTTGTTTTGAATATCTCACTGGAGTAAGTAACAGTATCTGAATTTACTTTTTTTTTTTTTTTTGGGCAAACCCAGTAGGGGTACGCATATCCCTGTTGGTACATAAAGGCTCTTCAGGGGGTATTAGCAAATAAAATGTTATGTTTTTCAAAGGATTTTACTTTTCAAATGTAGACCAATCACGGTAAATTGAATTTGTACAGCAATTATTCTGGATGTACATCATGAATCGGCTTCATTTTGCAAATAACGGTGCGTGTCTTTCAAAGGGCAGTGAACAGCCAACACCACTAGATGAATGCAGGACTGTCCTTGATCCTCCCACCTATGAGATCTCAGTGGACAAGCAAGCTATGAACATGGAGCCTGTTCTGGACCCGCCGTCCAAGTTGTCGAATTTGAACGAGGCGGTTCTCCTGAATGTGACGGGCGCCAGATTCCTCCGTGACATCACTGTAAGGTTTCTTTTTAGAACGAAGGTCATACTTTCCCACTGAGCTGTTGTTGACCGTATGTTCACTCAATGTAAGGTGCTGAACCTTCACAATAACAGTCTGACCAGTCTAAAGGAGATTTCCTCCCTCATGGCTCTTCGCCATCTCACCCTCAGCTTCAATGAGCTCACCAGCCTGAGTGACATTGCTCACATGGTACTGAATCATACAAGTCACACTCAAGCGGTGTTTTAACTCAGAAATGTTGTGAACTGTCGTTCTCATTATGTCTCCCTTTCCAGCCCAATCTTGAGTTTTTAGATGCCAGCTTCAACCAGCTTGTGAGCCTTGATAGTCTACAGGACTTAAAAAAGCTTCATCATCTTGATGTTAGCTGGAACTTGCTAACCAACGCCAGCAAAGAATCCACTGCGCTCAAAACACACGCACCTGCTTTGAAGATACTGGAAACAAAACAGAACCCTTGGAATAAGGTGTGTACTGTTATATAGAAATGAAACGACATGTTTTAGAAATTTAAGAGATATTTAAAGAGTGTGTACTGAAATGTTGTTTTGTGTTTGGCAGCCAGAGGAAGTCCGGATGACAATACTGAGCTTTGTGACGACTCTCACAAAACTGGATGGCACAATAGTTACAGAGGAAGAACTTGTTAACGCTGCTCAGAAGACGATTAGAAACGTCATTACCCAGGTTAATATTTAGGACTTATTAATGCTTCTCAAAGATGGAGAAACATTGGAAAAACAATGAGCAACACTGAGCACTCTTCTCTTTACAGATATTTTGAAAAAGCTCTTGAAGTAGTGCATGTGATGTCAATGTGTAGTACAGTGGAGTAAACAAACATCCACATTTGAAACAGCTATGTTTGATTATAACGCTTGATATTTGTCTGCTGGCAGGAAATGCTTGTTGCTTACTCACATACCAACAAAGAGCGTCCCCGTAGTCTCAGCCTCGTGTCCACAGCCCATCTCCTCTCCAAGCTCATTCCGCCACCCAGAGTTTTACACCAAGACCTGGAGCCAGACTGGGCCGCAAAGGTCAGTCCAATCTGTGGTAATGTTCCATGCGTTCAATCTTCAAGTGCTGATGGCGGCTGAATTTGGAACAGATAACGTCTCTGAACCTTGACAACCAGAAGATTTGTCAGATGAGCCATCTGGATGCCCTGGTCAACCTACGCTGGGCTTCATTTAATAATAATTACATCTCTGAAGTGGAAGGCCTTGACTACTGCACTAATCTGGAAGAGCTCTCCCTCAATAACAACAACATCAGCACATTCCTCGGTCAGTCACACCGTGGTTTCACGTTGAAGCAAGACTTTGCGCGCGCACTGAATCCTCTGTTTTTCATCCTCTAGGTCTCTCACAACTGCAGAATTTGAGCAAGCTCAGCTTGGACGGAAATCAGCTGTCCTGCCTTGACGCCATCGTCCTCGACCAGCTACACAATTTGACCTTTCTGTCTTTGGAGAACAACATCATCAATTCCCTGCATGGCATCCAGCGATGCCGTGCGCTTCTGGAGCTTTATGCTGGCAATAATCATATTTCTGTGTCTAGGGATATCTACTATCTCAAGGTAAATTAGTCATTTAAACACCCATACGCACATACTGTATCTTGTCAAATCTTCGGGTGTTAAAAATTTTTTATATTCTTTACACTATTCAATTTCATTTTCCCTCCAAAACAAACTACCCAAACTATTATATGCACAAATCTTTATTTATAACTGTCTATTGTTTTCTTGTGATATTTTACTTAAAAAATACTGTAGTTCAAGAGACAATGTTAGCACAACACCCGGTTTATTTCTCAACCAAAATTTCTGTCATTAAATATTTGCAATTAAAGTACATACTGTACAAATATTTGACTACAAAAATTTTGTCTATGCACATGTTTTGTTCCACAAATAGACATACCTGAACATTAACAACAAAATAATATACAGTATATAAAAAGAAAACAATTAAGGCTACTAAAGGCGCAGATACGACGATGACCGCCATTTAAAGTGCAATTATATATTACATATATATGACAAAGAATATTTGTTTTGAAGTCGACACATTTGTTAAGTTTTTAACTTATAATGTTATCAATTTTTTCAAATGAGAACCTACCAACCAATTTGGGGTGTTCTGATGGATCAGTTTTTCTTTTGTTTTTTTCATTTTCCAAACTTAATGATCAAAACAGAGCTCCCAGCTAGTCCCAATTAAAAAATATAAAAAATAGTGTGAGCTAATTGATGTTAATGGCGCATCTCAGAAGGGTTGCAGTTAATGTTCTTTTACGCCAACTGTGCTTAAAATGTTAAAAGGTCTTTCACGTCAATGGTGCTTAACCTATTAAACAGGCTTTCAACGTGAGGACTTTATTCCAAGTCAGAGCTTGTAGTACTGATATAATACAATATTGGGTGGAGACTATTTTCGTAGCTCTGAGGAGCCATCTTTTTTTATTTGAAACATCTCACACCTCCCTCCCTCACAAATATATTGGGGTAGAATTTGGAATGTTTTTGTCAACAGCATTCTCTTATTAGGATGTTTCTAAGAACATCGTGCTGTTTGTTTGTAGGCTTTAGATAACCTCATCATATTGGATCTGCACGGGAATCCTTTGTCAGAGAACTTCAAGAACTATCGTATTTATGTGGTGTTCCACATGCCATCTCTGAAGGCCCTGGATGGAAGTGCAGTCGTACGTTTCCACAAACGATGGTGGATAGTGAAGTCGGGGTCATAATTGTCATCAAGTGCATTTTGTTTTAATCCCCCCAGGATGCGACAGAATGTGAAAATGCAAAAGCCATGTTTGGAGGACGACTCACGCCAGACCTAGTGGCAGAGAAATTGAGCCATTCAAATTACGCTAACATCAACAACCTCACGCTCAACTCCTGTTCCATCAGGTGCTCTTTTTGAATGAGCTACATTTGTAGGATGTGTATATGATTTTCTTTTTAAAAGAAAATGCTGATTTGAAAACAAAACAAAAAATCTTTTTCCAAACAGGAGTGTGGACCTTTCTCCTACAGACCTGTTTGTTAACCTACACAATATCAACCTTGATCACAACAACCTCACCTGCTTCTCCGGTCTAATCCACCTACCCAGTGTCAAGGTACAAAAAATGAGATGAATAACACCCTTTTGAGTCTAGGGCAAGATCAAAGAAAACATTTTTTTCCTCCCCTCCTTATTACAGGTCTTGTCTTTAAACCACAACCGCATTGAGTCCATCCTGCCAAGGCAGAAGACATTCCTAACAAACAGACAGATGTTACACAACAAAGTGCACTCCAGTGGCTATGGCCAACAGAGCTTATGTAAAGGGAGCAGGTAATTTGGCAAAATAGTTTTCCTTCTTGTATCAAGTATTGAAATCACGTTGCACAATCCGTGGTTTTAATCTTGCCTAAGGCTTTTTGGAGAGAGCGTGTTCTTCGCTGCAGCATAAGTTTTCTCCAAGTACAGGGTTTGCTTACCACTTCGTGCTTCACTTTTTGCGACTTCATTGCTTCACTTTTTTTTTCAAATAACCATTATTACCCGATGTACTGCAAGAATACACCAACGCTCAGTCCTAACGTGGAAGCAGCCTAGCACAATACTAAGTCTTGCTAGGCACAAATGAAGGCACTTTTGCTTAAAACTAAATCACTGTTTGTCTTATTATGCTTGTGGTTGTGAGTGGTAGAGCCGTGCTGAGGTAAACATTTAGATGAATCGTACATTTCTTTAAATACGTTGGGGTAAAAACGTGTGACTTACAGTATTATCTCGGACGTCTAAGAATAATGCATTTGTAATTCTCACAAATTGAGTGATTTCAAAATGATCGCCTTGGTAAGGAGGTGCCCACAAAGGGGCAAGGAATGGTCTTGGCCATATCTGGCTATCATGTAGTTCCACCCTTGCCGTGGACATTTAACTGTTTATAACATTCTATAACATATAGGATGTGGGATAAAGCAGGAACAAAGTGAAACAAATTCACAAGCAAAAATCAAATGCCACACAAAAGGTCTGATTTGAACCTTAATCCTGCTGCATGAATGACCAATAAAGAAGATTCAAAATGTAAAAAATAAAAAAATATAAAGAGAACTGAGTGTGTAGAATTTAAATAATTAAAATGGACTTTTGCCGGTTTGCAAGTGCCTATCTCACCCTGAACTGGTTGCCAGCCTATTGCAGTGCATACAGGGATGAACAACCATTCACGCACCCAATCACACCTAAGGACAATTTAAAGTGTCTAATACACCCTAGTATCAATTGTGGTGCACAATGTGATGGCATTGTTTTGTTTTTATAGTAAACATTTGACATGTTGTTGCCCTCTATAACCGTTAGAGGGCAGCACATACTAGCAAATTGAATTTTTTTGTTGAAAACAAACATTAATGCAGTACTGTCACTCATAGCTTATCAACAATTTTATTAATCTAAAAACGTGTTTGTAAAATCCTTCATGAAAAGTGCCACCAATTTATGAGCGTTATTGTGAAGTAGATGTTGTGTAAAGTCAAAACATCCTACTTGCTGTGATTGCAGTCAGTCGTTTACGTGAAATAAGGCAGTAGAGGGCAAGAGTTGTGTATTTAACCGGGCAGTTACAAACCCCCCCTCTCTTTGTGAAGGCACCTTGCCCCGACCATCATCCTGGAGCCTCTGATGAGCAACCTGGAGGTGCTGCATTTGAGTTACAATGGCATCTCCAATATGGCCAATCTGGAGCTCAGCAGGCTCACCAATCTCAAAACGCTCTTCCTTCAAGGTAGGTAAAAGTCTACTTGCGCCTGCCTGTGAAACGGTAAACAGTAAAAGCACTAAACTCAAAGCGAGGGGCATTGTGGGCCTCCCAACAAAGAAGCGGGTGACTTTTTTTTACAACAGCTTTTGATTGAGAAGGGCTGCATCATTGATTGGTGCCACAAAGGCCACTTTACTTTTCTCCCCTACATCACATTCGCTTGGTTGTCCCCTCTTTTTTACCGACTTGTTAAACAACAACAAAAAGTGTGGTGTTCATGTTCAATGGCTTCCAATAATTTGAAATAAGGGTTAGGAATTAAACCCCTGCCTTGTTTTTAATTAAAACTTGGGTCGACTACACTACTGTATTTTGAAGCTGGTCATCATTGTGATGCTTGGACAGCAAAGTTTTTTTAGACGGTGCCAGTATTCGTTGTAAAAGGTTTGAGAACCCCTAGCCTAGTCCATTGGTATGATTATGTACCTTTTATTTTGACACATTTAAGAACATAAGATTTTTCTCTTCTCTGAACGCCACTGTGAAATGTTTTCTTATCAAGGCTCCTGCAAGTACTTGAAATTCTTGAGTTTGAACATTTATAGAGTTTAAGTGCTTTCAAGAGGTTCTTTGAATTATGCCTTTGAAAGTAATTGTTGATAGTATTTGGGCAAATAGTTTTATAATTTGATGGAGAAATGAAAGCAAACTTATGGGGATAAACCTCAACATATCCTTTTATGTCAACTTAAATTTGAAGTGCCTTTGCCACTATGAGGCATAATTTTGTTTCAGTGAAATATAATAACAGTTTCAAGTGTAATAATGTGAAATATTTGTGAATATATCCAGTATGTATGTCATAACCAAAAGTGTTCGGAGTTTCCCATAGTTTTGTTTTACTAACTTTTCTGCTTTCAAAAGACTTTACATGTAATATAATCTGCAAAAAATGGATAATCATTTATACATTTCAAGGAATTTTATTGACCCTGCCTCTTTCTGCAGTGCTCAGTTACTATCTAATCTATTAGCTATTGAAAATAGGTGTTGAAAAGTTAATTTTGATTCATTACAAAAATCTTGTGATTAGTTAAAAAAATATATATCATGATTTAAAAAAAAAAAAATCCACCTGGACATCAATGCAATGTATTATGCTTTTATTTTGAAGTTGGCCTTCACAGTGGCAGTTGCTACCAGTTAGCTTTACTTCTCCTCACAATTTTTCTTAATGCCACATAACGTCCTTACCAACTTCAACATACCCCTATTAAAAAAATAATCAATATCTCATTAAGGGAGGAAATCATTAGTCACTTAGGCTGTCATTGTCCGATACAGCACAAGTCTCCAGACTTAGCGCTTAACTGAGGTGCTGTCAAATGTAGTTGGGCATTTCAAACTCAGAAGAAAAGTCCATCAATGTTATTAACGGGCAAATATCAAAATGTGTATAAAAGCGGACATATCAAGGAGACTGATGGGGGTGACACTTATTTTTTTTACTTAATTATAATAAATGGTCCCATCTAGTCATTTAGGTTTACGTACAAAACCTAATCAAAAAAGGCTTCCATCTTCCATTCTTGTGGTTGTGGGTATGTCTGACTCAAAATAAATGTGGGGCACATTTTCTGTGGAAAGGCAATTCAAAACGGTTAAAATGACACTTTAATGTTTCTTCTATCTGTCATTTTGTCTTGCAGACTCGAGTAGAGCCTATTCTTTGCACATCTATAGATTGAAGCAAAAATCATTGCCATCAAATAACTTGATTGTGTATCAATTTGTAGACGCAAAAATCTGAAACAAATGAAACCCACCCACAACTGTACACGTTTGAATTTGCCATTATTTTCAGTTTGAAGGTATTTGCTGCCAGAAATGTTAAATATTCGTAGTGCATGACACCTGCTCTCCAATCTCCTTCCAGGGAATGAGATCAGCCAGGTGGAAGGTTTGGAGGGTTTGCATCAGCTGAGGGAACTGGTGTTAGACAGAAACCGGATAAGGGGCCTGTACGAGAACTCTTTCATTTCCCAGAGTGTCCTACAGGAACTGCACCTTACAGAAAATCGCATCAGAGAGCTCAACCACCTCTACCCGCTTGTTGAGCTCCGCAAACTTTATCTCGGCATGAACAAGCTTCAGGTAAGCGGAAGCTTCCTACTCAATGACGACGCGAATGATTTTGTCTTTGACCGTATGTTGCCCTATGACTGACTGATCAGAGTGTCAACTTTATTTTTCACCTGGTCACTGGGATAGGCTCCAGCCCCTCGCAGCCTTGGGGAAAAAATATATTGAAGACGGTCTTGACGAAAACGCTTTTGTGGCCAATTTCTGTTTCCCATAAAATTTTGAGTAGCTGTTAATGATTGGTTGATATGGGCGAGTTAGCAATAGAACGCATTTTTCCCCGAGTGCAGCAAATTTATACATGGCGCATAGTAATCACGACTCATTATCCCCCACTGTGCAATGCGAGGGTTAGCATTAAAGGGGACTCCAGTGTGATTGAAGGTCAAGGCAGTGCGTCAGAACACAGAGGGGACAATCAGTCAAACGTGTAATCAGCTTCTCAGTCTCCATCTCCTTCTCACCGAGGGGGAGTGATTTGCACACTTTAGTCTGCCAATCCCTCTTACTTTCACCTATTGAATTAAGATGTAAAGTACGGCAGTTGTTCCAGCACACGAGTCCCGGCTGTGAAGGCGTCTCTGAATTCCAGCCAAGCCTGACCATCAACCTGGCAAAATGATGACTCTCCCCCTCCCTTCCTATTGCGCCGTTGCGTGTCCAAACTCTCATGCGATTAAACATGTAATCTCCTCCATCAGCTGCTTCTATCCTGCCTGCACCAAAAATTATGAAAGGTTTCAGCCCTCATACATATGCTACTGTTATCCCAAACACATCCGGCTTCCATCAGAAGGGCCCCAAGGTTAGGGAGGACTAAAGAAAAAAAAAAGCCTGCTAAATACTTTTCTCCCTCCCGATGTTTGTAGGACATCTCAGAGCTTGATAAACTGGAGGTTCTTCCCTCGCTGATAGAACTCTCCGTTGTTGGCAATCCGGTGAGTTTGTCCATTTTTTCCATAAATTAGTACATTCAGTGGACACACAATAATATTAACTCATTCAATTCCCGATATATATATTTGATATATTCAGATTCAAAAATTCAAAGAGATTTATTGTATAGCACGATTTATGTATAGCACGAAACCACATGAAATTTTTACTCTGTTCACCTCCCAAGCAGACCACATTCCAAATTAAACAAATAATCAATATTAGGAAAAAGAAAAGTCCTGAAGTTGCAGATAATGATATATGATAAATGATACTGTATATGATAGATATGATATGAGATGGATGGACTGTATATGATAGATATGATATGAGATGGATGGAATTTGATACATGATATGATATCAGATGGATGTTTTTTTTCAAGTGTTTTACACTAGTACTTAATCACAAAGTAATTGATTACTTTAGTACTTATTTCATGTAGTACTGTCCATTGTAAGACCCCCCCAACCCAAACACTTGAAAAAAACTGAAAATGTATTTATTCCTGTATGTAAGTGCCTGGGATTGAATAGCTGTTCCACCAAAAAAAAAAAAAACATGTTTTAGGGGCTGACTGAGTCAAAGATTTCCAAGTCATATAACATATATTCAGACATATGATGGGTGCTTGTCAGATGTTCACTGAAGAGTTTTGAAAATCTGCAACTCCAACACCAAAATTCATTCAATAGTATACAGGATATTTCAAAAAACATTTTGACAATTTGAAATATGAACATCTGAGTAACTGCATGTCCTTCAGAAGCAAATGGTATTCATTGTGTTTCATGTTTAAATTCCAGCAACATATTCAAATGGGTAAAGGTTTTATAACAGCGGTTTTCAAAATGCACACTGCCTGTGATGTGGCAGACGTTCTCCCTTTTGCCTTCCGCTTTGAATTTTTTTGTGCCATGTCTCAATTTGCTTTCCACTTGGCGCATTTGAATTTACAAATGCACACTGCGCACCAGTTTGCCTGTCTGTAGAAGTCTTAACACATAAAATTCCTTCCATTGTGGGTGAATGATATTCCTAACCTTGAACAAAAGAATTAAAAACAAAAAACATTAGGCTAAAGTTTAACATTAAATTTCTACCAAACGTTTTTGCCATTTTCAGCAGTAAAATGTACACATTTTTTCTATATTTTATTTTAAATGAATTGAATTCATTCTAAATTATGAATCAAGTACAAATAATGCCTTTAACCTAGTCTTGCAGTGTCAAACTCCAGTCCACAATGGCCCGTCCTGCATGTTTTTCAAGTCTTTCTTTGCAGCGCACATGATTCAGATAAGCTCCTGCAGAGCTCGCTGATGAGCTAATCATTTGCATCAGGTGTGTTGAAAAGACTTGGAAAAAATGCATAACACAGGCCATCAGACTTGGGTATTTAAATCATATTTTGCACTTGTTCAACATGACACCACAAGTGCTCAAGGTTTTTTTTGGGTTCGGTCATGTGATGTTTGTAATTTGAGCTATGATTGGTTGTTACTTGGGCCACGAGCGCATCTGATGCCATTTTCAGTAGACCGCAAACATGAAAAATTGTGGAATTTGGGATCATGGAATATGAAAATGATTTGAAATTTGGAATGGCATTGATCAATACAATGAATCACACAGAGATATTGAACAAACTAGAATTGAGTATAATTGAATATTAAATAAAATGTGATTCTTTTTCATTGCTTTTATGTAGAAATTTAGGGAAAGCAATTGCAGTAGGGATAAGCAGAGCAATTAATATTGGAATGTTTTAAATTGGTCACAAATGCGGAAATTAGGAGGGGAAAATAGACAGAATATTTGCCCTGAAAAGCAAATGAATAGTTTGTAGGTATAAAATGTGGAATAATTTAAAAAATGAACATTTGGAATGATTAAAAAAAAATGAAGACTTGAAATTTTGGAATGTTTTAATGTTGGAAAGATGGTAGGTTGAGAACTTTATAGTTGAAAAAAAATGGACTAAACTATTGGCAAAAATGTGTAAATCTTTGCTGAAAAAAATGAACTTTTGCTATTTTGGTAATGTTGAAGTTGATCACAAGGTGAAGTGACTTGAGGTGAAACATTTGGGTTTTGAATGGGTTTTTAATTTCTAATTCCCTCGCGGGGGTGAAAAACGTTTTGGGAAAAGCAAGACATTTTGTGATGAAAAAATAATCTTTTATGAGCAAATTGAAATGGTTTGGATCGATGAAGAAATCTCAACAAAATAGAAGAGCAAAAGGACACCAACAATCACTAATGCACTTTCAACGATTTATTGAACGGCACAAACGGGACTAGAAAATAAAAACACAAAGACTAGAGATGTGTTAACTGCAAATGAGCTCAGCAGTCAAGAGTCAGCATCAAGTGTCAAAACGGCCATTTCCTGAGATTGATCAAACGGGTGGATTTTTCTGCCTACCCAACAAATGCAACGTTATTCTAAATCCTATGTTTATACAAGTGGGGGTGCATAATATTGTAGAGATTTTTGGCTTGACTTCCAACAATGTTTAGCCCTATTAAACATTCCTGGCGTGTCTTCCGTTGAATTTGCGGCTCTTTGTAAACAGCTTGACGGAAAGCAAGTTTGCCGACTCACTTTCTCTGCCGAGACGATCCGCGGCACTGACCCAGTGCTGCTTTGCGCTCCCAAATTAAGCGATTACATGATGGGCCGTCTGCTGCGCCTCAAACTGGCCGGCATCGCAGACAAATCCGGTGACCAAATGGCGAATGCTGTTGGCCCGCTTACATCACCCATCTGGAGCTCGTGAATCAGGCGTGAGCGGGGCATGTTTGTACTGCGGCCCTCGGATGACGGAGGGCGGCCGCGGGGCCACGCTCAGCTGTGGCAGCCTCGTCGGCTCTGGATCCCATCCTCCCCCCCCCCTCTCGCTTCCCATCGGGGGTTAATCCTGCCAAGGGGCAGAGGCCAACCACCACCCTTGAGACGATAACTCCTGCTGTTTGACCACATGAGATCACTGCTTTGTCCGCGTTCCCGTGCCAAAATCTGTCCCCTCGCTTCTGGACTTTCACTGGCACTCACGTGGCTTTAAATGCCGTGGCCTGCAGTAATAAAGTTTTATGAGTGAACAAAAGGGAAATTTCACCCTTTTAGCTCTGCATCACAAATATCTCAGGGCGGGCGCCATCACAGTCAAAAAGCAGTCAGAGTGGTTACTCATTGATTTCTTTGTGACTTGTTGCTTTCAGGTGGCTCGCAACGCTCTCCACAGGCCTTCGGTGATGCGCAGTCTGTCTCAGTTGCAGGTCCTGGATGGATTGACGGTTACAATAGAGGAGAGGAACCGAGCTGAAATCGCAGACGTAACAGTGAGGACCACTCATGCCACCTAATAAGTGCATAAAAACACATACACGCATGTCTGCAGCTCAAGAGGCCTTGGTGTATCGCGTCACATTTCGGTGTCCAATCTGGAAACCTTAGCTGTGGGAACTGACAATATTGCATTAGATGTAAATTTACATGGAATTACAATATCAAGTAGGCATTGCGCTACTGTAGTCCAATTAAATACTGGTGGTCCATAATTAGAATTTTAAGGTTACAAATGGCGTGCAATCAACGAGGATGTGCAGTAGCAAAAGAATGAGGTGAGAGAACACTCCGTTATTTTGCATTGATTGACAACGATTCGATGTTCAATTTGTTCCTCACCTTGATGCAGATCATTATGTCATCCGAACATTTGTGGGTAATCCATCCATTTTCAGCAACCGCTTATGCTCACTGGGCTCCCTGGCTTGCTGGTGCCTATCCCAAATACTCTTCATTGTCACTTCCGGGGAGTCTCTCTAACAAGTCTATTTCTATTTTGAATTAAATGCTTTTAATTCGTGGATTCAAGCAAGTTGTGTCACAATGCTGCTCCATCATTTGTTTACAATGATGAGTGCGCCCCTCCCCTCACTCTGCTGAGTGAAGAAAAGTTAAAAACGTGGAATTTTCCACTTCCTGAACATTTTGGGTCAATATATTTTTCCTAAGGGAATGTTTGCTCTGGACATTTTAAAGACGATAGTGCCAAGACTTCAAGAAGTTTTTTTTTTTTCTCAAAAATAGGGATTTCAACTTGGTAACATTCAAAGTGCTGTCACTTTGTTATGGTTTTAAGGGGAGTAAGTGTACAATTAGAATATATCAGTATCATAATGGATGACACATTTTTTATTTACTTGTCTTGATACATAAAACTGTCCAAATCCTCAGAATTTCACCCTCTCAGCAGTTAATATTTTGATAGTTCTTGAGTCAACAAAAGCAAACCTTGTTGTATCACATAAAACAAGACAATTACAACAATGATTAGCATTTTGTTCTTATTATGTTACCGACCAAACCAGTAAACATCATAACAACTTTGTGTATTTTCTGCACTTTAGAAATGTCCTGTTTTTTAAAAAAAACTCTTTATAGCTAAAAAAAAAAAATATATATATATATATATATATATATATATATAGCTAAAGTTATTTTAGTATCCGAATTATCAGTTAATTGTAATCGACAAATTATTCAAATCAATATGTTTTTTTGCAGAGCAGTTTGGTAAATCATTGACTATTTGAAGAGCAATTTTCTAATTTTGTGAAGATTTGTTTGAATGCTTATCCCATGGAACTGAAGCAATAATTTTTCATCTTATTAAACAATAATAATGCATTATTATTATATTATTATTAGTTATTAATGTTTAATGCATTGATGGCCTTTATTCTGTTTTGAGTTTGAAATGTTTGACTGCATTTGAACGGGCTGTACCTCTCCTCACCAGCTACCAGAGACTTGGACTTGTCAAGCTAATCGAACGCAACCACCGCTCCGAGGAAAAACTTCAAAATAAAAGCCTGATAAGGCTATTGCATTGATGTCCATAAATTTGGTGTGTTTATTTTGAAGTTGGCCTATGTGGCGCGTTGTTGGCGGGTTTCCTGACATGAAAAAGCTGGTTTGAAAACAGCAAAAACGTAATTCATTCAATTTTAAAAATATCCGCCAAGATGGTTACATGGACCCATCTTGCAGATGTACACAGTATTGCAATACGGCAAAGGAAAAAGACTCGACAAAAGACAGAATATCACAAGACTGGGATCATTTCCCATTAAATTACCCTAAAAAAAAAAAAAAAAAAAACGTTCCATTATTGCAAAGGGACCACGGCAGAACTTCAGGAAATAAAATGCACTCATATGCAAAGACCATCTTGACATATGGGTCCATTGCTTGTCTTAGTGCACCACCTAGTGGCTGAACAGAAAAAAATAGTCTGATGCAAAGAATCACCTAACATTTTGTTCAAGATGGCCCCATTGGATAAAATGCACTCATACGCAAAGACCATCTTGACATATGGGTCTATTGCTTGTCTTAGTGCACCACCTAGTGGCTGAACAGAAAAAATAGTCGGATGCAAAGAATCACCTAACATTTTGTTCAATTAGTGCACCACCTAGTGGCTGAACAGAAAAAATAGTCGGATGCAAAGAATCCCCTAACATTTTATTCAAGATGGCCCCATTGGGGAGTCAAGGACATAAGAATGTGTGGTGTACACAATGAGTTGTCCAATTTGTCTACTCCACTTTGGAAGCCATCGCAAAAAGAATTCAGGGTATACCTAAGGATTTGGTCAATATGGCCACCCAGCTGGGGAGCTCTACAAGCATGAATCTGTGGTCAAACCAATGCAATGTAACTAATGCTTTGATCAAAATGGCCTCTCAATTGAGAAAGCCTACAAACAATAATCCCTATAATACATCATAATTTTCCCATGTTGTGCTACTCTTTAGCTGAACATTTTAACCTGTGCAGTACTTTGTCAATTCCTCTTTACACCAAAGGCATTTTACATTAAAGAGAACATGTTGAAAGATGACACTGATGCGGCTTAAATTTCACCCAGATGTCAATTGACAATGTCAAAGTTTAACATGCCACGACCACTTATCACACTACCGAGAGTGTGCCACCCCTTGGCTGAAATACTGCGAGAAATTATGGTCAAGAAAATGATCCAAAATGGTCAAAATACCGCAGGGAGATTGAAAGACAGTGACGCAAAAATGGTCAATATACTGCACGAGGGTTAAATCTAATATATGAACAGTCTTTTATGGTGTATGTTAGTAACTTATCATAGAAATTGATCCAGTGTATGAGCAGTATACAAATTTCACGCTCATGACCTATTTCACTCATTAGTCAGCCATGGATTCGTTAATCGTGTCTTTTGAATGAAAGGGGCCGTAGTAGAGATGTCCAAAAACTTTGCATTGTTTTGGGTCATTGTTCACGATGTGCTTTGATTTTGAATGGACAAACTTTGTTTGCTTCCTTTCATCACCGTCGTCATGGGTTTGTGGAGTAGGGGTGCTGCCCTATTGCTGATAAAAAAAAAAATACTTAAATTAAGCACATTAGTGAAAAAGGACCTTTAAAGACCAGAAATAACATCTAGCCTTCACATATTGTGCTTTACAATAATTACGCTGTTATATAGGCTTTTCAGATGACTTTATTTAATTTCAGCAATTTCAGAAATATTCCTGTAAACGTCGACAGTTTTGCAACCCTAATGGGCCTGATCATGCACGACTTAGTCCAGCACACACATGAACAGCATGCACACGAATGAGGGAAAAGCACAGATCAAACTCGGTCTTAGCAAACGTGTAATGAGTGGAGCGGCCAGCGCAGTAATTTTCCCGTAGCCCTGAATTAAAAGCAGCCTAAGCCTCCTGGCATCATCCTGCTGATTAGATGAAATGTGCCCGGCCGATAATGCACCAGTGGATTTACTCCCTATTAGCCAGGTCGCCGCGACCCCTCTGCCCCCTAATCGGACATGTGCAAATGACAGAGAGGAGATCCGGAGTTCTCATTAGAGCAAAACCCATAGAAATGCCATCTGAGTCTCTCCTGCGTTTACTTTTATTTTCATTTCAAACATTGTCATTCATGAGCAGTGTTGATGTTCCCCCACTGCTCTCTCATATGCGACACAACAAGCGTTCTATAATCAGCTGTCTTGTGTCCGGAGTGTTGATGAAGTGGACACACCACGGCGACAGTCGTGGAGAATGACAAGCTGTCGGCTTTTGATAGAGAAGCTCTTATTTTTCACTGACACCTAATATCTACTTTTCTGCTTGTACGCATTGACAATTTCTCTTTAGCCTGCTCACCTGATGCCTTTTTGATGTTTCTTTCAAGCTATGTGAAGAGTGTTGTTGTGGGGCTTCCGTCCTTGAAACGAGCCATCCCGGACTGATGACCTACATGCCTGTCAAAGGGATGTCCATGACGGGAATCCAGAGCCTCATTCACGGACACGACGTGCTCACAAGTAACAAGGAGGAATCCCAGGTTCAGTACGCCTCCAAAAGTAAGCCCCGGTTTTTGTTTTGTTTTGTTCACTGCTAGAATTCACCTCTGTGAGCTTGCTTTCAACGGGAGGAATATCTCAAGTCTGATTTATACTGTGAATTAGCACTTTATTCTCAATATTCTCACTTGTTCAAAAATCACATTTTTTAAAATTTTGTCTTAGAATCCTGGCACTAGACAGAATGCCGAGAATTTTCGGGGAATTTGTCTTTAAAGTCAGTTTTGTGACTGTCTTGAGCATAGTTTTAGAATCCTCAAAGTTGAGAAATCTGAAAATGTGAGAATTCTTAATTGAAAGGAGAATTGTTATTTCATTTCCTGCGATAATAAAGTTATGTTACTAAATTAGAGGTTTAGGCCCAGTTTAGAACAAAAATGTTGGCAGAGTTCTCACTTTTATCCCAGAATTCTGTCTTAGAATTCTCACTTTATTCTCAGAATATGCACTGTATTCTCAGAAATCACATTTTGGAGTCAGATTTCTGACCAGTATTGGAATTCTGACTTAACACTAACTTTCTGAGAACTTTGGTCAGAATTTTCTCAGAAATCGGTCAATATTTAGCATTCTCAGAATTTGAAGTTGAGGATTCTGATAAGAGTGACAATTTTCAATTTATAGTGAGGGTTCTATCTCTAAAATCAGAATTCCTCAAATTCAGAATTTTGACTTTAAAATCAGAATTCAGACTTTGAAGTTAGGTTTCTATCAGTCACTTGAGCAAGAGTGTTTGGTGTTAAATATTAACCACTGTAATTTACAGATAACAGTGTTAAATATTAACCACTGTAATTTACAGATAAGTCATAAAATAACATTGACATTATCCTCAGGATACTCACTTTCTGCCAGAATTCTGACAACCATGTGAGAGTTCTGAGAATAAAGTCAGAATTTTGACTTTAAAAAAATCAGAATTCAGACTTTGATTAAAACTACAATCACTTTATCAAATAGTATTTGGGGTTGACTATGAAACCACTGTAATATACACGTAATCTATGTCAACAAATTTACATTGTCAAATCTCCGTATTTTAAAAAAATCTAACTTTAGCATCACCTTTTTGAAAATATTCACCATTCTGACAGAATTCTCATCATTCTCACTTGATTTCTTAGAATTCTCACTTTCAGAGTAGTCGATAATCAAGTGGGGACTTTGCTGATGTCACAATTCTGACTTAAAAGTGATAGAACTGTATTCTTGGAAATCTGATTAAAGTCAGAATTCCCACTTTAAGTCCGAATCTGAGAATAAAGTCAGGAGGACTCTGATAGTATTACTCAAGTCAGACTTCTATCAATTCCCTTTATCAATAGTAATTATCAATACTAGTTTTAAATTCTCTTTTAAACTCTCACTTTATTTTCACAAATTAAGAATAGTCAAGATTTCTGACAGGATTATGAAAATCAAGTCAGAATTATTATTTACAAGTGAGAATTCTAACTTTCAATTCAAAAACTTCACATTGAATGTATAAAAAATAAAGTCCAAATTCTGAGATAAAAGTGAGAAGTTTGCTAACCTTTTTTTTTTCCTTCACTCGCCTCAATCCTTTTCCGGTTTTAAATCACTGAACGCGGCACTCTTTTCTTCTCCCCAATCCCAGACAAGAAGGCCACCGAAAAAAATCCTTCAACCTTTCATGCCGAAGTGAGCTCCAGACAAGCCCGAAAAGCAAGAAACAACTTGATAGCACCATGATCCCTTCCTTATTCAATGGGAGAAAACCACTTCTACAGTAAAAAAAAGTCAAGTACCAGGTTGATTAAATTCTACACGTCTTTTGTTTTATACTGCGACAAAGTCTGTTTCAAATACATCTAGACTCATCATAAGGTATTTAGAGCAGATTTCTTTATGATTTTTCCTTTATACACCATCATAATGAATGTAAAATAAAGAATGAAGATGTGATCAAGGGGTTAAAGTTCATTTGGGAGATTACAGAAATGCACCTTCAGTTAGTAGCCAGATATGGAGAAGAAAAGGAACACGTTGGAGTCTTAAGCAGATCTTGTGTCCAAATTGTTATGTAGAATTGGCCCAAAAACATAAAGAAAAATAAACATCACAGACCAGCACCGTTAGCAATTAGCTTGCTTTAGAAGGGGCGTGCGGTGCACCCGTTTTAAATGCATTTTGAATGTCTGATTCATATTCAGACCACACATTTGAATGACTAACCATGGTAATCTGAGGATGAGAGGTTTTCGGTGTCACTTTTGCTGTTATCCCAAACAAGTGAGAGGAGGGGGCCCGCCGCAGATGAAAGGAGGCCTTTGAGGTTGGCATGCTCACATCCACTGGATCAGATGCATCCCCAACAAGTGGATAATCCAGCTTTAGCACACCTCTCTGCGGACAATAATCTGCAATCACTCAGATATAGATGTAATCTTGAGTGAGGTCCAAATGGATTTCAGAGATTGTCAGCTTCATCATGTTAGGCCCCCCTCCAAAAAAAAAAAAAAAAAGGCATCCGCAATGTCAGCAAATCCTATGGGCTGTAACTGGAAATGAATCAGTCACCTTGTACATTAGGAAGTTATATCCGTGGACACAATTATATTTTTCCCTAGTATCCTTTGACGTGAATTTAACGCAAAAGACCAACTGATAACAGACTACCCCTTTGGACTGGGCCCTAGCAGCGGAGCGCATAGTTTTCCTTTCTTCCCTGTTAAATTCAATGCTAAAATATTCATTTAAAGTGTAGCTAATGCTTGCTTACTGTATGTTTGCCGCCAGTATTCCCCGCGTAGGGGGTACAATCTTGCAGATCGCATTTCCGGGTGACAAAAATGGCAAAACTCTGCTGAAACAAGCTCCTCTAATGCATGTACTTAACTTCACTTAATTTGCGTTAACTCCCGGCATTAAGCGGGGCTAATGACTGCAATTGAGTGCAACGTCATTACCTTGCTCTGCACGCCTGACATGAAAATGGCAGCTGATGGGACTTATATGCACAGATTTGGGGGCTCAGCTCAGGCGCGCTAATGCATGAGTATTACACAGGATAATTGCACATCATGTTTGTGTAGCACGGTTGCAGTATGGATTCGTATTAAACTTTATATGTGATCTTGTGCAATGTTACATTAATGCTGTGCTTGTCAATTATATTTTGCAAAGTCCCCCCACAGACTTGACTATTTACTAATACCGAAGTCTATGCCTCCCCTAGGAAAGAGAAAACCTGTCGCGCCCCCCCACTTTCTATGCTGATTGTAAATATGATATATATAAAAATTGTATACCTAAAACTATCATTTTTAAGAAAATAAGCAATATTAATATATCTTTCAACAACTTTTTTAAACTTATACAGGTTAGTCTAAAATGGAAAAAGAGAAAACTTGCACCCCCCACTTACCGCTCAAACTCTAAATATGATCATCTGTAAAAGTTGTTTAAGTATACCTAAGGTTATCCCTTTTAATTTTAAAAAATAAAGCTACATTAATCAACTCTCAATAACTTAACTACTTTTTACAGCCTTTATACAGGTTACAGGTTAGTCTAAAACTGAAAAAAGTACATCAAAATTATTGGCATCGTCTCGTGCCTCCCCGGGTGGGCCGGCCCCACTATTTGAGAAAGACTGCATTAACGCTTCAAGTTACAGGTCGTAGCTTTTATTTAAATTGAGTCGCAGTTTGGTTCTGTAATGGAACAATTTAATGAGAAAACAGTGATGACTGAAGAACAGTATAAGATAGAATCTTACTTTTACTAGGTACTTTTACCAGATAACGCTTGGCACTGAAAGAGTTAATAAAACAATGTTAATGCTGGAAACATGTGCTTGATATTTCTCTCAAAATGGGGATTTCTGGAGCAACGGAGTTAAAAAATGTATGAAAAGTAAAGTAAATGAAATCTTGACCTCTGGTGTTCGGCACAGTTTTTTTTTTGCATTAAAAAAAAGCACAAAACAGGAACAGGAACATTTTGCCAAATGGTCCCGTTCTGTTGGCCTCCAGCCTTCAAGCAATTATAGACATGTTAACTTTGGCCTCCAGCCTTCAAGCAATTATAGACATGTTAACTTTTACTGCTAAAATGGCTAAATAGGTAAAGTATCCATTTTTATGTTATGAAAACAATTATAATAGCATTTACAGTACCATTTGCTCTTGCTCCATTTGAAAATCCCCTCTCGAGGTTGTTCAAACGAAGATGTGTTTGTAAATTTGACGGAAAGAAAACATGGCCGACCACGACCTCCGCTTTCAGAAGCCCAGGTCTGCGGATCTCGAATGTGACGCTCCTCAATCTGTCTCTTTTTGCTCATCTTTCAGAGTTTTGAAAATAAAATTAGCACAAAGACGGTGAATAATTCATGGGTGCCGAGTGAACCCAGATGCACCGCTCTCTCCCTTCGCCTTTCTCTGCGCGGCTCGACCACATGGTTCATAGCTGGTTTAATGGGATGGAATGTGACAGGTTATGTTTTCATCCGCTTGATATGGAGCTGGGCTCAGGCGGGAGAGGGCGGAGAGGGACAGGGCCTACGCTGATATGATCTGGATTCATAATTAGACATGTTTGTGCTCGTCATGAATCAGTTATAGAAGATGCACTTTCCAACCCCCACCAATAGGCACAGAAGAAAGAACACATGCCCCGTATGGGGGGCAATTACTGCTGGTCCACTGACTTCCTACATTTGCTGTGTGTGTGCGCATCCACAGCACCATTAGTCCAAGACTCTGTGAATAATTGCTGAATGGACCATGTTTTCGCCGCTATCTACTCGGGGTCCAGTGTCGGGGGGGTTTAAGTTGTGGTTGACAATAAGGACATGATGACATTGATTGATGTTTTATTCCGAAGATAACAGCAAGCGCATTGCTCGGAGCGACGTGAAACTCGACACACATTACACATTTATCAGCTTGTATTAACTTTAAATGTAATGCGCTTTGAGGTCACAATTACACTAACATCCAGCCTCAAATGGAAAAGACTTGCAGATGCTGGTTGTCAGCACAACAAGAATGATCTTCCTTTCAAAGGTGCACATTGTGTTCTTTTTCTTGCGCCTGTTTTATTTTGTGTGTTTTGTTTTTCTGTAAGGTTCCACGCAAGGAAATATGGACTGTCAGTCAAACACAGGTAATGACAGGAGGGACGCAAACAGGCTCAAAAGAAAATGTTTTGTTGATAGCATGTTGACACGGCAATTAAATCCCGACTTGCAATGAGGGATGATTTCCGTTTAGGCCATTTTTAAACGTGTGTGCCATTTATCACAAAGGCAGGTGGTGTATTTAAAGAATGGGTTTTGCACTAATGGATCCATCATACCGTTCCTAATTATTCTTGCGTCATAATTAAAGCAGCTGTAGCAAAACAAAACAAAAAAAAACAATCATTTCCAACGAATGATGCACAGGGAGGGATTACAGAATACAATACATGCTGTCGTGACTAACAAGGTTTTTGGTTGTTGTGCATTGTTTTGTCCTATAAAAGTAGAAATCGCTTTTTTTTCCAAAGCTGACAAAAACAAGTCTTCTTTGAAAAATCTTATCCTTTTATCCACAATGGCGAATAACAACAACAGTTTAATCTCCTTTACTCCAGATTATTGTCTCTCTTTGTGTTGTGATTGTGGCCATTTAGTAGATCGCTTCATGATCCTCCTTTTCAGGTAAAGTCACTTTTATTGTATGGAAATAGAATTGTCTCGTTTACATAAAGAACACAATAACAGGGATTAAGAGTATTACATTTATATTCCTGGCATGTCTCTTTTGGGGTCAAGCGAGCGCATTACACTTAGGTCTTGAATATCTTAATGTGATCTCTTACATATTAAGAATGCTATGTTGATAAATTATTCAGGATAAGGATGTGCAATTATAAATGTGGAAGGGGGGCTGCTTTTCATTGTTACAAACAAATCAATTTTATGTGATGCTGATTAAGTGCACATGTATTACTGTATGTCTTGATCACCATCTGGAGCCTGTTCCATCACATTTGGGTAAGGGTGGGGTCCCCCTGGACTGGTCGCTGGTCAATCAAAGGCATTCACAGACAAACAGCGTTTATTTTTGCAGGTTTGGAATGAGGGCAAAACTCACAGTATCCTGTGAAAATCCCAGCAAGTGCGTGGAGAATGTGCAAACCCCACATAGGAAGACCAAAGTCAAGATTGGAGCATGGATTCGCAACTGTGAGGCAGACATGATGTGCACAAGGACACTGCTGCCTTTGTGTGGTTCACATTGCTTCTTTTTTGGTGTGATGAGCATGTGAGATTTGTCTTTTTTGTTTCCAGTGCAAAAAGACCGCCATACAAGCATTAAAAAAAAAACATCAAGCAGAAAGGGATGTGTTTATTTTCAGCAGTAAAAAGTTTTGGGTTTTTTTAATTTATCAAATCTCATTTTCTTAACCCTCATTTTAGTGTACTGTTAATGCCTTTTTTTTTTTTTTTAATTTGCTGTCAACTGGATATGACATCATAGTCAGCAACCAATGCATCACACCTATTTTCTGGGTTTGGGCCGGTGATGTTTGCTAGATGAACTGGTTAACTTGACATTTCTGATGGCAGTAAATGGCAAAAAAACTTTCTAAAGGTTTTAATCATACATGAGAAATAATAAAACCAACAAATCGTTTTATGGGTATAATTGTAGATTTTTACTACTGAAAACGGCTACATAAAGCATGTAGAAAGGCTGGTAGATTAGATAATAGATGGGGGATGATTTTAACTGTCCTGTTATGTTTGTTTGCTAGGATCATATTTAAAGAATGTTATTTAGTCACCCAAATGTGCCTGAAAAATGTGTAATCCAAGTCCAATAGTTAGTTGTGTGTGTGTGTGTTTTATTTTGACCCAGGTTTTGCTTATTTATAAAAAAAAAAGGTTACACAAATGTAAATCACTGCAAAAATCTTAACAAAAATACATACAAATGGCATTTTAATGGATATGTTGATAATACTGTACATAAATCAGGCGGATATCTTGAACTGAAAAACTACATTCAAATATTTACTTTCAACTTTCAAATGGGTGAGTTTGACCCAACAACATAACGCATACAAATACAAATGAAAATTGTATTTATTTGTAGCTGCATAATAGCTTTTATAAGATGTGTAATGTTTATGTTTATTTTTGTTTTGTTTTTTTGTGTAATGTATGTATGTATGTGTAATGTAGATCCTTGGCTCGTCAATCTCTGACTGATGCTGTGAAGGTGGCCGTATGCCTACAAAGGCGGGGCTAGGTGCGCTCATGTCCAATCAGCGCTAGCACCACCCTTGCCTTCACGCTCATTGGCTCATAGCCGTGTGTGCAATATTTTCAGTGTAGCTTGGTTTTGTAGCATTCGGCTAACAGCTAATGCTCACGATTTCCGCAAATTTGTCGACATTATCATCATTTTTTTGCTGAATACTACATAAAGTTTTGCTTTACTGGTGATTTCTTGGGTTCACGGTAAGCTTCCACTGCAGCAGCGACGCCGTTAACTCGCCAATTTCCGCATTGTATGTGTGAAACATCAAGCTGCTGGTCAGGCTTTCGTGGAAGCTGGCTAACAATACAGCTAACAACACAAACTGGGAAAGAGGACTGGAATCAATTAGCTTTGTTTTTTTAAGGAGGGGTTGTTTAAATGCTTGTTTATTAATGTTGCTTGGATACGTTAGGGCTTCTGTTCTGCAGCTGCTTGTGTGTTGTGTGTGTGTGTGTGTGTTTTTTTTTTTTTTTATCAATTCCGTGGCTGTTGATCTATACAGATTACAGCTGTTTCCCAGGGTTTTCACAATACAGTACTTTGCTTTAAGTTCAGTCATTAAACCATAACTTTTATTTAACCACAACCAAGATCCCGTTATGGTCGGCCATGAAAATATTCCCAGCGATAACACGTTTTTTTTTTTATTATTATTATTGTAAAGTCGTATGATATTGTCCACAGCTTTTTTATTTCTCTTTTCCCTAGTTGGAGGTGTGAATCATCAATGCTTTGCAACATAGAAGCGATGGCTGGTAATGCTTCTTCAGCTGCGTGGAGATGACCTGCCACCCTTTCGGGAATGGTCAGAATGGGGCCAGATGTGCCCCTTCTCAATGAATACAAGCAGGAGTTTTTCTGGAAGCGCTTCCCCCAAACGGTCTTGGGGGGTCCGCGCTTCAAGTTGGGCTACTGCGCTCCACCATACGTCTACGTCAATCAGGCCGTCCTTTTCCTGACGCCATGGCTATTCGGGGGTGTCAGCACGCTCCTCTGCCAGTTGCAGCTTCTCCAGGAGCTGCACGCCGCCGTGCTCTCCGGCGCGCTGATGATTGCGGCGGCGGCTGGCGTCCAGGCCGTGGCATTGTATGCCGGACGACGGAACGGTGTTGTGGAACAACTTGGGGCACCCAACACCCTAGTTGATGAAGAAGAGGTTGAGTTTACTCACTGCGTCAGCCCAGAGACGGTCCGATTCATTGCGCCCGGGAAGAGATTCGGGCTGAATGTGGTGATGCATACAATACTGGCTGGGCTGCTGTGTGGCTTCGGGACATGGTACGTGCTACTTGGAAGACTGACCGCTCTGTACGGCAGCATAAGTGTGTCCCTGGTGGTCTTTGTCCTAAGTTGGGTGACTGTGTGTATAGCGGAGTATTCCCTGGTTGTGAATACAGCCACAGAGACAGCGACTTTCCAGGCACAGGACACTTATGAGATTACCCCACTCACCCGGCCCCTCTACATTTTCATTTTCATTGTTGTGGACTTGACTGACAGGTAAGTAACTCCTAACAAATTAATTGCATTGACTCAGTCAAATCCATTGGTGACATTTTGCTGTACTTGATTGATTTTAGGTTCTCTGGCCCAGTCCCAGAGCTCCAACTCGCCAGCCAGGTTCTTCATGTGCTTTTCCTTTTCCTGCCTTTACTGTGGGCATTGGGCATACTTCCTCCCCTGGATGCTTTGTTTCTCTGGGGCATGGAGCAGGTGCTTGTGTTTGGATTAGGAGGCTCCCCAATGTCCAGTAACTTCAGGTTCGTGTTGAAATAGAATATACATACACAATGTATACATACATACAAATACATAGCAATATACATATACATACAATTCTAGTGTGGGCGAACCCTGATTTATCATCAGGGATGCATTTCAGACACACTTGTGATGAGGTGAAATACATGATGTAGACCGATTGTAATTACAAAAAAAACGTTAAAAATTGTTTTTCCCCTCCCACTTTAAACACATTTAATAGCATTAAAATAACGTAACATTTTAAGTATAGCGTTTCAGTTTACTGCAGTGATTCTCAAACTTTTTCTATGGCGTATCCCCTGTAAAAACATTTTTTCAGCCTTCTACACCCTAACCAGAACAAAGCTTTTTTTGTGGGAAAAAAAATGGAACTCTTTGTATCGTGGTCTCTTGAATTATTTGAAAATAAAATGATATAACTAAAAATGGAAAAAAAAGATCTTAAATATTAATGGAGATTATTATTAACAGTTTGTGTGCAAATGTTGCTACCCTAAATACATTGAAAGCTAGTTTATATGAATAAATGATAAAACTTATGACATTCAAATTTACTGTTGTACCCGTGGTCTAGAGACGCATGGGAGATCCTCTGGGTATTTTTTCTTAAATTGATTACCTGGTCTTAGGTATTTTAAATGTCATAACCCCTTAACTCTTGTCATTGACAGCATTTAAACTCAATTTGCTTCCCTTTTTCAAGCTCTTTTTATCGCCGTCGTTCTTGCTGATCAAAACAACTGTTTCAATGTTTCAAATATAATGTCTAAATTTGATTTTTGAGGAGTGACGCATAAGTCAAACAATAATCATTTAACTTGCATCTCGACCTTCTGGAATCTAGATGGATTAATTATCTTGAATATATTTTCAGTTTGTTTTTTCTTCTCATGTTCCATGAACCAGGAAGTAGCCCGAAACAAATGCATTTTTTGTCACTTTTGTTTAACAGTTCATCAGTGTTGGAAATTAGCCCTCTACCGAAAGTTATCACTGTTGTCGTCTTTAAATAAATTGCGACCACTTTTAATACACAAAAAATGCAGTCCAGTTCAACAAAACAGATCGCCTTAAATACTTCAGGTGGCAACAGAAATAAAAGAATGACATTTCTTTATTTGTGTTTATGCGCCCTCCCACACAGGTTGCTTTTGATGTTTGGCGTTTCTGCTAGCGTAGCTGTGTGCAATTACTTCATCCCATCAACAATGGGAGTCGTCCTCTTCTCCACTGCTACGGGCTTCCTGCTGAGTTTGGACCTCAGCCAGGTTGGCGGCCTCTGCCACGCTCCCAGAGCCGACTGCAAGGACTATGGCTTGCGCAGAGGCAGGTCATGGTCCCCGTCTCTTTGCAACACCTTTGGCTGGAATCTGGGATGTAGGGAGGTGTTGGCGTATGCAAGCCTGTTGTCGGCGGCCCTGGCAGAAGCGGGCCTGTTGCATCACTTCTACAGTTCGGCTCGGTCCAACAGTTTTGTCAAGGGACCCCAGGCTCCTGTCAGCTACCTCGTGCTGGTCCTCTTCTCCCTCTGCTGGTTTCTCAGGGAGATCCAGGGGGCCTATGTGTGTGCCGGTTTATTCCTCAATCCCCTTTACCCGAAAGGCATGTCCAGTGTGCAGACTTTCAAACAGAACAACAGAGGCTTATTCATCGCAGCAGCCATCAGAAGAGTCGTTCTTTATCTTGGTAACATCAAGTACGCCTAAGAAATTAATGACGCTTTTCTGAGTGTAATCATTTGTTTGCGTGTGTTCACAGTGTCTCCGTTTGCATTGATTGCTTTCCTGGCTATGGACGAATCCCTGCAGCAACTCCATGGGGTTCCGCTCAGTGTGGGATTCACTCGAGCCTTCAGAGTGGTAGGTGCACACAAACTATAAAAAAAAATCTGAATATAGTGACGTTTGCTGATTCATACACAATAAGTGCAGATATGTTGTTCAAAGGAGAAGGATTTTTTTTAAATAAAAAAACAATTCCTTTTCTGGTTTCATGTTTGTTGGGTCAACATTGTCTTTACTGCATGTTTGCTTGCAGTTATGGCAGAGCTCAGAGGATGCTTTATTACAAGTGGTTGTAGTTGTCATTGTGCGTCTTGCGGCTGGAAACAACAAGCTGCCTGGCTGGGACAACCTGGGCACAGGGATTCAGCTTCTATTGGTGAGTACAAGATGGAACACACATACACATGCTTCAATTAGGATATGCAAATTAACATGATTTAAAGTCACATCTTTGAAAACGAGTCGCAGAAACTGATTTCAGAGAATTTGATGAGTTGATTGACATCGGTGAGTTTTGCATTTTAAGAAATTATGGCAGTTTTGAATACTTTTTGTCATTTCTGGTGTCGTTTCAGATTTACCTTCTGATAATTTGCTGGCCTCAAAGTAATGTTATGATGTTCTAATGACCTTTTTAACATGGTGACTGTAGATTAGTGATTCCCTAATGTTTTTTTTCAACGATGTATTTTGTATAAAATCATTTTTCAGTCAAGTTCCTCTTAACCAACGCAAAGCTGTCTAGATGAAAAAAATAAGACTCAAAACAGAGTGCTGTGCCATCTGTGTCTCATTTATTAAACTTTGAAACCACACTTGTAGCAGTATCTCTAGGCGTATTTTATTCAGCAACTCCAGAAGATAGTGTTATTTCATGTTTTATTTCTGGCACATCTATCCCAAAATTATGGCACTAATGACAATTTGCATTTGATTTAAATAATAAATAAAGGCATATGTTTACACTATGACACAATTTAGCATTAAATTGCTTCATGTTCCCTTTCATTTGCTTTTGAAAATAATCTACTGTTCTATCCACAGCAATAAAAGGCACTGTATTAGATCTCCTGATACCTGAAGGAACACTATTATAATGTGACATCTCCCCTTTAAGGCTTTTATGTTACACTCATTCGGAACTTACTGCTGCAGTTAACTCAGAAGAGTGCATGTGTCCAGTGATCATACGTTACCTCGACAGGTTGGTCTCCTGATGGATCGATTGACCCAGTTCCTGGCCAAGTTGAAGTTCACCCTCACTGTGTTGGTGACATCGTGGACCGAGAAGAAGCAACGGCGTCAGTCGGCCGGAACCCTCCTGGCTCTCAACGCCTCGCTCTGCCCGCTTCTATTGGCTGTGGTGATCCTGTCTGCCCTGCTCTCTGCCCCCCTGCTCCCTCTCTTCACGCTCCCCATCTTCCTGGTGGGCTTCCCCAGACCTCAGCGCAGTTGGCCAGGGCCCGTAGGTACCGCCTGCCCGTGCCCAGACTCCATCTTCTACCAGCAAATGAGCACAAGTCTCGCTTCTGCCCTGAGGAAAGCATTTGCAAGAGGGTCTCTTGGTTGGTTACTATGCATTCCTTCTATTCTTATTCAAGGGGGGGGAACTCCATTGAATTATTCATCGTTGGCATTTGCTCAGTGAGTGCTACAAAATGTTCATTAGCAACTAACAATTACTGTCTTTTGGAATATAGTTCATCAATCCAAAGAGATTGAGTACAGGGGTAGATGCTACGTCTGTCTAAAGCTTAGAAGCTAAAAGCATAAGCAAATGAGTGTGAACATTAAGCTTTCTGACTTGAGTAATTTAAAATGATAATTTGGAGCACACACACAGCACACCTGAACAATCTCATGATCATTTGCTACAGTATGTGATGGTGGTTCACATCTTTTAGCTACACCTTACCCTATTGTGCCTTTGCCTTGTTAATCACTTTAGGAAGCAAAAACCAAAAACGTTTTAGACTGAAAGTTACCTTTTCATCATATGTTTGGTTTTGGTTTGAAATTATTGCAGTTTTGTCCTCTATCACATGACGACAGAAGAAAAAAAGTGAATCATTTCTAATGAACAGATGATTTATGTAACTATTAAAGTCACGCCAAGTCAAGCAGTTATGTTATTTGTAGTGAGCTGTGTGTAGTTGAGTAGAAGTGTCCCCGGCGTTGTTCACACTGGAAGGTGTGCAGTGAGTGGTAAAGGGGTCCCCTCCGCGTGTCACTTCCCATCATGACCTTGGGGCCGGCATTCTGACATGTTGCCACGGGACCTGACATTATCCCTAAGCCACCTAAAAACAAAAGGGCTTCCTTTCTTCAGCTCCCTGCCCCCAAACATGAATAGCCACAATACCCCTAGTGTAAATTCAAGGGCAAACAAGGAGAGATGAAAATATATCTAATAAACAGTCTTTATTGGAGTGGGCATGCACCAAGAGTCTGTTTTAGGTTGAGTTTGTTTCCTTGCTTTTTTAAAGAAGATGCCTGTTGCTTCCTCTTGCAGGTTCTTTAGCACCAGGCTCTCACTTTCTTGGCCGCTTTCAAGACCGCATGGTCTGGATCATGATTTTGGAGAGAGGATATGGCTACTGCACGGTCAATATTAAGGTACATTTTGAGACTGTGATACAGTTCACACAATCATCTGTACATAGGTGTAAAAGGTTTCTCAAAAAAGAAGTTTACCTCAAAGAAATCTTTACTCTGTTTTATACAGAAGGCATTAGTAGACTAGTTAGCACATCCGCCTCACATGCAGAGGTCCTGGGTTTGTATCCGGCTCCGGCCTTCCTGTGCCGAGTTTGCATGTTCTCCCCCTGCCCTGTGTTTTTTTTTTTTGCGGGTACTCTGGTTTCCTCTCACATTCCCTGAAACATGCATGGTAAGTGTATTAGACACTCCAAATTGCCCTTGTGTATGCTTGTGAGTGTGAATGGTTGTCACTGTGTGCCCTGCTTTTGGCTGGCAACAAACTCACCCCACCACTGCCCAAAGGCAGCTGGGATAGGCACCAGCAAGCTTGCGACCCTAGTGAGGACAAGCAATTCAGGGTCAGGGCAGTCTCACCAATCCAAACTGTATTCTGATCAATATTATGTTTGTGGCGTATGAATTAAGCAGCAAAATCCATCTGTTTGTATCCATCTCAGAGGGCGGCTCTTTCACCACTTGCTGTCAACTGGCAATGACATCACAGTGCCTAAGAGCATAGTTAACTAGAGCTGCCCCTATCGAATCATTTTAAAATCGATTATCCTGACGATTACTCTATCAAATAATCAAGTAATACCCCCTCACCCTTTAATATGGTTGCACGTGAGGGTTTTTGTTTTTAACTCCCAAGGTAGCACATAGTGTGCATTTCTACTCATTATTTTCTTCTATAGTATAGATTCTAAACTAAACTACACTAAACTTTTTTTAAAAATGTAGACAATATCATTTGATGCCATGCTAACAGAAATAAAGTAATGATTACAGTATGTACTCTTTCTAGGCCACCTTTTAGGGCTGCAACTAGAGCTATCACTATCAACTCTTTTTTATTTTTTATTTTTTTTTAAGATAAATTATCCTATTGATTCCTCCAACTTCATGTGACAAAATTCGGAAAACAGGAGAGCAGTAGTTGGTCAGTAACTGAGCCCTAAGAATCGTTATCATTTCCAGGTTGACAGCAAGGGGCAAAATGGCCACAGCCTGAAAAGAATTAAAAACAGAGGGATTTTGCTGCAATCTTGATAAGAATGGTGTCTTCAGAATAGTTTGAGTGCTTAGAACATTACTGGAAAAAAATGGGGTTTACTTCCCTTTTTAATATTGTGGAACTTTGACATAAACATGTAGCTTATCACTTAATTTTAAGAGGTTGCTAAAGTAAAAAATGTGTTTTCCATTCAGGAATTCCTGCCACTATGCTTCATACCTTTTTTCAAGGGCTCAAATGTAATTGGACGAGGTGACATCATTGTAAATATAACCATAAAATATTTTGAATAATTTAATGAGGGAATATGACCAAATTCCCAATTTTCTTCCTAGTGAGGTTTGCCACTGTCTCCCTGTTTACCACAAATCCTTTTGAATGATTTACACTAATAATCATTTAATCAACTCAACCTATTTACCACAAATTAATAACCACAAATAATTTGAAAACTCTTAGAAGCTAGTGCTGATCTCAGAGCTTGCTTTTCACTTAATATTCAGATAGACTTGTTATGTGTGCAGAACAAAATGTCATGGCATTTGACCTGCACAGTGTTACAAAGAAATATAAAGTAAAACAAAGATGAATGTGAATGAGGTGAAACTTTGAGCGGTTGTTTTCTCAGGGCTTGGAGCTACAGGAAACATCTTGCCACACGGTGGAAGCACGGAGGGTGGATGAGGTTTTCGAGGCTGCTTTTGAGCGCCCGGAGCGTCTCGGTTTGACCCAGGGTTTGAACCTACACTGGGCCAACGCTCTTACACCTTGCGCAGCGCTGGTGGTGCGCGTCTACTCTGATGCTCGCAACGTCCTCTCGGGCATCATTGATTCTCACGACAACCTGAGGAAGCTTCAGGATGACTTTCTGAAAGCCTTGGTGTGGTTGCTACTGCGTTATTGCGTAAAGAAGCAGAAAGGCTCATTGTGGAGCTGCGAAGAAGGGACGACAATCGGCGGCCGAAAGTCGCAGTCTTCCCAGCAGGCGCATACCGCATGCCACCAACCGCACGAGGCTATCGTGGCGGAATCCAAGGTGTCTTCGCTTAGATTTAGACAGGACAGCTCCAGCATGACATCCTTTGGCGACTGGTCGGATGAAGACGACCTTTTTGGACCTCAACCGGCTAGGCGGACGGTTGCCTTGGTGACGGCAGAAGCCCAGTCTGGACACACAATCCTGCAAACGGGAGCCTCTCTTCCGGGGTCGGTCGAGATGGACAGCCTGTTTGAAAACATGGCGCTTTCTGCCCTGCAGCCATTACAGCCGTTGGGACTGGGTATCGGGATGCCGGCGGTCGACAAGGGTCACAACCCGGAGATCTTCAAAGAGAGTCCCGGCTCGCTCCGCCAGCTGACATTCAGCTGCCCCCAGTCCGAGGTATTCAACCTTCCGACGGGATGGAGGACTGCGCCCTTGCTACCCAGCAGATTGCTGCAGCTCAGGCCGTTGTTCCCCGAGGACTGGTTCAGATTCGCATTGGGACAATTCGGACCCGTCGTGCAGAGCGACGCCTCCGAGGATATGACCAAAGCTCTGAAGGAAGACGAAACCTTGAAGGACCTCCACGCGCAGGTGGCGCTCTCGTGCCTGGTGTCGCTCGGCGCAGAGTCGACTTTCACCAGCCCCAGTTACATCTACCGGCTCTACTGCGGAGATGTACCGTGGACGGAGGGTCTCGACTGGCTGTCCTCCAGCAAAGAACTTTATCAGCTCGCACTTAGGGCTTTCAGGTAAAAGTCTGCTTTATTCAACCCTTGGGGGGGGGGGCTGTTGCAAACTATGGAAGATGTGTACGATGAAATGATGAATTTTCCTAAATTATTAAATAATGGTATTCATTTATGTGAAGACGCCGGTCACGTTTAGAATTTTTCACAATAATTAAGAAACAAATACTGGTAATATACAACCCTTTATTTCTATCACTCGCTGCCAGTACACCCCCCCCCCCCCCCCCCAACCCCTCCACACACACAAACACACGTTTTTTTTTTTTACATTCCTTAGTAATACTCCTCATTGCTGGCAAGACCTGTGGTGCTATTAGTCATGGGTGCCCACAATCGCCATGTTAGACCCCTGATCCAGAGCATGAGACTATTTTTTTTAAAGGGAATTAGTGTTCTTTTCACACTCTCTTAACACATAACAACCCATTAAACCAGTCTTTTTTTTCCTTCTAAATATGGATTTTAGCAGCCTTAATTGGCAAAGCTTGCTTGCTTTAAAGTGACACTGTGTAAGGTGTAGACCGTTTTTCATTGGAAGTGAATAAATTAAATTATTATAAATCTCAAAAACTTGCTAATAAATGTGTTCTTAACGACCAACACTATGCTTTAAATATAATCGTAGGTCTCATCATTAAATTATATTACATGGAGGGCGGCACTCCTCCGGAGGTCGCCATGTCTGTCTAACTTCGGACAGCAGCAGGTGTTGATTGCTACATTTACCATAATGCCCCTAAATTTGACATACTCCTTGGAAGTATGTGTAATTTTATGTTTTGCACGGTGTCATTTTAAGCATTTTGCCAAGAGAATTAAAAATGGAGAACGAAAAAGACACTTATTTACGCGACCGTCCACTATCCCAGTGCTTCGCAATTATATTTTGCAAAGCCCCACCGAGGAAAGAGAAAATTTTTCGCAATGACCTCAAATAACCCTAATATAAGTGCACCTAAAACTGTGTCCTTTTTAACATTAGCAAAAGAAAAAAAGCAGTGTAAATCAAACTTCAACAAATGTTTACTACTTTTTTGCAGCGTTTATACAGGTCACAGGTTGGTCTAAAACTCTAAAATAACCAAGTGCCTCAAAGTGCCTGAAATCAAAAACAAACAAAAAGCTGCCAATCCATATTTTATTGCACTTCACAGGGCAGTGTCAAGTTTCTCCTGAGGTCATCCGCGCTCCCTTGGCATCTCGGGGGGCCTGACCAAATATTTGAGAAGAACTGCTCTGTGCACAGTTTCTATGTGTATTATGCTTGATGTTCTTATACGCATTCACTTATTATTCAAACACACATTTTTGGTCATTCATTCAAGTGTGTATTTACCAAGAAGCATGAGAGTGGTACAATTACAAATATTTTGATTCGGCCTCTTTTGACCATTTTAACCTGTTGTGCGTAGGTTATGTATCTCATGCTTCCACTGTACAGTACACGGTATTGATTGTAATCTGTGCTTCAAAGTAAAAAAGTCAAATGCCATCATTCGATTTTATGGTCTGCGTCAGGTTTAGTTTTAAGCTCCTGTTCGATCAAGCCAGCCTTGGGCCTATGGAGTCCCCTGAGGAGATGTTCAGTGCCTTGGAGGAATACGAAAGGAACTGGTACATTGGGTTGGTGTCTGAGAAAGGTTGGCATGACAGCGTTCTTCAGGAGAAGCCATTCCTCTTCTCTTTAGGCCACGACCTCTCAATGGTAAGCGCGTGTAACTCCGTTTGCAGTGTGACACCATAGCGGTCGGTAGAGTTGCTATTTTTGTCGTCCACAGGGTACGTACACTGGCCGAGTGCTGTCCTTGCAAGAGCAGTTGGTGCAGGTGGGTCGACTGAACGGCGAGGGGGTGCGAGGACAGTGGGCCAACCTCTCCTGGGAACTCCTGTATGCCACCAATGATGACGAGGAGCGCTACAGCATCCAGGCCCACCCTTTCATGTTAAGGAACCTGACTGTCCAGGCGGCTGACCCCCCTCTAGGGTACCCCATTTATTCATCAGCACCTCTTCACTTCCCCTGCCTCTGACCAAAGAGTTTGGGAGAACTTTTTTTTTTCCACCCCACACTCCACCACAATATCATGTCTTATCAATAAGGACTGAAGAGAAGACAACAGGGATCTTTTCTTATAATGATGGCATGTTGACAATGTGTTTGTTTTAATATTTGCATTTATTTATCAGTGTGTTTTAGGGGTGCCACAAAGGAAGAATAGTATGTTGGAAAAGTCACAGTCCTGACACATCAGTCATGATACATTCACAGAAACTTTAAATTGGCGGCTAGATTTAGTGAACACATTGGTTTGGGAGTTTAAATTAAGCCCACTGCTCTTTACCAAACACTTGTGTTTTTTTCTTACGACTTCAAATAACGACCCTCCTTTCTTCTCAAAAGGGAAAATAAATACAATTATTTTGTCAAGATAGGGAGGATGTGCCTTGGGTATGTCATGCTGTACAATTCCTGTGCAGGTTCTTTGTTTACATTTCACTTGTTTACAATGTTAAATAGTTGAATTTAGATTAGTCAGTCATGTATATACTGTTCACTTTTATATGTATATCTGTATATAATAAAATGGCTTGTAATAAGGTAATATTGTTCAGTTTGCACCAAAACAAAAAAACAATAAGACAACCTGGTCAAAAGGAATTTTTTATGATGTCTTTGGTTTGGTGAAGTAGGCTGCGTCTGCATCCTGGGAGAGAAAACAAAAAATAATGAGCCTAATGGACAATACATATACAGGGTGTTCCAAGTTAAAAGAAAAAAAAGTAAGGTAATTTAATGGCATCCAAGAAAACTTTCGCGACAAAAAAATGGGCAGTCAAAGGTTATTATAACAAATAGTATTTGAATGCGGCATGCTTCCGTGAGCCCAAATGGCTGAGAACTTAGCCAAATGTGAGCTCTCAACTGCTGCTGCCCAGCAGAGGCCAGCAGATACTCTGGCCAATCACTCAATCACTTGGGGGGATGTAGTCATCCGGCTTTATTTATTTATTTCTTTGTGGAATTAGCAAGGTCACAAACAGCTAAGGTCCTCTAGGTGACGGCTCTGCATCATGACTGCACATTCTAAGAGATTCTGTTCATGCCGTGAAAAAGTCTCCATTGGCGGTTGTGATAATAATGCAAGGTCAGCTGTAAAGACTGTAACAGTGCACGGTAGCAACATGCTGATCCTTTCACATCAAGGCCTTTTCACACAAGTAAACAGACTCGACAGCGGAGTTTGGTCTACACAGAGGAAGGGCACAACGGCTCTCTTTTGGAAGGGAGAAGTTCAGAAATTTGCAAAATATTTATTCTAGATCTCATGTGTATTGCTAAAGTGGCTTCTGTGGTGGATCAAGACCTTGTGCAACAACTACAAAGAAATGCTAGGCGAATATTTCCTTCTAAGCTGAGTTTTAGTCACTTACCAACCCAGATTTGAAATTCTGCACCCTTTTCTTGCTCAGCATGTTTGTGATGAACCAAGCAAAGGTGGGGGCATACTGCCAGGCATAGTAGAAAGCCAAAAAGGGTTGCTGCGCAATCCACATTTCCTTGACACCGTTGGCAATCCCCACCAGTATTAAAGACGCACAGCGACCCGTGGGCATCTTGTGTCCCTGGTAACCAGCTGAGGCCACAGGCTGAATAATGGATATCAGTTATTAGGATCAAAACATCTCGAAAAATGAAGTTAAATTCCTACTTTTTTTTTTTTTTACCTTGTGCAGATCTTCAGTGAAGGCATTTTGTGCGATGAAGGATTGCACTGGCCCTGGACACACTGTGCTGATTAATATATTGGGATAGTCAAGGAGCTCAGTCCGAAGGGAATTAAAAAAACCCTGAGGATAAAGAGGCAACATTTATTCACACCACCAGTAGATTAAAATAAAAAAAAGTTTTCTATGTGAAGATAAGTGGCTATAGAAAATGGATGGATGGATAAAAAAAATAGTTTTTCTTTTTAAATGGACAGTACGAAAAAAATGTATGATTTGGTTGCTGACTGAGTCCGTAACATTAGAAATTTGGCACAAAAAATCTCAAAAATAAAAGCAGATAATTGCAAAGGTTTTTATTTTGATAATAATCAGTCTGCCTTCATAGAGGACTAAAGAAATTGGAAATTATTTCTACTTGGGAGAATAAAATTCTGAGCATTTGGGCAAATAGGTTTCAATAATTAATGGATTACAATAAACCTAATCAATTCATTTGGTAATCGATTATATGCCAATAATTGCACCTCTGGGGGGGAAGTTAACATACTTAGCCATTTTCAACAGTAAAAAGTTCATATTTTGTCTTTGACTTGATAGCTATTATTTTTCATGGACAATTAATACATTTGAAAACACATTTTGCCACTTATTGTTGACTGAAAATGAACTTGTCTACTCAAGGCTCAGCGACCATCACATGACCAGACCCACAAAGCAGGTGGGACAGCCTATGATTGGTCATTACCTGAGCCTTGGCCAGATGTGATGTCATTTTCAGTTGACAGCAAGTGGAACGTGTTTAAAGAAGAATCAACCGTATTTAGAAAATATTTTAGTTAACTAAATTATGGACAAAATATTAACCTTTTATAGTTAAAAATGGCTGAATAAATTTTCTATCGCTTTAATTAAACGTGCATCAGCATGAGCGCTTTGGTTACCATGAGACAAGATTTACCTCTCAATGGCACTAAGCAGGTAAGTCTGCATTTATAAGCAGTGCATCAATTAAAATATGAGCTGTATTGTGGTATGTCTGTTTATATCAACATTTGCTGCAATACAAGGCTGCAGGACTGTACCAAGGCATAATTCGCGTTAAAAGAATATTTGTGTCAAATATATAGCCGGTGAAAATTTGAAACACAGCACCTTACGTTTACGGTAATTAGTTTTCTTCACTAATTAAGTGACAGTTTTTGCACATGCGTAAACGTCACCTGCAGGGCATGTTTGCTAGCAGCGTATCCTGACGCCAAGGGCGCCCCGGCGATGCCCAACACGCTGCTGATGGTCACGATGCTGCCGGTGCCGCGTTGCGTCATATGTGGCAGCACCTGTTTGGTGAGGGAGACGGTACCTAAGTAGTTGAGATCCATCAGAGCCTGGTACACGTCAACGCTTGCTTCCAAAAACAAAGAGCGCTGACTTCGGCCACCGTTGTTAATCAGGATGTCAATCTGGAAGGTAAACAATGTTGAGACAATGAATGCTTGAATGGCATGGCATTTAAGTAAAATCATGAATTAAAGTTAAATATCACTAAAATTTTTACACTCAGAAAAGTTATTCGTGAGGGTTTTATGATGTTAATCATTTGACTCAGAAACAGAGCCTTTTAGCACTTGTTTGCTTTTGGAAAGAAATGGTTATGATAGGCTTGATAGGTTCCACTTTAACACACCGATGCATGTTTCATCAAGAAAAACTGTGGTCATACTTGTCCAAAGTACTCAATTGCAGCTTGCGTTTTGGCTTCATGGGTTTCCCTCGCCAACAAATCCAATGGAAGAACAAGAATATCCTCGTCCTTCAGATCCGAGGACTCTGGAGGTATACACAAATGGGATCCACGGACAATAACAAAGTCCATTTATAAAAGTGTTGCTGTAATGACATTCACCTTACATAACCTTGTTTCACTTTTTTGTGCAATTGCTTTTTGCCTACCTTCTATTAAAATTTGAACTTTGTGTTTAAAAAGATACAAAATGAGAAAATATTCATGCCTGCCTGAGAATTATTGTATTATGTGTGTTGTGTGAGGTTTTACAGCCCTAATGCACACGAGTGAAAAACTGATTAATAAAGGAAAAAACACAGAAATAATTAATGGGGGGGGGGGGGGGGGGGGGGGGCAAATAGAGAAAACTGAATAAAAAAGTGAAAAAAAACAAAAAAACAAAAATTGAAAAATATAAGATGAATGCATGTGGGTGTGACAAAAAAGGTTTATAGATAGAATTAAAGATGACGGCTGTATATATATATATATATATATATATATATATATATATATATATATATATATATATATATATATATATATATGAATACTGTTTATGCATCTGTGTGTGTGTAACAATATGTAATAATTTGTGAAAAATTGTCATCTCACCTAAGCATTGCTTTTTCACCCTCCTTAGCTCATCCTCACGGCGGGCGGACAGTATAAGGCGCGAACCACACCGAGCCAGCTGGTAGGCCAGCTCCTCTCCGATGCCGCTGGATGCTCCAGTGATCCACACCACCTGACCCTTCAACTTCACCTCTGACAGGTCAAAGAAACATTAATGCTCTTTAGCAGGTCACTGGCCAATGTTGTGAGTCAGGATGAACATTAATATGGAGCCTAAACATAACTATTCTTGGACAGTGACTTTTTCTTGTTGTGCTACATTGTTCCCCACGTACCACAAATTGTACTTGTGCAATACTGGTTTAATTGTTGTTTCTCTGACTGATAATGCAGTCGTTCATACAATTGCAAGCAGAAATAAAACGCCACGATTATGATAATACATAGGAGTAAGAATGCCCAAAGTTTGGGATTATTGCCACAAGTGGTTCAGGCTTGAGGCAGTCACTATAGTACTTACAATCATTTTAATCAACAAACAGTATTAAAAAAAAAACCCTAGTATCAATCTTAATGCCAATCACTCATTTGTTGACATCCACATCACTTACCATGCCAGGCAGGAAATTTTTGTTTAGTTACAAATTCCACCATCTCATCAGAATTAAAGTAACTCAAATAATAATAATAATATGCAAAAAGTAAAATTTTGAAATAATAAAGAAAACTAAATTCGAGAGTGTTTCCAAACTACTGACTGGTACTGTTTCATAGTTCAGTCGACCTTGTACAAAGTTAGCAATGATCACATGGGATCACAGGATGATTGGGCAAGGATTCATAAAGAAAGTTAGTGCCATTTCCAAGCGCACAAGTGTTTAAAAACGTCAAACAAAGCGAACATTTTCCTGGTGTCCTCACCCGACTTGCTTCCGAACAGACTTGCCCAAAGCAACGTCAAATCTGCATCTCCAAACAAGAATGCCAGCAAGTGAAGGAATGCATAAAGTAAAAGGAAGTAGCACAACGCAGATACAACACAGCAATCCATAGCTATAGATGTTCCGGAAATGCAGTTGACAAAGAACGCTCTTTAAGCACTACTCGGAGAATTTAGCACAAGTTTACAAAAACAATGACACATACGGATGTTGCGTCACTTCCTCTTTCAAATCTCTTTTAAGCCCCTGCAGCCCAGCTATAATTTTAAATTTTAAATTATATTAAACGTTACATAAGTAACAATATACTGTAACATGCATTGTATAATTGTTATTTCACATTTTTATATAATTCTCACATTCGATTTTTAACATTCGAGTGGTACTAGAACATGCTTTGTTTTTAGATTGTGTGTAAAACGATCCACTTACGTTTACGATGTACGTTTACGGTCATTCATATGTAATCACGTGTGTGTACAGCATTTGCTATTCAAATAATTTTGATATTTAATTCAATAAAATTCACACATTCATACCACTAGTTTTATACTCTGTGTAAAGACCTCTTCACAGGTTTTGCACTGGTGTGGTCAAAAGTTTTGTTTATGTTGTGGTTCAAATGAAAACAAGGTTGACAATTCTAGTTTATATTTAATGGTATTTGAATTACATTTTGATTTGATTGGAAAGATACACTCAATAAATGACGTCGACTGATTCAAGCTGTACTGTATATTTACAAGGAATCCATGTTTTAGTGTAGATTTCAATGTGTAATTGCAACATTGTTTATTATCTATAACCGATGCAGATAAAGGTAGAACACTTGGTCAGTTTAATCAGTCGTGGCCTATTTCATAACATTGTTTCCTTCCTTTCCTCATTCATTTTCCTCAGTTCCTTTTCCCTCCATATTTCTTACTTTCTGTTAATACATCTCAACCTTGCTTGAGTTGTCCTATCCTTAGTCCAAGCCTTCATTCCATTTTTGTTTCATTCATGCCTTCTGTGCTTCCATCCTTGCGCATTTCCTTCCTCGGTTTTCCTGTCTCTTTATTCATCCTAGTTTCGTTAATTTCTCATCCCCTTTCCATGTTCTCCCGATTACAAAAGGAGATACTCATTTGCGTTTACATTCCAATACAAAACGTATTTAACGGTATCGATGGCCCTCCGAAATATGTTTTCCATGCATCCGAAGCAGGCGACGCAGATGCGGTCCGTTGCCTACGCGCTGAGTGAGCGCTGTCTTCACTGTTGAGGGATGATGTCATGTTTTCGAAGGCAACCTGCAACATCCGGGTCCTCTCCGAGTGCCTCTGCTCGCCAACAGCTAACGGTAGCTAGCAAGCTGTCAAGCTGTCAAGTGGAGAGGCTGGGGCAGACATTTCAGCTCCCCCCCTGGCTTGGCTTCCCAAATCCATTGGAAAACAAAAACGCTCCTATATCCTCGCGATCGCCTGCTGAGATAATGTAACGCATCAAGGTCGTACCCAAAGAGAAAGCTCCGCTCTAGCGCCATTTCTATGCACTGGGTCTTGTGTGACGATTGCTCTTTGCTAGTCTGCTAACCTACCCGAAGCCTAAGCCCAGCCAAAGCCCGCTTTCGTCGCTGGAAGTGAGTCTTTCCGTCCCGGTGTCAACTGCGACCGGTAGCCTCGAGCTTTGCTCATCGCCTTGGCGTCTGTTGCCGTCAACCACAATTTTGGACATTCGGTAAGTCATTAAATATATCTCCTTGAGCCGGTAACGTGAACGCTTGGCTAAAGCTAGCCTCGTTAGCAAGGCCGAGGGCTCTCCTTGCCTCGCGCTATGGTAGCAGACGTTAGCTTAGCACACGTTAGCCGTGAGGGACAAGGGTCAAGGCCCGCAAGTCAGTGAGGCGGCTTGTTTATTTGCTTCGCCGTTGAGAAGCGCTTGGTAGTCAACGCACCTCTTTCATAAAACTACAATTGTTTCTCACAGTTGCTATGAGCACAACGTAGCCTGTGCTGTTGGGTTCACGATATCTACCGAAATCGCAGTTACCGTGTAACTGGCCAGGCTGTTAGCGAGTGTTAGCTCTACGTGCTACTAACGAATGCTTTGACTACTAATACATGGCATTTCTGGCCCGTCGTGCTGTTCGCTACAGAGGTCAGATTTATAATCCGTCGTTTGTTTTTTTAAAACGTGCTTTGCAGAATGGAACTCTGACTCTACTTAACAAGTTGAACCTGGCCAGGCAGCGGTGAAAGGGCGTTACAATTTAGTCCACGCCAGTCGTGCGCCTAATATGTAGGCAAAATATGTACACAGGCCTTCTATTTTTAGAGTAGTGCTGGCTGGCTGAACACGAAGTTTTTAGTCTATGGAAGCAAGTACGTTTAGGGAGTAAATTATATTTAACTATACAGTCTCTGATGGGGAAATCAACATGCAAAGTGTTGGTTATGTGTGTTAAACACCACACATAAGCAACTTTCACACAACAGGTCAAGGTGATGGGTTGTTTTCGATATGTGACATTCACTCAAAAAAAATATTCGCTCAAGGCAAGTGCAGTATGGATTCAGCCTATATGTCATCAAAAGCCAAATGACAGGCTTGGGATGGACGACTCACAATCAATTATGCCTCTTGTATTCACAAAGTTGTGAGGCACGACTGTTTATTTAATGATTGTCTTTATGCGTGAAACAAATAATAAAGGGGACGTTTTTAGTCATAGTATGAATTGACCCACACGGATGGTCCATTTGTGGCATGTGTCAATAATGTACTTAAAATTTCCTGGACGTCTCCATGAAATTAGAGTAACGATCATCTCATTTCACCCATTATACTGCCTCATCACACCTAACTCTTGTCAATGTAAGGTAGAATTTCTGGTCATAGGTGCTAGCATTGAAACTGAAGAATGAGGATTTAGGAAGCTGTGAATAGGAAAAAAACACTGGGCATTTAGACTCCATAAACATTGACCAGTATAATTTTGTGTTTTGTGTGCCTGTGCATGAATGACTACATAAAAAGATTGGGTTTGTCACAAAATAAAATATCAAATTGGGCATCATGCCCTGCAGTGTGAATGTAGCCAGACAGATCACACAGATACAGACATGCAAGGAGAGTGTGTCAGAGTTCAAGGGCACCTCAGTAGCAATCAGGAAGTAGGCTAGCCACTGTTTTTTTTTTTTTTTTTTAGTTTTTTTGCATTTGTCCAGCGTAGTACTCAAATTATGACAAATTTGTTCCAAAGTGTTAAGTTTTTGCAAGTGAGCTACTGCTCCCTTCATACACAGTGCTTCTCGATATCAAAACACTTGTCATACGTCTTTCCACAGGTATCAAGAGGGACACAATGGGGGCATTTCTGGACAAACCAAAGATGGAAAAATCTAATTCCCACGGCGAGGGTAACAGCCTGCGCTTTGGGCTAAGCAGTATGCAGGGCTGGCGTGTAGAAATGGAAGACGCACACACAGCAGTGATTGGCTTGCCTCATGGTCTCGATCCCTGGTCATTTTTTGCCGTTTATGATGGCCACGCTGGCTCTCAGGTGGCTAAGTACTGCTGCGAGCACTTGTTGGAGCACATCACCAGCAACTCAGACTTCCAGAGCGCACTGCAAGAGGATGCCTCAGTGGAAAGTGTGAAGAACGGCATCCGCACAGGTTTCCTCGAGATCGACGATCACATGAGAACCATCTCCGAGAAGAAGCACGGCGTGGACCGCAGCGGCTCCACCGCGGTTGGTGTGATGATATCACCCAGTCACATCTACTTTATTAACTGTGGCGACTCACGAGGACTCCTGAGCCGAGGGGGTGCCGTGCACTTCTTCACGCAGGACCACAAACCCAGCAACCCTCTGGAGAAGGAGAGGATCCTAAATGCCGGCGGTTCGGTCATGATCCAGCGAGTTAACGGCTCTCTGGCAGTTTCTCGAGCCCTAGGAGATTTCGATTATAAGTGTGTGCACGGGAAAGGCCCGACAGAGCAGCTCGTCTCCCCCGAGCCTGAGGTTTATGCAATCGAAAGATGCGAAGCGGATGATGAATTTATTATTCTTGCTTGTGATGGCATCTGGGATGTCATGGCCAATGAAGAACTCTGTGACTTTGTCCGATCAAGGCTAGAAGTCACGGATGATCTTGAAAGAGTCAGCAATGAAATTGTTGACACTTGCTTGTACAAGGTATGCCAGGATGAGCAAACATAACACCCGTGAGCTTTCACAGAGATTATCTAACCTGTCTGGCCTTTGTGTTTCTTCCACAGGGTAGTCGGGACAATATGAGCGTTGTTTTAATCTGTTTCCCTGGCGCACCAAAAGTTTCTCCAGAAGCAGTTAAACGAGAAGCCGAGTTGGATAAATACCTGGAGTCAAGAGTAGAAGGTAGGCACCTGAAACCAGAAATTGAATGAGAAGCAAATGTGTTTATGAGAAATGGAAATAAAAATGTCATAGTGGATCCATTTTTTTTTTTTTTTCATCATAGGTCCAGTTGAAATGTAAACTGAAAGAGGAAATAGGGCATTTCTATTACTCCTTAGCCTCCAATAGTGTGCGTCTCATTTTTTCCCCTAAGAAAATGTGCCCACTTTGCGCAGTTATGTCACTGGAAATAGACACTTTACATTTTTTCTCTCAATTTAAAACAGTTACCAGGACTCTAATAACGCATCTCTGAAATGCATATATATTAAAAAAAACAAATCCTCCAATTCTGGGCTAACAAAAGTATGGCTTTTATTAAAAAATAAGTGATAAATCTTAGTCCTTGGGCTAGTGTCACTGATGCATTACTGAGATCCTTGATTACATCTCATATGTTCTTCATCTAAATCAGGTTTTATTGGATCATTTAAATTGTAATATTTAAATGTATCTTTCAACTTACAAAATACCATTTGAAAAATAAGTTACGCCCGAGTTTCTAAGACTTTACACTTTTTCTTACAGAATGATCTACGCATTGTACACACAAAGTTAATATTTTTGTCAGTCTGAAGCTGTAGCTAATTAATCATTACTAGGCCATTACACTGTCTGGAACATCACCAAGGTGAGAGAGTTTGTTTAGGGGACAACATAAAGAAAAAAAAAATAAGGAATTGTTCTTTGAGTAACTATTTCTTCTCTTTATGAGATACAATCTTGATTCCAGTTGTATTTAAAAGTCAATATAGTGTTGTGAATGCTTACTTTCTATTTGCAAATATTTATAGTTGACCTTCATCTGTCTTAAGAAAGCTTACTTTTTTTTTTTTTTTTTTTTCATCAGACATCCTCAAAAAGCAAGGAGACGAAGGCGTACCAGACCTGCTCCACGTTATGAGGACATTAGCGTCAGAGAGCATCCCTAACCTCCCACCTGGAGGAGAGCTGGCAAGCAAGTATGTGACCATTGATGCTTTGAAATAAAAATGTGTTCACCCATTTGTTTATCGCGCTTTAAAAAGAAGTTATGTTTGTTTCCTCTTCAGACGAAGTGTTATTGAAGCGGTATACAACAAACTCAACCCCTACCGAAGCGATGACACAGTAAGTACTTCAGTTTGTACTTCTGAAACTCTTGTAACTCACAGAGGCTTTGATTTTGGTTGAAGTACGCATGTTTTTTTGACATGGGACCGTAAACTGTAACCGACTCTGTGCACTAGGTATCACATTTTCCAAGTAATTGATCTGAAATGTAATTGGAACAATATTCAGAGTGGATCAATATTGCGATAACTAGTTCTCATATATACAAACCTAGAATTTATTATTCTGTTAAACTCATATTTACATTAATCACAATGCACTAAAAGTATTTCCCAATTGTTCCCCGCAAAAAATGGCAACATGGTTAGGGAAAACAGGAAAAAAAATACATGACTTATAATCTACTAATATGGTACTTGATGTGTTGATGCATTTTTCTTAAAATGTCTGCCCTTGTTTAACTTTTCAAATGATCACTTCTACATTAGAGAAAGTCACTGTGTCCCACCACTAGAGAGTTATTTTTAGAACAGGCCTGTGGGACACTCATGGTCCTTGGGGGCCACCTGGTGCCGTGGGTGCCATTTTGGTGACCTGTTTTACAGTAATGATTATGTAAAGTATAGGGATTTCATTTCATCCTGTTGCACAAAATAATGCAATAGCTGTTTTGCAGTAATGTTCTTGACTCAAGAAAATGTTTAACATTTTAAAATTGAAACAAATTGGTCTGGAAGTGGATTCTTGTAAGTCCTACACACATATAAAAACCAAACCTTCTCAATTGTTTGCTTATACTTCCTCTCAACAATTTCACTTTACATCAATTCAGTTTTTCAGGTTATAGTTCATCTTACATTTTCAGCAACAACTAACATAGCTTTATGGATGTAAGGCTTCGCGTGGAATAAATATATTACTGGAATAGTTTTACTGGACATTTTTTGACACAGTACACATTGATGGCTATTGACATTTTGGAAATTTAGGCTGGAAAGGCGAGTTACATTAAAATGCTTGGCATTATTGAAAAATCCAGAGCTTCTGTGATCTTAGCGTGTGTACGACATCATTTATGGCCAATAAATTGGACACTGCTTGTTCTAATTAGAAACCGTACGGCATTTGGTTGTGATACCGTATTGATTGACGTTTACGCTACAGGAGACTGGTGGCCTTCTTACTGTGAAAGTACTGAACTATGATGAGTCATTTCTCACATTTAAGTTTACAGTCCACCTCTTAATGCATTCATATTATAGCCAACGGAAGGGAGCAAGAAACGCCACAAACAGGCAAAAGAGCCGGTTTGTATTTCAATGGGGACGTTGTATCGACGGACATCTGACAGAATGTCTTACCCAACGATTACGACAGACGAAACACACCGACATTCTTAATCTGCTGTTTTTTGGACCATCATTTTTCAGTCCATCGGCAGAACAAGTGTCCGTCAGTGACGGACCAACGGACTGCCCACTCCTAAATGATAACTAAGGTTAAGGAATTTGTTTTATGGCTTAATATCTTTACTTAGTCCTTTTTCAGTGAAATATCACGAACAGCTTATGCTCAAAATGTTATTCAGTACGGACTGAACCAATGGCACTTAAACACTCGTTAATGATGAACAGAGGTACTTGTGCCCTGCAGGCGTCTTTTTTTTTTTTTTTTTTTGGTGAGTCCACTTACCGGTACTTCACAATAACCTGTAGAATTTGTTCTTGTTCATCACTTTTCACTTTGCTTCTTCTGAAAAGGTGTCATGATAGCACAAATCAGGTAATGCTGTCATTCAAATTAGGTATAGTCAGGTCAAGCATGCCCATTCAATGTCCAAAATTAATAAATTTAAGGCATATTTTTTTCTTATTTAAGACATTTGAATGGTTCATGTCCAAAATTAATCAATTTGAAGCATATTTTTTCAGATTTGAGGCTTTTGAATGGTTTGACATGGTGTCTCCAATGTTTTGTGCATTGAAAAACGTTTTTATTCCCCTAATACAGACGTTCCAAAAAAGTTAGTGTTCATGTGCAGTAGAATTTTAATAAGGGTTGGGCAATAAAATCACATTCAATTCGTCAGTTTAAAATATTGGAAGAGTCGAAAGTTAGCTAAATCGTTTTTGTTTTGGCAGAATATTGAATGAGTGGTTTACAAGACATGTTTACAGTAGTTACTACTTAATTGGCATTTAAGCAAGTCATGCTCAAACTATAAAACATTTATTTTGAAACTGATGTAAAATTAGTATACATTAGCGTTGTCTAAATATTTTTGCAGGATTTATTGTTTGACAATTAATAAAACCTTTCAATATTTTTTGTTGGGTTTATAACTTCAATTAAAACATTAAAATTGTAATCCTCCATAATAATCTTGTGAGAATTGAGAATATATTTTTTGGCCATAATCGCCCAGCCTTAATGATGTTCAGTGACAATTAAAAGTCTTCCAAAGTCTTTGCTTACAATTTGCACAGTCTTTGTTTTGCTCTGCAGTCTTGAGTCTCAATAGCTGTGTACCCTGTGGCTCTTAACTACAAGAAAATACTAAGTAGCACACTTGGCAATACACTACAAAGTACTTACAAGTCTCCCTCAATAGATTGCTGAACTAGGCTACAAAAAGTAGACTATCAAATTTGTCCTTATTTATTTTTTTTTAAGTCTATGGCTTTTACAAATGTTCCTTTCTTTCACGTTTCTTCTTTATGTATGGTAGAAAAAAAAAAAAGAGTTCAGTATCGCCATGTGGTGAAGACATAGTTGTTAAGTGATGAGTTCAAGTAAGGTCAGTGTCTTTGCAGATAAATTAAAGTGATGTCCTGACTATATGGAGAATTTTAAACAAATCAAGTGTACTTTATATTGTCTGATTTCTACTTTTTTTTTTTTTTTTGCTGTAGCGGACAGGTCAATCATGAAAAAGTACATTTTTTTTAAACTTTGGATTTTCATCTAATATGAACAAACTTGTCCCTTTGAAGTCCTTACTCAGTTTGATATTTGAAACAAACGAGGAGTGCAAAGTGCATCAGCAACTCCAAGGTCTTAATTTTGTCAGAGACTTTCAAGGCTTGAAACATAAAACAGCGAGCTGGTTTCTGAAGCCGAGCAGATTGATTGCTTGGCCCTGCCTTGGCTTTATGAAAACCTTGCAAAAAAAAAAAAAAAAAAACGTTCACGCTTTTTTTTTTTGTACGCTGTGTCGTTGGTTTCACTCTCACCACTTCCATAGTGTCACCGTGCTTTCAGAGAAAACACTTTAAATCTACCCAAATCACATTTTGCGCAGACTTACAATGATAACTTATTCAGACAGTTAAGAATTTAGCATTGAGTGCAGCAAAAGTAGATAATTTTCCTCTCCATTTCTGTAAGGGACACATATATGCATTGCCAAGTGCTGGACAATTGACCAACAATAGATGACTTCAAAAAATGATGATAAATAGAATGCACTCCCTAGATACACACCAGTCAGCCATAACATTGTAACTAGAGCTATCAAAATCGATTGACAAGTTGTTTTCATAATTGAGTAATCATTTACAGCGAATATGTCAAATAATAACACCCAAGTCTTCTCATTAGTAGTTTCTCTCATTTCTACAGCCATTCATGAAAGTTGGCTGATTATCTTTTGTGATTACTTAAAAATAAGATATTAGGGAAAACATGCTTTTAGTTTGGGAAAATAATGACTGAATCAGTAACTGGTAGTTTCAAAAAGGTTGGTGAGTACATTAATCCTTCTTTGTGATATTGCTAGTGCTGTATTTAGTTTTTAATTACGGAACAATACCAAATAAACGAAAATAATTGGTAAATAAACTCAAATTGGGGAAAAATGTTTTTTGTAAAACACTCAAATGAATTTTTCATCCAATTATTCTCAAGAATATTCAATAGAATAATCATATCTAAAGATAATCAATAGTGACATCCCTACTTATGTAGTATTCATAGTTTAAAATGGAAAACCTTGAGAAAAATGTTCATTTACCTTTAAATTACCATTAATTTAAACAAATTAATTTTTTTTTGTTTTAAAAAAATAGTGTGCTGTCTCAACATTTAGCGATTCCTTGAAACCTAATTGTTGTTTAATGTCTTTTTAACATGAAACATCACTAAATTAACAACAATAATTGGTAGGTAAATAAAATTTTCAACAAAATTGACAAAGGTTTTGTCAAATTATTGGATTAATCAAGATTCAAAAGAATAATTTTCAAAATGGTTCGGAGTGACAGCTCTAATTGTAACCTACCTATTCAATATAATATCAATCACAAGAACCCTTTCAAATATTCTGCCATTACAAAGATAAATACTGGATCTTGAAGACCACTAAAATGTCGTGGAAGCGCTAAGCTTGATTTTATTTACATATATATATACAGTCGAACCTCTATATAGTGAACCTCTACAAAGTGAATCTCTCTTCATAGTGAACGAATCTTTACGGTCCCTTGCAAAACAGCTATATTTGACGTGTATGTAAAACCTCCTTATAGTGAAACTCCACATAGTGAATAATCTCTTCATAGTGATGCTATTAGTCAGTCCCTTGACAGCATCTACCTCTATATTGTGAATATCTGAACTTATCGAAAATTGTGAAGTTGTAAAATTGGGCGCACTGTCGGGATTTCCTCCCTGCCTAGCCGCTCTCGCGCGCCGCGACTTTCTCTTGCATTTTCACTTCGTCCGCCGTCCACTGCGCATGCGTTTCTCCGCTGGTCATCCCTCCGAAAATTCTAAGATGTCGGAATCTGCCGTGAAAAGTATGGATGCTAGATCTATAAGTCGGAAGCGAAAGCCTTTGTCGTTGGAGGAGAAGTGCGACATAATTCGGAAGTGTGCGAGTGGAGTGAAGCAGAATGCCATTGCAAAGGAGTACGATGCTTCGCCTGCTGCGATATGTGGCATTCTGAAGAAGAGAGAAGAGATAATGCGACTTGTGGAATAATAATAAAGATATTTGTTCAATGTAAAATGTTTTTACATTAGTTTTACCGCATTAGATTTTAGTGTTTAAACAACTTAAGTTGTTTAATGTACATTTATTTACATATTTTTTTTTTAAAAAAACGTATATAAAATTATTTACATATTTATTAAAAAATTATTCACATATTTCATCAATGAATTCTGAACATTTTAGGAAAACCTCTATAAAGTGAATCTCTCTTCATAGTGAACTTCTCTCCTCGGACCCTTGAAGTTCACTATGTAGAGGTTCGACTGTGTATATATATATATATATATATATATATATATATATATAATATATATATATATATCTTAGCGGGATATATATAATATATATATATATATCTTCAGCTTCGTTTCCATATTAATCATCTTTTACTTCCCCCTTTAACATCAATAGAAATCTTGGGGCCCATCAAGTCTTCAGCATCTTAGTGACACAGAGACGCCGACCAATAGCAGACCAGCATCTTAGTGACGAATAAACTTCATATTCCGCTTCGTAATGTGAGGAAAAAAAAACGTGGGGGTCCACTGTATTTGATTTGACCATGTTTCTAAATGAATTTGCACATAAGAAAGTCATGTGACTTTGCATTTTACATTACATTCATCTTTTATTCTTAACACTTTTAGCACACTATACTGAGCAGCAAAGACTGAAAAGTATGGATTGTTTTCTCTTATGACTCCAACCTCCATTCATCATCATTCATTAGAAAAAAAATAGAGGCTTGGGAATCTATACCACTTAATTTCATTTCATTGAACCTTATTTTGACCAAGTAAGCAATGTCTTTCAATTTGAATGACTTTTGCAAAGCGAGTAGACATAAACACAATTATAAATAAAATGTTAATTTTCTCTCGGGTTATGACATAAACAAACAGATTACTGCAATTTTCAAAGTGCAATCATATGTTTTAAAGCTATCATTCCCTAGGCTCAAACTTCTAAATTCAAGAAAATAAATGTTTTATGTATTTGACACAGAGATCCCCCCTACTTCGCGGTTAATGGGGGCTGTCAACCCCCCGCGAAGTCTGAAACCCGCTAAGTAGGGTATCAGTTCCTAGATTTCTATGTACGCCCCAATATAGCCGCAGTAACCATAAACAATCCTTTTTTTTGTATTTTTTGCCTATTTTATTTCCTTTCTCCTATTATTTAACATTACATTATCCTAATTAACATCATTGTATTTCATTAAATAACTAATATTACTTAGTTTGTTGATAATATGTTCTCAGGACTGGTTATCTGCACCAAGACTCCGGTGAAAGAGTACACAAGTCATCACGTTGAACTTCACATTTATTTTGGCTCATGTATGGTGAATCATGTAGTATCTGTTGAATAATAAATCAACAACAATCTTAAAGTCAGTCAACTAACATATAAACACTTAATCTATGAATTTACTGAATTTTTAGCCGACATTAGCGGGTTAGCAACAACTAACAACAACTACTAACTATAAAGTGCAACCTCTACACAAACGAACACATAAACAGAATAAGCACTCATCGCTTACTAAACATAGGCAGTAGCGTGCGTTATCAACATAAATGATAATAAAGTCTGAATATGAGCTTACGTTGTCATTCACTACGTCACCGTAACGAGCCGAATGAGGCACAGAGAACGTAAAACAGGAAACGGAAATGCAACGCGACCCGACAAATTAAAATCATGCATTTCAAAATAAGATAAAAAAAAGTCACGAACTCTAACGCCTGAAGAATTCTTAACATAGTTATTAACTAATATTACTTCGTTATTTGATGAATACAGTACTGTTTAATGTACTTTTTTGCTTTTTTTCAATTTTTGTACATTTTTACACATTTTTTAAATGTTTTTTTATTTTGAAATATTTTTTTTATTTTTCCTGGAAAAAACCGCGAAGCACTGAGACCGCGAATTAGGAGGGATCACTGTACCGCAGAAATGAATGCTGTGAACAAATCTTACACATTTGAATGCATAACAATTTATTACAAAGGCAGTTGTTGAAATATTTTAAATACTGGTACTCATCCATTCCATCCATTTTCTATATCCGCTTTTCTTCACAACGGTCACAGGCTCGTTGGTGCCTATCCCAGTTGATTTCGGGCAGTAGGCGGGGGACATCCCCAACTGGTTGCCAACCAATTGCAGGGCACATTGAGATGAACATCCATTCATGCAGTCAATATCACTTAAGGACAATTTAGTATGTACAATACTCCTCCCATGCATGTTTATGGAGGATGAGAATAAGCCGCAGTGCCCGTAGAGAACCCACACAGGCGTGGGGAGAACATGCAAACTCTACACAAGAAGGCCGGAGCGAGTTGGGTTTGAACTCTGGTCCCTGAGCTGTGATGCGGACGTGCTAACCACTGCTCTAGCCGCCTACATTTGAAATAGATGTCTTTTATTTTAAAATATTTTTTTTTTTCTACAATTGTAAATTTAAGTTTTTATTGATATTAAAATTGTGTGTTTCGTATACTCTTGATGAAAGGCAACTGATTCACGACTCCTCCAATTGTTGTATCCTGATTATTGAGACAAAATCGGATGTTCCAACTACAGAACCAAAACTACAGTACTAAGTATGGAATCAGTCAGTTTGATTTTCCTGAAACACGAGAAGTTGCCTCCTCACAAAATCAACCTTCAATGAAGAATGCTCCTTTCTCAAAAATTCCCCGAGCATAGTGAGTGCAAAGGATTTTCGGTTTGGCTTTTCATGTGGCTCAAGTGCCTTTAACAGTTGCAGTTTCTAAGCACACAACCCTAAGTTCTTGTCAGGGTCCATGTGCACTGTTGAACGTTGTGTTTGCAACTGTTTGGAAGCAGTGGGGATAGACTTTGTAGGAGAACGAATAAAGGCTTGTTAAACACAATATTATTTTGTTTTTGTTTTTTCCCCTTGGATGATTTTGGTTACTTGTGCTTCCCTTTATCCAACAATGTCCCTGTCTTTCAGAATAAATATCTTGTGCCATGCACAAATTGAAGGGCACAATGATGGATCTTTTTCATTATAAGTTCCGTAGTTTCATAAAGTCTGAATATCCGATTTTGTCACAATGAACCGGGATACGCATTGTGACTTTTCTTGAGGAGTAGTTGTTTTGTAGAGGTTCAGTGAATCAGTTGCCTTCCATCAACGGAGTATCTGAAACACAAAATTTTCGAGATAAAACCTTTCATAAACGATTAATAAAGTAAAAATAAATCTAGTTAAATATTTCAACAATTGTTACTTGGAAAGAGACTTGATCAGGGCTCTCGTTTTCTACTTTCAAATCAACCTGGATGCATGGTATTTTTTACATCAAAAAATTAATCAGCCTCCATCTACTCTTTATTCAACAAAACTTGACGACTGAAGAACATTCTCGTCAACTTCGCCTGCCATGTTTGCTATGATCTTGCGGGGAAAAAAATAGTAATTAAAAAAACAACAACACAGCTTTGGTTAGAATAAATGCTGCTCACGGCGTGAGCCTCACAACGGAAGGTAATCATCAAGTAGATGACAACTAGATCGTTGTCGCAACCATGCTTCCGGGAGTAACTTCAAAATAAAATCGGCCCACTGCCCTTTGTTTCATACCACGTTTTATTCTAAAGCATTGTCTGGCTCCCTTTACAATTAGCCATGTCACCAGACTCATATCACTGGGACACATGCTACAGTACTGCTGTGCAGTGCTCTGGTAAAAAAAATACTACTTAGTATAATAATGTATTGCTGCTGTATTTACTCCACATAAACAGTGCGCACATGGCTAGTAATTAAGATGGTAATTTATTCGCTGTTCACTGTTTTATCAGTGGTTGTGAATCTGAAGTTGATAATGACGGGTGCTATATTCTAGTTCTCTATTTTAATTCATTTTATTGTGACATTTTTGAATCTGTTCTTAGTTGTTTTCACATCTTATAAATGCTGTTTGAACCTTTTACTTACTTTATCTTTTTTATTGCGTAATTTTTGGGACGTCAAACATTTCTGTTTTTTAGTATTGCGAGTCCTGGGAAGCCAACTGTTTTCAGTGTTAAAATGAGCATTGCTTGATGATCAGGCTTGATCATCAAAAATCAAAGCTGGTCGGTCTCGCTGCTGCTGTAGGCGTGTCCAAAGAAACCATGCAGCAGTCAAATACTTAAAAAAAAAAAAGAAAGGTCAGAATAAATGATGCATGAAATAATTTGCCTCATATGAATTCCTAACTTATGTAGCCATTTTCAGCAGTAACAAATGAATTATTTATCAGCAATCCAATCATTAGCCACTGTTTTTTAATGAAAATGAACTTGCTGTTGAGTGAAAACGACATTGCACGCTCAAAGCTCAGCTATCGACAATCACGGTTCAGAAGTTTTCTGTCATGTCTTGTGACATTTGCAAGCTGAGTCGTCTTTTTTAAAGAGGGGGGAAAAAGTTATTAAGAAATTCCTGCTGAAAATGGCTAGAGGTGTTTGCAGTAGATAAACATGCGTTTCGGCATATTAATGTGTAGATTGTAATCTATTTACAAAATGATGGATTTGGGGCCCCGAGTCTGAAGGGTGTTGTCCTTCCTCTCCTCTCTTGTCAAGGACTCAGCGTCCACAGATGACATGTGGTAACACAGCGTGGCACCACTAACACAGCATAGCGTTTACAAACCACCATCCTCTCAAGACCCACAGCAGCTCAGCCCAGCTCAGCAGTCTGTCTTGCCGTCACTCTGAGCTTTCGGTTTCTAAGAAGGGAATTTCATGGGAGGAGGAGGAAGAGGATTTGCATGCACACAAACGTGGAGATAGTGCAGCGCCAGTCCACTCTGGAGTTCAGGATCCCCACCCACCGTCTCGTCTCCCCCTTTGTTTTCACCCATCTTAATGCTACGTTCACACCAGCCGCAGGGCCTGGCTTTCTTTGCTGCCGTTTCGCCGAGGGATTGTACTGGGAGCACGCTTGCGCTTCCGCTTATCTCCTTAGATACCACGTATCCTGCAAGCACTCTACGGCAAAACTCACCCGACGGGGAAAAAATTCTCAATCGAGCGGATGATACCGTATTAAACACATTTCTCTCCCTCACTGTTCTACAGCACCGCTCTCGCTCGGCTTCTCTTCACGTACTGAAGGTCAGCTGGCCGTGTTGTACAACTCCGGGGGTCCGGGTGGTGTCGAACGTTCCCAAAATTGATTGGCTGCCGTGATCCAAAGAGCAGAAAAAAAGTTCAATTAATTTAACATTGGTGAAGAGTCAAAATGAACAGTATCGCGCCATGGCTCACCGTAGCAAACGCGATGCAACCCACACTGCAAACTACTTTGACAATTTAAACACACAGCATGAACACGCCCAGCAATTGGTGTGAACGTAGCATAATCTATTCCTCTAAAGTCAAGCATAACAAGTGAGTCCACACGGCTTCCTTACCTTTTTTTTTTTCCAATAATCAGCTTACGTAGTAGGGTTTATTTTTCTGTTGTTGTTGCTGTAATTAATTTGATTCACATTTCCTTGTGTGCGTTTGTATATTTCTGTTTTTGTGAAGTGCAATTGTCCTGTACAAACAGCCTGTATTTAATGCAGCTTGATTAAGTTAAAAAAAAAAAAAAAATGAAACGAAATGAAAAAGAGAACCTCTTTATGCACTATCTGCCTTTTCCTGCTCTTCTGGAATCTGAACCCATGTCTACATAGTGAATATTATTGCTTGTCCTCCAGGCACAACGGCTCCCTGCTTTTACTTTTCCTCGCTCCTCAGTTACTCTATGCTCCTTTAAGAAACGGGTAAATTGTATAGTTGACAGCACAGTAAGCTCTCTATATCAAATCCATTTACACCCTAATTTTCCCTACCCCTTTTGCTTTTTTTTTTTTTTTTTTTTAATTGTATTTTGGTTTTATATGTGTTTTCTGTACATGCTCCAATAACAGCAAAGTGTCATTTTGCGAGCGTGCGTGGGTGCTTGTGTGTACGTAGGTGCACACGTATCTTTGTATTTGCCACGCGCTTCGCACACACGAGGCTGCTGCCTTTTTTTTTTCTTTCTTTAGGGAATTACAAAGCTATATTCTGTCCTTTCCGTATCAATCTTATTCACAGAGTGTGTGAGTGTGCATGCTCTCGTTGAACAATTGACGTTTATATAGCCAAATTTAATCGCGGTCCCAAAGACACAGCCAGTGTGTTTCGCGGATGGCTTTCATAAGTCATACAGTGGTTTGATTTTTCAAACCACCACCTTTCAGCTTTATGCCAGCCTTGTGTGTGTGCGCGCGCAAACTGTTCTCCGTAATTGTGGACATTACTCTTTGTGTGGAGAATTTGGCTGGTCCACGCAAGGAAAACAAAAAGCTAGGATGAGCTCTCGTGTCCCATCCCTCCGACAACACATTGATTTGATGTATGGGTTACTTTACAAAATCTTGTAATAGGACTGATACAAACACTTGAGCACTGACTATTTTATTGTGTAACCACATAGGATCAACTGTCGGCTCAAACACTTTATAGGCTGTCTTATTTCTTTTTTTTTTTTTTTTGGGGGGGGGGGGGGGGGGGGGGGGGATTCATACAAAGAACAAATCCGCCGATTGTAAAGTGTCGTTATGGTTGTGCACAGCACCATATTTTTAATGCTGTGCACCCAAGCCGACACAAGTCAGGCAGGTCACACAGTTCGGTTTGCTGCTAGCTCCAATGATTTGTGTTATTCACCTCATGGACCTCTCACCCCCCACTGATTTCTCCCCTTCGTCATCATTGACGATATCTTTATCCACTCACAAGGCAGATGCATTTCTTCAAGAGGAAAGTTTTTTTTTTCTTTCTCTTTCATTTTCTGCTATTTTATGGTCTAAAATTGCATTGTGGAAATTAATGTATGTATATATTTTTTGACTTAACATTCAAGGAATAAATATGTTGTTTGAGTTAGATTTTCTTTTCTTGTCACCATGGACAAAATGAGATTCTACTTTGTTTTGGGGTACTTTAGTTTTTTTGGTCAAACTATTGAGTTTTGGGATAGTTGCAGTATAACACGTAGTAATAAGATAGAAAAATGTACTTCTCTCAAAATGACAATCCTAATCCTATCCTGCCTGTCATGAGTTGCCAAATCTTCAACTCAGTCCCTTCCCGAGCCACTTTCTAACCGGCTGTGTTGGCAAAATGGCCAAAACGTCCATGTATTCAAGTTGATTGAAATCAAAAGCTATTTGTTAACAACTTGTGGTGCTTTAGAGTCTATGTTGAAGCAGCTTCGTAGTTTAGCATCATGTGCTTAGATGTAAACTGACAGACAGGGTACAGTTTCAAGGTGCCACAGCAACAACATAGTCGGCAGAGCTATTGTGGTTTTTAAATCATGTGACAAACTATGGCGAGAAGTGAATATGTGTAATTGGCCTTAAAGACAAAGATTATGATATGGAGAAGACAACTGTTGGATGCAAGGAACATGGTTTAATAGTTATTCTGATAAAAGTTGATGGCTCAGTAAAGTACACATGTCCTATTACTGTGTGAGTGTGTGTGTGTGTGTGTGTGTGTGTGTGTGTGGGGGGGGGGGGGGGGGGGGGGGGGCAAATAACATTTTAAAAAAGTGGAGAAAAACAATAAAGACTTAAAATCATGACTGGGTGTTTGAAGACAGTATTTTGTTTAGTATTCACACTAATAAAAATTAATATTTGATTACTTCTGATTGACATTTAATTGACAAAGGTTAACATAGTGTTCATGTTGTTACTGCCATGCTTTTTTTTCCCGTAAAAAAAGAATTCCACTCTAATGCTTTTCACCTTTTACCACTGATAAGTCTTCAGCTTTGCTGATTGTAATAAATGAATAACAAAGTGACTATATTCGGTATCGCTCATGTTGGTATTACTTTCTGAAGAGACTTGGCCATGATACTATTTACAATAAAAGAAAAGGTGTTTCATTACACTTATGTCAAGTTTCTATCACATGGCTTTCCCTCCCAAAGCCCCTTCAAAATTTAACAAAAGAAAACCTCAGAACTACATCTGGTTTACTTTGCCAGGAATTTATAATAACTCATTTACATGCATTCATGATTTTGTGATCTATTCTCTGTTTGCACAAAGCATTGATGTATCTATTTTTTCCTCTTTTGAAAAAAATCAAATATTACAAAAAAAAATATATACACACATATATATATATATATATATATATATATATATATATATATATATATATATATATATATATATATATATATATTATACATACATACATACATAAAAATAACTCGCAATCTGTTTTCTTTCAAAACACTAATGGAGTTGTTAATATCCAACTACGCGATGCTCACAAACTTTCGTTGTATCCGGTGTTCAGACTTCAACTCTCATACAAAGATGTGTTAGGGGCACACTGAAAAGAAAGTACTTTGCATAAAAATATTTCTAAACTTTGATGTGAGATTTTAATGTTATTTAACAAGTTGTAAAATGACCAAAAAAAAAGCAAGTATAAATACGAACAAGTATGACATTCTTTTAAGACCTGTTGGAAACTTTGGAAAAACCATTGCATCTGTTTTCCATTGCAGTTTGTTTTTTTATTTAAAAGATGCAAGTGCATCAAATTGGACTATATCAAAATATGGATAGTATCGTCTTTTGATGGAAATGGCCCATTTACAGTACATTCATTGAAATACAAAAAGTTCATTCAAATGTATGTAAAAAGACAATGTAAAGTCAATTGATCATATGCTTTTAAACTCTGCCGTATCATATCAAATCGAATCGAGTTCAACCAAGTTTACCAACTTCGAACCGTCTTTGAATCTAGTGGTGGGCCCTCAGGGCCAGCAAGGCCTTCTCTGGTGGCCTAACATAACCTGACATCATTATCACAATAAACAATAATAATTATAACAATAATGAAAGTCAAATTTCATTTCAAATATTTCAAAAATTTTTTGCACACATGCACTACGGTGCTTTCAAAAACCATTTAGGACACCCGAGTTGGATATACAATATTGTACATCTCAGTTCGAAGGTAAAGAGAGCTCCTCAGTATGCTACGGTGCTTTTAAAACCTTTTGGAACATCTGAGCGGATGCACTGTACATCTCAGTGCCAAGAGAAAGAGACCTCCATCATGAAAAAGTCTTGAATATTGAAAAGAGTGATCGATTGTGCCCGCCGTTTGTTTTGGTGAGTGCAAGCCTTTTCTATATGTATGGATTCATTTTTAATGTTTGTGTTATTTCATTTCATTATATATATATATATATATATATATATATATATATATATATATATATATATATATATATATATATATTCAATTAATAGTAAAGAAATAAAATGATGTTTTTCTTATATTAAACTGCAATTTGTAATTTGGACTTCATAAAATTTCGCGGATATTTATTTTGAATTATTATTGTTTTAAGTTTTGACAGCATCACATACAATGACAAGTTTTAATGGCTGATGTGGGTTTATTGACATTTAAAAGCCCCGGAAAATAGCCTGTGTAGCCCAGTAACGCGTACGTGTGCGCATGGGGGCTATTTATTCGAGTCTGACATCACAGACGGCGTACGTGTGAAAGGCACGGCCCGCCACTGCTTGAATCATTATACACCCCAGTATCGAAAGTGTCATATCGTTCTTTTCATGAATGAACCCCCTAGTTTATATGTATACGTATGTATATATGTATATTGTATGTATGTATGTAAAGTATATGTAATTTGACATTTTTCAGTGTGTCACTAATACTACTTTGTAACTACGGTAAATGCTGAAGTCATTGAGGACTGAAGCTTTATGTGTTGAATTACCTTTTCTCAGAAAATATAATTGCAAAAAAAAAAAAAAAAAAATTCAAAGGTATTGACAGAGTTCCCTTCATCAGCTTAGGATGATGTGTACCCCCATTGTCCTTCGGACGATCAAACATTTATTTGAACGGTATTTTACTGTTTCCCCATTGTACTTAGAAATGAACTGTTTGCTTCCCCTCATCAAGCCCGCACCTCTCCACCCCCACGGTCCCGCTCATAATAAGTTCACCGATTTTGCCTTACCCGTTCTCATCATATCGCCCGCTTTCAAGTTGCTTATTGAAAACACCCCACCGAGGATGACAAACAAATGCTGCTTGTGTTGATGTTAAGGTACTTAAGCTATAGAAGGAAAAAGTGACACGTTAACCTTTTTAAATAATGATGAAATAATCCCCCCTCGCCCACCCTGCTGTATCATGCATTAAACACTAGTGAGTTAGCCTGTTGACCTCAAGAGCGTTGCAAGCATTGTCTACTATGTTCTATTTATGAGTACAGTACATTCAAGAATAGTTTTGGAGTGCTGTGGAAAACATATTTTCAATATTGATTCAAAAGCTTCCCTGAGGCCTCCTTTGAGCTCTTTAATGACTACTGTATATTATCTATACTGTTCCCGCTCTAAAGGAATGACCAAAAAAAAAAGGAAACTGTTGGGGGGGTGTTACCATCTGTGTTGTCACTTGAACAAATTGCATTCCTTGCTTATGGGTTGATGCATTTTTCTCCTTGCTCGTGACATTTTCTACCCACCTTTTTATTCTTTTTTTTTTTTTTAGCCTTTAATGTTTGAATAAAGTTTGCAGAATGTATTACCAAATAAATGGTTTGTCATCTTGTATCTCTCATTTCATGTTGTTGTTGTTGTTGTCCAGCACTAAAAGATTACCATTGATGCTCAAAAAATGAGCATATAGAAGCCCATGTTTTACCTAAGGGCTTCTCAGTAAAACTGATTGCCATGGAAAACTGGATTTCTTTCTGTAATTCAATTTAAAACTGCTCGACGTCCATTAAATGAAATAAATTACAAATTATCATTGCACATAGCAAGTAATGAAAGTAAAAAATACTGCAGTCGGGAATCAAGTCTATTTTGGCGCCTTCATTCAGTCCTTTGGGGACTGAATGAATGATTTTAATGTCTTGTTCAGTCATTAAAATGATGGTGTTAGCCCAATAGCATACTTTCTGAACTCAGTAATTAAGGTTTTCTCTGAAGTACCACTTCAGAAAATACTCAATTGTCCTAGTATCACTATAACTAATGGCAGGCACATAGGTTTTTTGTAAGATTGTTAACAATAATCTTATAACTAAGTGGCCAATTAAGTTATTAGGATAATAATTTACTCCACGTTAAATAAAAATAAATTGGATGGATGGATGGCAAAAAAAAAATCACCCCCGAAAATGAGGCTGCATGAAATGGTTGTCATTCCTGTCTGAAAAAAAAATACCATTTATTGGATTTGTAATCTGCAAGTCTCTTCTCTCACTTCAATCCCATTTTTGTTTTATTTCAAATCCAACTTAATGGTGATGTAGCAAAAACCCCTTTTGTCCTAGTGGTTAAATATAAGAAGCACATTAATGTGCAGTATGCATATACTGAAACTAAGAGAAGCTCATGATGCAAAAGTGTTCATGGTATGTATCATGAAAATATATATTTTTTTTTTCAACAAATAATACTGTGGAAAATAGTAAGAGGCTCATCTCCCAAATACTTAAATTGTTACATGTCCTTACCAGGGCTTTTAAGTAATTACAAACCTTTTTTCCCTCCCATCTCCGTGGCTATCTTGTAAATGTATATTCCAATCAAGTAATTATTCAACCATTTTGTTGCATGCTTTGAGTCCTCCCATCCCTCCCGCCCCACCCTGCTCTCAACGCTTGATGGTGTTGCCCCCTCAGTAGTGGTGCTTGTCTCGCCTAGATGTTGAGAGCGCGGGTCAGGCCAGTCCACGACCAGCGGGATTAAGATGCACGGGAGGGATTATGGCTGAAATGTCACCATAATGTCATGAGGCATGTCCAAAGGTCACATGTTCAAACGGTGCTCCATGGTGAACAGTTAACAGATCAGGTGGCACTTAGATTGCTGTGGTCCCACTCTTGGATGTACCGGTTAGAAAAATGTCTGTGCTGGTTCTGGATAGTAGAACCCTCGTATATTTGCATTTAGACATTTCTTAATTCACCTATTCAGATGTTTTTGTGTGGAGCAGAGCAGTTACCGTTGTTGAAATTTCCCCCTTTTGACACCCATGCATTCAAAGACAAATCAAACAACAGTTATGATAGATTTGTGATTGACAGTTGGAAGACAAACGTTGCCAAACGAGAATGAACAAGACATTAAAATCATTCATTCAGTCCCCAGAGGACTGAATGAAGGCGCCAAAATAGACTTGATTTCCGACTGCAGTATTTTTTACTTTCATTACTTGCTATGTGCAATGATAATTTGTAATTTATTTCATTTAATGGACGGCGAGCAGTGACATTGATCGCAATTAAAAATATGGCTGCACCAGATGTAGCGGGCCACTACTTTCCATCTGTAGCCCACACATAAAACCAGAAGACGTTACACTGAACAATGACGCACAGAACCTCTGTCTTATAAAACATATACAGACACAGTCTAAAATTTCAAATGCATTGATACAGTCTAAAACCAAATTCCTAAAGTAAAAGTGTTATTTTAAATACTTAATCTAAAAATGTGTTCATAATTATAAAGTGTGAGCAAGTAGCAACAGAGGATGGCTTGATGGCGTTGGCAGGAAATCGGACAACACGACCTAATGCTGGCAACACCGATTGCTCATGAGCCATCTTTTTGTCATAACACAGAAGTTTTTGTGTTGTACTTTGGTTTTCGTTTCATTCGGAAGTCTGTTCCATTCCACGATGGCCTTAACTAAGAAAGAGTCTTGTCCAAAATCAGAGAATCTTTGTGGGATCTTCCAGTCCCCTCTAGCTGCAGATCTTAATGCTCTCGTTCTCTGCTCAGAAGAGGCTATCACATATGGTTTCCATGGAGGGGAGGCAGTATTATTAAGAATTTTGTGAACTCGACGGACATATGAAAAGGTCATTAAATTGTCAAAAGTTAGTAGATTGTATTTAGGGAGAATATTGCAATGGTGGTACTTTGCTTTCTTGTCCAATATTTTCAGGGCTAAATCATTTGTGAAACAACATTAGAAGCAAAGAACGGATGCTCCATGTTGTCTAAAGACACACATTGGCATGATGCAGAATGTTTACTCACCCCTCCTGCAGACACTCTGACCCTTTTTCCAGAGCCGGACACAAATATGATCAGGTATTGTTGTGAAACACAATATATGTGCTCCCTATCCACTGTTTCATGTGACTTCAATGCAAACAGATTCCTCGTTGACCTGGAAGTCTATTTCTTTCTGTGTGTCCACCCCCCCTTTCCGAGGTAAGATGACTGTCAGTGGCTGGATTTACCTGTCAGTCAACTTTGAAAGGCGGCACTGTATGTGATTGGTTGGCCTCAGTATTTATTGCAGACGGATACGGTTGCGTAAGCGTAGCACAGTGCACTATCATTCAAATTTGGAGATTAGTATCTTTGTTGTTCATATCTCTTTCGCCCATCGCTCCTAACCCTTCCCCACCCCCAATCGGCCGCACCTCTGCGCGAGTTGTTGCCTGAAGTGCATTTGTCAGAGGAGCCCCAGCTTTTCTCACTTGGCCGCAGTGATTCCATGATAAGTGTATAAACAAGCGTATCAAGCATAGCTGACATGCTCCCACCCCGAACCTCCCAAAGATACTGACCACCATGTCCTCCAGCACACCACCCCCCACCCCCACCCCGTGTGTCCTGCATGAGGCGGCTTGCACGAGCCGCTGCCCTGGGAATCCTCATTATGTTTCACCTCTGAGACACCACTCTCTGTAAATGAGGACATCAAATGATGCAGGCTCATTAAGGAGCCGCACATTCGCTCATTAGCATCGGCACCTTGGTCCGTTGGAGCCCGTATCAGCGTTGGCTTCCAGCACCGCATCGTGTCCTCTCATTCCCTTCGCGCTGACGGCAAGACTTAGGATTAATGTCAGCTCCCGCCAGCGGGTCATCTGGGCTTTGGCGCCGAAGCTGTGGAATTTGTTGACAGCTGCCCGCCATCACCACCACTCGTGTCCATCGCTCACGGCTTTTGTTTCCTACTGATGGGAGAGATGCTGAGCCGATAGCGTAGGGCTGAAGTAAATGGCTGCTGGTATCTCTTTGGCCCAGCAGATTTGTCAGCACTGAGTCTTTGCACACGTTTTGAAACAAGGATAGAAAGTAACAAAAGGAATAAACCATCTAAAGGTGGTTTCACCAATCGCGGTGCCTTACGCTGCTACAGTTGATCTCAGTCTTCTACAACCGTGGTTCTCAAATGAGGATGGAGTGAAAGCTCTTCAGAGGCTACCGTCTTTATACCGTCTTTATGCATTTGGACAAGCATTATAATGACACAATTCTCCAGCAGACAAGCCAGAAAACAGATAATGTTACACAATCGATATTCTGGAATCTGACTACTGTAATGTGCCTAGAGATACCTTTACGGATACGATTTCATAAATGAGATACTGATGGTACAGAACTATAGTTTAAATCTTTTTGTTTTCTCCATCCAAAATTGTTTTACGCTGGTCAGGAGCTACCTGGCTGAAAAAATATTACACTAGGGGCACATTATAGAAAAATGTTTGAGAACAGCTCTTCTACAACATGCTAATGCCCAACTAATGGGTTTTTGTAAATTCATAATTAGGTTCTGAGACGCCCCAGAGATGAGCAAAGCTGATCCTGTGCATCGACATGTTAAATGTAATGGTCATACGAGTTTGTCCACCTACTGAGATATTTATTTCCATTTTGCAAATGAAGCAACATGACATCCAATAAACATCCAATGAACAATAAAAGTCATGCAAATGTGTGGTGTAATGCAACAAAGAATTGTAAATTCACAATCATTGACTATCAAAAAGGTTCAAATAAAGGAATCTGGGGTTGCAACTGATTATTTTCATGATCTGTCAATTGTTTGAGTAATCAATTCATCGAATTTTTAAAAAAGGTTTGAATTTTCACCCCTTTTTCAAAAAATAGGAAGTTTTCTCCAGAAAATAAGAACCTTTCTCAAGAAAATATCTGTTTCCAGGTTTTGTCAGTAACATGGCAGAAAATAGCCTAAAATATTGATTTTTTTTTTCTCCAAAGTAAATTGCAGATGTTTTTGTAAATATCCTATTCTGAAGCTAAAAATTGGTCTGCTTTCATCAAAACAAAACAGATGGGAGAATACATCCTCTCGAAGCTGAAATTATGAGGATTTGGAACGTTTTAGTCTTTAAACCTTTATCAAAAATGTTGATTGAATAATTTGATTGATTAGTTGTCAATAATTAATCATTGCACTTCTGAAGAAGAGCATTCAAAGTTTTCGAAAAAATAGGCAATATTTGAAGCACATTTTCAACAACGTCAACTATAATACAAATACGAAGGTTTTATGAAACACTGTCCAACAAGTTAATAATGTAAAATTACCTCTTGAGGACGTGCGACAGGCAGGGGGTAGCGGGGACAGTCAGGCGTTTTAAGAGTGCTACTGTCAGCGTGTGGAATATTTTGGCACGGCTGGAGTTGATGATATAAAATAATGCCATTTTTTGATCAAACTGATGATGTCAGCAGCCCGACCTTTTTACAGGCCGCAAATGTTCAACTCCCAATAGTTATGAGGACACTTGTCCTCATTACGTTTCTATGTTGACATCACTAAAAGGTTCCTAAAAGTCCAAATTGTTCCACGTTCGGGACTTTGGAGAATCCACTTTACAGAAAACTATGTTTGTCATTATGTGATGTATTGTGACATTTTGGATTGTGCTGCCTCCACAAAAGTGTCTGAGGGCCACACAAAGAAGGCAGCATTGTTTGCCGAAGGGCAGGAATGAGATGAAATGCAATTATATGCTGAATGGCATTTTCTAACAACCTCGTCATCTCTCCAAAGTATAGATTTTATTGTCTGGAGGTGCTCCGAAAGGCGCCGCACTATTTATGTACCTTTGTGGCCATCTTCTGTCAATCTATAGCAGGAATTTTCTTCATCTATTTGTGTAAGACCAGGTATTGTCATTTACTGTATTGATGTCACAGTTGGGAAATTGTTTTTCTTTTGTACGCACACGCAGACTTTTATAATATCCAGCAAGCTGGAGTGCCTGCCACGGCTCTGTGGCAATTTTTCAAATACTGTTTGTGTTGCTGTATTCAGTTTGCCTTCTCACCTCTCGTTGCACTTGACTTATCTTTTCATGCGCTGTGTGTGTGAATGTACACCCCAGTGGACGGCTGTGTATTTGGTGCTCGGGCCTTCGTTGGGGATTTACGTGATGAAATCTGCCATTACCTCTTCTGTCACCTCACAATTACAAAAAAAAATTGCTTCTCAACAGCCTTCAACGGGGCCGCGCACATCATCTGGAGCACTTTAGAATCAATATTCAGACTTGACAAAAAAATATTGAATACGTCATCACTCACCAGTCATACGGATTGTCTCCTCTATTAGTTTTTGGCACCATTTGTAGTTTTTTTTTTTTTTTTTTTTTTTTTGGGGGGGGGGGGGGTGCACATACCTAATTTTTATGAAAGGTAAATATTTGTTTTCACCATATTTTTCTCAAATATTTTTTCTCTCCAATGCATTTCAGTTGACATCTTAGAGGCAGAATTCCTATCCCCATGATTAGAGGACGTTCCACGGTTAAGTTTTAGTTTGCAATGCCACCATTCACCCCTAGATGGCAGACATAGATTGGTTGCGCTTGAATTGGATCTAATACTGCCCATACTCAATGGATGTGGGCCTAATATTTTTGGGGGGCCTTTGAGATGACATGCTCGACAATCATAGTACCGAATAATTTTAAATGTCTGTATGAGTATAATGTGCATGGGTTTGTCTGCCTAAAAGGATTCTAAACTTATTTCGTCTTTTTCAACATTAAACAAAGTTAGTTTTGACTATAGAAAATACTGGCAACAAAATTATATTTAATGTAAAAATTCTTTTAAAAACACATTTTTCCACTTGCTGTTGACTGAAAATGACATCGCCTGTGCTCAAGTTAACGACCAATCACAGCTCACCTTTTTTCTGGGTTTGGTCATATGACATGTCCAAACTGAACCATAATTGGTTGTTAACTGGGCACTGAGTACATGTGATGTTTTTCAATCAACAGCATATTGTTGTTATTTTTTGTTTTTTTTAAGGTACCTGTTTTACATACTTTTCAAATCAAATTAATGGTAGACAAATACTAACTTTATAATGCTGAAAGTGGCAAAATAATTTTTGTAGCCCTTTAATGTGGTTTACTGCTTAGCATCTTTGTACTCACCTTGTAAGGGTAATTGTTTTGTTGTTGCAAATTGGATTATTTTATACATGCATTGAAAATATATGATCACAAATCAAATCAAGAGCATATATTTTGCACATATATTGTCCATATGTTTAAAAAATGGTCATAAATCCAGTGATTTATTCATTATTATATATGACCCACACCCCTCAGTACATAGCACTTGCTAAAAATTGGTGCCCCCTCAATCATACTGTCAAATAGACTACACAGGAAAAAAAAAACATTAAATTAAACAAATATTAGAATTTTGGTTGTAAATTTAGGTCAATACTTGTGATTGTACAAGTTAAGGCCTGACCTTGCCCTCCCCCACCAGACAGTGCATGATGTCTGCAACGTGCAGCCCACTAGTGATTTTGTCATCCCTCGTGCATGCTTCCACTTGACTCCATGGGCAGAATTCACCTGCACCCTGCTCTTCTCCTTCCCAGGATTCCGACATCCTTGCCTTCCGTGGTTTCAGCTAAAACAGCAACGACTAATCCAGATGTTTAGCCATCACTTCCTCCTGTATTAGCTGTAATCCATTGACACATCTCCCATGATTGACCAGTCATTCAACATTTCATTCTTGTATCCTTTTTTGTTCTTTTCAACTTTTTAGTTGACATTTTAAATGGACTCACTTCCATACATTTTGGTACACCTGCTCACCAACAAAAGCCGTCGCGGATTATACGGTGCAAAAATGTCAAACAGATATCAAATTAGCGCCTTATTTTTCACTCCAGTGAAAGTCTATTGCTTGGCACATGCAGTTCTGAAATTTTGGATCCCAATTTGGCCTTTGTGTGTAGTTCCAATATTCTCCCCATCCTTGCACTTTCCAAAAACATTACGTTTGGTTCATCTCAATTGCTCACAGGTGTGAATGTGTTTTGTATGTTTGCTTTTTTGCTTTCAGCTGCCTATTCATGCCGCATGGTGAATCTGTTCCAGAAATTCCTGTGACCAGGAGGACGATGTTGTCAATTTAGAGAGTTCCACTGCAAAAGAGAATACTATTTGTGTCAACATTTGTACAGTATTTTGTCCAATCATTTTATCTTTACATCATAGAGATAGCATAGAAAGAACACACTCGGGATCTGAAATCTTGCCCAGATGGTGACATGTCAAAGTTCAACATGGCTAGACCACTTACTTAGTCACACTACCGGGAGCGTGACGTCCTTTCACTAAATTACCACAAAAATTATGTGGAAAAAAAAATGACCCAACATGGTCAAAATACTGCATAAGGTTTAAATAGTAAACGAGGTTTTGCTTGAATTTGTGAATCTAAGGATTGATATTGTTTTGAGTCGTTGCTAACTGGTATTAATGCGTTCGTACTAATGAAAATGGCTGTCTCCATAGAGTATATCTTCACAACTTCAGACGAAATGTTATTTATACTTTATGCATATATTTTTGGATAAGAAATACGTTTTTTTATTGTTTTGTTTTGTTTTTTTGCCGTGGAACTCAGATCATGGTCATCGCCTCCTGGTTAACTCTCAGTCTATTTTTTTTTTCAACCAGACAAATAAAACACCAAGTCAAAATTAAGGTACACTGGATTGAGATCCAGAAAGAGTAAATACAATTTTATTTCTTGGTGTTGTAATTAATGCAAAATTACGTTGGAAAGCTCATATTGAAAATGTCGAAAGGAAGATATCCAAAACTATGGGTATCTCATTTTAACCAGAGATCTCCTAAACAAAAAAATCATAATTCATATTATGACTTACTGTCTGAAGACATGTGGAAAAACATAAAACACACACAATCTGTCTCCAACCTCTCGAAAAGAGCTATATGAATTATTAACTGGTCAAAATATGCATAACTAATCAATTTATATTCAAATTAAGTAGAGTACTCTAAAATTCTACAGCTTTGTCGGCTCTACCACATAATGTATAAAGCCTACAGTAACTAGCAGTATTCAGAAGCTGCTCAAAATGACAAAGGCTTGCTGTTATACTTTAAGGGGAACAAATGACTTTAAAATGTTGAAAATAAAAACAAACAAAGCAAATGTATCTGTTAGAGGTGTTAATTTATGAAGCAACTATGATCAAATTGAAAAGATGTGAATCACTTGCTGTGTTCAGACTGTTGCAATTTCTTCTTCATCTCCTATGTACCATACTGCATGTGCTTATTTTATATCGTGTCCCCACTGGTACAGATATACGTAAAAGTTACCCATGCCGTGGGCACTACCGCACCTCCGTAAAACAGGTGCTGACTTTTCAACCATTCCTGTCGCTCCATTTCCTCTTTGGTCCAGAGACCATGACGTCCACGATTTTCCAAAACATTTTGAAAAGTGGACTCGTTCGACCACAGCACATGTTTCACTTTCCGTAAGTCTATCAGAGAAACTGTCTATCAGATTTTCTGGGTATTGCTTAGCATGTTAGTTTTAGCTTGAATTTTGCTGGTCATGCAGAAATTGGTGAGCTTCACCCCCATCCTCGCTTGGGAACAAATTAGTCTTTCGGGGGCATGTGGGCTCCATTTACAGCCAATCGGAACACTTACATCTTTTTTAATGACTTGCTCACCTGTGGAATATTCCGATCAAGTGTTTGTATTTTTAGCGTTCCTCAACTTTTCTGCCTCAGCTTTATTGGAGCCTGTTGCTGATGTGTTGTTTATTTCAACAGCAGTTGAGCAGTTAAATTCACTAACAACATCAAATTCCCAAATATTGAGAAATAGCTCCAAAATAAAAGACATTCATTGCAGTCTAAACCTTAGTAAGTTCAAAAAGAAAATACAAACACCCCCCCCCCCCCCCAAAAAAAAAAAAAGCACATTATCTTTGTACCTTAACGTTTATTTATATTGTGTTGCAGGTGTACCAAATGTTGTGGTAACTAATGGTGTTCTTTTGCAGCTTTATTTGCCACTGCGTAGCAAAATTCCAAATAGTGGCTTCACATCTGGCTCCAGTACTGAAAACTATTGTTATTTTCTTTTTGTAAATGACATGTCTTCAAAGGCATCCTTTTAAATTGGTGATGTAGGTCCAGAAGACTTGAAACATTATTAAAATGAAAAGAAAAAACAAATCCAAGCAACTCAAATAGCTTTGCTAATGCCCAACATGTTCATTTTGTTTTCTCATGAGGTGATTTTATGTATATTACTTCACCCAATAAACAAATGAATAAGTAACCACTAAATATTGTATAGTAGTTGGAGATGAAATCAAATTGTACTTAAAAGCTATATTCACACAAAGCTACTTTCCAGTCCCACTGCAATGTAAAGCCTTTTTTTTTTTAAGTTGGATGGCTTTGATCTGTGGAGAATTGATGGGAACATCTCATTGAAGTGTGTGCTCAAATAAAACCTTGAAATCAATCTGTGTACTCGTACATTTGTATATATTTTACGTTGACTCTCGTAGTCTGTGTGGGAGATTTCAGCAGTGAAGGAGATGAGGGAAAATTCTTGAAACTACTCCAAATGATTAAGCTTTTTCCTCACTCACATTTTGTTGTTCTTTCACACTTGATATTATTACTATTTCTTTTCAGGTGTCACGTTGTGTTACTGTTATTATTTTGGTCATACGGTTATTAGATCACATTGTTTTCTTCACTTGTTCATTTTAGTGATTGGTACTGGTGAAAAACACAAAATGCATAACTGCACTGGTTTTGAATCGGTACATTGATTGCACTTGAATCTTCTACTTTCGCCTAAATTATAAAATGTTTTTTTTTTCTAATAAACTATGTGAGTCTTGCAAATGTCATTTGAATATTTTTGAGTAACAGGGTAGAAAATGTTACCACATTTGAATCATGTGCAAACAAAAGTACACTTTTAGTGAAATGGAAGAAATTAAATGATTTTGGTGGAAGCAAACGAACCAAATCATTAAAAATGGCTAGATACTAACTCTTATGAGAAACGGTTGAACATCAACAGTATATTGCTGGAGAATTCTTTTATTATTATTCTTAACAGTGTACTAGTACGGTGACTATAGCTTGTGTTTTTTGTCTGAGATTTTGGCACATTTTTTCCACTAAAAGGCTCTCATTCGTCACCCAAATTTGGCAGGATATGATTTGGGATGTCAGTTAAACACCTGTTGCTGTTATCACCTTTGACTCTGTCTCCAACTCCGAATACTGACTGCTACATGTTCATATTAATATATATAAATGTATGAAAAAAAAAGAAAACAAATATTCTACATTCTCAAGTTTTTTGCATTTTGCTCGCAACCAAGTGCATAAATAAAGATAAAATATTGCTATGTCCGTCATGATTGACAGAGGCCAGCCAGCATGCAATGGCAAGGCATTCATCAGCATTCAGCATGCAGCCACAAAGAACAAGAGGGCCTTTGCTCCACAAGAAGCAGCAGTCATTAAGCAGTCTTTGACTTCCCTTCCCAAGCTGGCAATGATTTTCTGTTTGCACAGGGAAGATTACTATAATTTGGCCACTAGCCTCTATGCCCCTTTTTTGGGACTTCCATTCACCGCCACACTCATGTGAGGAAACTAGTGTTTTGCATAAAGACGCGCGCTATTGCCACCATCCTAGCTTTTCGCACAGCAACGCAATTCATCAACAGGTGGGGAAGAGGAAATATGTTGTGTCTCAGCAGAAGGATGTAGAAGAGACCGGGACAAGTGTGCGGGAACAAAAAGTCGCCGGCAAGAGGGCATTCAGGCCGCAGGAGGACTTCCTCACTCGGGACAGGCGAGAGAGAAGTCTTCCAACAGCTGCACCGGTGTTTAGAAGGCTTAATTAATGCCTTCCTCTATCACACACACATATATACACATATATACATATATATACATATATACATATATATATATATATATATATATATATATGTGGGTTTTTTTTTTCATCTTTTTCAACTGGTCTGCAGCCAATCTGCTAGCAAGAAGCAAACGGGGTTCCTGGAATGAAGTGAATGCTGGCCGCCCGCAGGCTCGGATAAAACATTCATCTTCGAAATGTATATTGAGCAAAGATGAAAGTTGGTTTGCTTAAGTGTGAATTAAATTGGGCAGAAGGGTAATGGGAAGGCAGACGAAGCATTTAAGTGCTACGTTGATTTATAATGTTTTTTTTCCCTCTAATCTCTTTGATACTTTTAAGAGTTGGGATACTTGGCCTTGCCATCAGCAATATTTTATATATTAAATTTTAAAAATCAAGCCTGAATCCCCTTTGAATGGTGTTTTATGTTAAATATGCTTTTTGTGGCATGAAAGGCATTTAATCAAGATTAACCTTGGTATTTTCGTAGCCATTGGCCCTCTTTGTGAGGTTTCATTATATGCAACAGTCCCACATTGCTATCCGTGCCCTGGTGGAAATATTTTATAACGAGTTGCAAAGGAATTCTTTTATTTATTTTTTTATTTACGTCAATGCAGTCTAGGGAATGTTAAACTCCAGGACATGTATATGTATGGTTCTTTTCGGATAGCAATTTATAAATATATTCACTATTTGCACATTTTGGTTGTAACAATCTGAAAAATGAAAAAAATGCAATTGCTGAACTTCTTTCAACTAAATAACCTAGGTGTGTGCTTGTAATTAATTATCGAATACCAGCGCATAAAATACTATGTGCCCATGTTTGTATCAAGAAAGGGATTCTTTCTGTCCTGTTTATTGTCATGGTCAAAAATGCTCAATTTATTTGCAGGATCTTTTGCTTGTATGGGAGGTTTTGCTTGTATCTGCCAACGTTTGTGTAAAAAAGAGACTCTGTCATGAAGACCTTTTTCCCAAAAAACAAAACAAAAAAACTCACTGTCCTGTTTAATGTCATGGTCGAAAATGCTCAATTTATTTGCAAACTCTTTTGCTGCCATGGGGTCGCGGCAGCACTGCTCTTGTTCGTGTCCATTCATGGTTTTCAGAGCGTCGCGCACTCGAGGATCCTCACATTGTCTGGGGCCAAACTGCAGACAAAAGTACTTCTTTTCCTGGGTGGTCCCACTCGTTATAATACACTCCGCGCTTGTTGATTTACGGCACACGGTTCAACTGCTGCCAATTAATGTGAAAGGCTGCCAGGAAGAAGCAGACTGAGGCACCTGGGGAAAGGAAAGGGGAGGCGGGAGGAGCAACAGCCCACCTTCCGGAAGCAGGTAGGACACAACCAAACTCGGGTGGCGGCGCGGACTTACAGAATGTACGACCGAGCTAACGATGCCATTTACTCGCCGTAGGGAGAGGTGAAGCCTCTTTCAACAGTGAGAATACCATTAGAAAGCTTCCCTATGCGTATCTCTAAATGCTACTCAAAAATTCTGTCGAGACAATCCTACACTCAGGTCAAAGAAGGTTCCACCCTATATTGAGCCAAACTTTCTAGAATCCCAAATGTGTGTCATTTTGCACAAAACATTGTCAAAAGCTTTGTATAAAACAAACAGATTGTTAGGTTCAATTGACACTAATAATGCTACATTTCTTTTTTTAAAAGCCTTAATTGTGTTATTTTAAACCCATTTTTAAAGTGGATGATACTTGTATTTGGGTTTCGATAGACAAAACACTGCTGGTTGCTCTCACTGTGACGGTTCGTGCCTCCTATACACTCCAAGTAATTCCTCCCTCCAATCCCCAAAACAATTGGCTCTAAATTAACCTAATTAAGGAGGTCAGTTTGACCTCACTTTCTGGCTTCTTTTCTACAAAACAACCCAACGTTTGAGGTTGTTTTGGACAAAACAAAACATTTTTTAGGTTGTCATGAGCAAAACAATGTAGAAAGTTGAGTCAAATTGACCCAAAAATTGACCTATATTTTGGTTATGTTTGACCCAACTATTTTTAGATTGTGGCAGTATTCAAATGAACAGCGGTTTCAAAATGCACGCTAGTACAGTCACTATTTTGAGTTTGTAACAGCTAAGAATTTTTTTTTAGATATTTGTTGCGCAATCAACTGTGATATCTACATAAATTCAGTTACAATGTATAAAAAAAAACCCAGTCCCTAAGTTTATATATATATATATATATATATATATATATATATATATATATATATATATATATATAAAAATGTACTTTATAAATGTTGAGTTTTGACCTTGCAGCATTAATAGTTAATTAGTAAGCCTGCCTTTATTTCAGAAGTGAGTAAAAAATGTATTTCCGTTTAACTAAAAGGCTGTCTTTTTATTATTATTTTAATAGAAAACAAGTAGAAAAATGTGTTAAGTGAAATCCCGCATCTCATCTTTTTTTTTCAATAAAATAAGTCAAACTGACGCTGTCTTTATTTTCAATTAAAAACAAGTTTTGTTATTTCATGTCTCTTAAAAAATACACCTCTAGTTAAGCGGCAAAACTTCTTACCTATCTTATTTTTTCAAACAAGTAATCATGAAAATGAAATGCTATTTTTGCAAGCAACTAATCATTAAAGTAACTTACTTTTCCCACCGTATCTGCGGCAACATTTTCAAGCTCTTGTTGTGACGCGTAGCCCTACTTAGATTAATCATGACTTTGCGCTACAAGTTTTTCATTTGTCTTGTGCCAAAAATGAAGACCTGAAAACCTGAATATTTTGCGTTTCTATCTGTTTGCTGTTTGCACTTTTTCTACATCATTTTTACGAGAGGCTACTGCACTTTAAAAACATTCAAAATTAGAAAAAAAACAACCCAATTATGGGTCAAAAAAGGATCGGCCTAATATTTGGGTCGACTTGATCCAACGTTTATTTGTTTTGAGTAAACTAACCCAGAAAGTTGAGTGAAACCGGCTCCATTTTTTCTTTTTTTTTTTTTGAACCCATAATGTGTTTATTTTTCACCCTGCTGTTTTTAGAGTGTGTACTCACTGTACATACAGAGGGCACAATACGGATGATAGCCCATGCTGACGTTCAAGCAGCAAAACGACCAAGAGAGTGATTTCGGCCCAGTTTAAGATCATAAAATTGTTCATCTAGTTAAGTGGCATCAAATGTGTTGTACACGCCTGCTAAGCAATTTGGATGCTTGCATTTTCATGCAAGTGGAATCAGCAGCTGCCTGTGGAGGTCGCGCACTGTTGCACGGTTCTCTGTGACCTTGTCACAAGCAATCACTGCCAGAAAACACCACTATAGTTTTCTCCTTCTCATGTTAAGACATAATCTCTCTAATTGGTGTCAGAGTTTGGCTCCTTATGGTGAAACTTGCGAGGATTGCCACAGACTGATGCTCTCTACTACTGATGTTGACACTTGAAGACAACAAATAAATGGAGCGGGACCCGAGAATATTGTTCCTCTCTTTTGAGGAGGGGGGGGGCTAATGGTGCGTTAGTCCGGCCTTCCAACCAAAGCCCGACGAGATCCTTGGACTTAAGTCGACTTATTAAAGCTTCCTTTTAACACCTGCTCGATTCCAACAATGTTGACCCGATAAAAAAAAGATCTTCCCTTTTGCTGCCTCTAAATCCCGAATTGAATATTTTATACAGACTAATGATACATTAGTCAACTGACTGAGTGTGCTTTTGTTGTATTTTCTGCTTAGCCTGCTTTGGAGTGCTTTTTTCGCATTCACTTTTTTTGCGTCAGTGAACATCAGCACTTGGATTTGTTTGGTATTTCATTCAGCAAACAAGCTGCATGGATATATTCTCATGTGCTGATTTCACCGACGTCAAAACGCTCTCTAAATTGAAATGAATACAAACGTACTACTTTAACGTCGCATTTAGATATGCATGATATTATTTTGAATGTGCTTAACAAGAATCAACATTAATAAAATGTGCTTTTTTTTTTTAAAAACAACTTCTCCTATAAACGGTATTGTGAAAGGAATTACTCTGTTTGACAAACAAAATACTAACATGAAACTTTTATTATAAATGCAAGTACTGTATAAGCAAGTGGATTGCTCGAAAATCCAGGTTCTCAAATGGGGGTACAGGTACCCCTGAGGGTTCCTGAAAGAACTCCAAGGGTTACTTGAGATTTGAAATAAAACCTTTAAAAATAATCACTGAATTAGTTTAATCTCTGCTACGATCCCAAAAGAGCATCCGTTATGTTGATTTTTTTTTTTCTGTGGACAAATATTTATTTATAATTATTTCTTTTTCAGAACAGGTCTGACACTTTATGTTGATTAGTTTTTGGGGGCGACAAATATTTATTCCTAATTAAGGTAATTATTTATTTTGTGAACAGATCTCTACTGTAAAACAAAAAAATGACACTTCAAGATTAATATTTTTCTGTGGGCAAATATTTCTTTCTAATTATTAGTTTTTTTAGAACAGGTCTGACACTTTATGTTGATTATTTTTGTGGCCAAATATTTATTAAAGGTTCTAAATTTTAATCAATCAGACACTGATGGCATGTTTTAATGTTCTTTTTTGCACTGGTTAAGTGATACTTGGCTGAAAACATTTCACAGTAGGTACATCTCTGAAAAGAGGTTGAATCTCTGCTCTAAGTTATAACATCAATTTTGTTCTTGCGCTTTGACAGTCATGATGACAGAGAGTATTAATACTGATTCTATAATTTGTTAAAAATACGTGGATGTTATTGGAAACTAGTTCTATTAGGAAACCACAAAATTAGACAGATCTCAGTGGAGCAGACCCACACTGAAAGCCAAATGAATACTTTGGTTTCTTTCAAAACTGAGCTGTATTCTCTTTGTAGAGGCGAAATTTTTTATCCCAGCTCTTGTGTTAGATCTCATTCAGTTGCGCAAATCATGAAGTTGCCAGTTGGTGTGTGTTGTCCCTATTTCAAAAAGGTTCGTGGTACGTTCATTCATGAAAAAAGAAAAAATGAACAAAGTGCAAGACTACCTGCTGACTACATGCTCACCAATGAGGCTCCTCTGTACATATATATATGTGTGTGCGGGTGTGTGTGTGGATATATTAGGGTTGTAGTTATAACTCTGAAGATTAATTAAAATTTTATAAAACAATAAAAACAATTTTAACTCAGTTTTCTTAGTTCTATTTACTTCATGAGGCAGCTGCTAACTTTGCAACCAAACTGAGAGGAGAGTCACCGGCGCAAAGACAGACATCAAACCATGTAGTTTTACTTTGAGATGAATTCCAAGACGTTATTCAAGTAAATATTTGTTATAAGGTTTGAAGAAAATAGTTGTTGAAAAATATGATTAATTGCAATGATAGTAAATGGACTTGAACTTTTACGTTTGGCGCTTTTCTACCAGAGGTTTTCAAAACTGCTCAAAGCTTTAAACTGACAACTCATTTACTCACTTATGATGCAGCATCACTTGGAGGTTCTGTGTCTTGCTCAGAGATACTTTGACATGGTCTAAATGGTCAGGGACTCAAACCACAACTTCAGTTGGAGATGAGCACTTGACTGCTGAGCCATTCTGCCCACATGGGTCCATGTAATGAGAAATTTTGTAATTAATCAGTTAAAAAAAAATGTTAACATTTGACAGTATTATTCTTTATATGCTGTCTCCGAGAACTCTGTCTTGTGAAATTTTGCAAAGTAAAAAGATATTTATTGGAGAAACCGAATGGGAGCGACAGTATTTACTCATTCCGGTTTTCCGCAAATCCCTGAATTTTTGTTGGCATTTTCAAGCAAACATCTGTATGAAAATTCAAGTTGATCCATTGTTCTTTAAATAAGCTTGAAGACATTTCAACAACATTTTTTATTTTATTCATCTCATACTCGCGTGACTGAACAGTCACAGATGTACAACCTGTTCAAATGAAACAAAATTGGTACACAAGTAAACTAGAAAATTGTGGCGTAAAAAAATAATCCTTTAATACTCAAAATTAATCAAGTGTGCATGTACAAAGTGACAAGAAGAAGCATTTTAGCTTCTTAGGTTCTTTCCCTTTCCCACAAGTCCTGCTTTTCTACAAAAAGTATTACTTTACAAATATTGATATACAAAGTAAAGTGTATATATTTATGATTGTCTTTTCTCCATTTACATACCCACATACATATAATATACAATATAATGCGCAATACACATAATAGACTTTTCACGTGATATTCATGATTCAATATAGAAAAATGCATTTAATAATGTTTCTCTTTAGTGTTCTTTGAATATTTCAAGATGCTTGACCTTTTGATTTTATTGTTTAACTAGATCATAGCTTAGACAACTCAGGCCCTGCCAAGGTTGAATAAAGTGTCATATGTTAGCTGGCAGCTTAACTTGAGAGTTGGAATTTGACTTTTTTAAAAGTTTGATACCATTATGTTTTTTTTTCCTTTTATGCAAATGAATATGGGCTCCAAATATCTGTTTTGGGCCTCCTTGGCTACTACGAATCTGTATCGAACCATCTGGACTTTGTACCCACTTTTAAGACGCTTTTATTTGGTGGTATGTTGTGATATTTTTTTTCATACGTAAAGCTATATGCTTTTAGCGCAATAGCAATCGGGAAACACTGATTCATGCGCATTCGGTTTTAAATACAGGCATATTTCTAAGCTCATCCGAGTCGCCGGCGTGAGAGGCCAAGACCGAGCGTCGGGGGGTACGCTCGCCGACCTAATCAGGCCTCGACCCATGAATGCGCCTGAATATCATTGCGCTGACGTCCGCCCTCTGTCCTCTCACCTGCGACCTCTCGGCAAACTGGCGCTTTGTCCCCGGGCTTCCCGACGAGAAGCGCGCGGCCTGACTTCAAGCAATTAAATCTGTGAATAGCAATCCATAGGGAGCTTGACAAGAAAGCCTTGGAGAATTCAAAAGAGACGGCAGCTTTCTGCACTGCCGATTGATAGGCATTGCCAGCAGATTAGCAAAAGTTCAGGAAAGATATAGACAGAGAGTTTTACGGCGGACGCCAAGTACACATTGGCAGGGTCACGCACCCCTTTCAAGCCGATGAGATAGTTAAGATTTCCTCTCGCGCGGTCAGACGATCGCCCGAACACGTCTCACCTTTTACCGAGAGGAGGAAAAAAAAAAGACCGAGTCTAATGAATGCGGCGCGCGGACGTTGATAAAACAGGAAATAAACATTTAAAAAGTGCAAGTAACGGCTGCGTGTGAATGGGCCAACGGGCGCCCATTGAGGTCCTCTTTTTGGCGCTAGCCCATTGCTCCCACTAATGGTCTGTTTCGCTGAAGTAGCACCAGGAATGTTTACCCTCTCAATGCTTCCAAACTCGGGGCACGCATGGCAGCGCTCCTATTTTGTGGATGTGTTTGCCTGCCTGTCATTATACTTTCCAGAGAGGAAAGAAAGGAAAACTCATTCTAGCGCAGCGCCGGCCCGTCCTGTAATGAACAGGGACGACATATTTATGTTTTTGCCAGAGAACACTTGAAACACAAGAGGGGTTTAAGCAAAGAGAGCGTCGGTCTTTTGGGCCGTTTTCAATATTTCCCCCCTTGGTGGCCCACGGGGCAAGTGAGGGGTTGCTTCTTTACAATAGTCAGGTGACCAGGGGAAAATAGTGTGGCCTTAACAAGCCCAAATTAAAAAAGAACATCATTTTCATTATGCAGTCAAACACAATTACAAGCAAATGTTTTCTCTGTGGAGCTGCCCCTGCTTTCAGGGTCTTTGTCCCCGGCTCCTTAGTGTGTGCAGAGAAAGGACCCGCTGGTCAATGGGCAGCTGAGTGGCGTGTTCAGCGGAGGCCCACATCCTTAGCCCCCAGCACAGAATGCGTTTTGTTACAAGAGCAGACCATACATTGGGAGCAGATTGCTTGAATTAGAGAGCGCAGCGGGAGATGGGGAAGTGATGGGGACGACTTGTTGCTAGGTGACTGACACACAACTGCAGGATGCCACTTTTCACAGCTTGGCGCTCCTTGGCCGTTTCCCAGTTTTTTTCCATCTATTTGCCACCCTCCGCAAGATAAAATGCAAACAAACACTTTGCGTCTTTTTATTTGTCTCCCAAATGAAATTCGGATGTTGCAGAAAACAAAGATAAAACGGAGCTTACTGGAAATAGTCTTACAAGTACTGTATGTTTCACACTCTGACTGCTTTTCAACTTTGGAAATCTTCTAGCAAAGTGATTTGGAGGAGAAAAAAATGCTTCCATGGCAAAATGAAGGTGCATTACCTCTTACTGGTTCTGATATACTGGTTAGTATCGCATCTGACATAAAACGTTAGCGTCATTTGGACACCGTGCACTATCAGCAAAAAAAAAAAAAAAAAACTACTCGTTTCCTGAGGCTTTTAAGTGACACACAAGGTCAGTCAGGATTTCTGTAAAAAAAAAAAACAACCACTTATAGGCAATGCTGCCAGGGTATTTTGCCATTTGAAATTCCTTTGTGTTAAAGTGTATATTGTGTATATACGTATCGCGTATACTGTGTGTGTGTGTGTATCTGTGTGACAGCGCATATGTGTATGTGTTTTATATGCATTCATGTACACGTGTTTGGCTGTTAAATTTAAGGCCTTTGCAATTGAAATTAATTTAATTTTATCAAGTGTTTAAAAAAAGACATTTTTGCATCATCGATGATGATGTCGCGGAGATTGTTTTTTAGTTATTGATGAAAATACGAATTTTCGACAGAGATGTTCATTTTGGGATTTCTAATAAAAAAACATCCTTTAGGTCTCGACTTTCACATCCCAGCAGCCAAAAGGTTCAAACTGCAATCAAAGTGTATAAAGATAAAATATTAGTAAATAATGCGCACCATTGAAAGATGAGTGAACTTTAAACCTTTTATCTGCATCCATACGGTATATATGTATATATATGTATATATATGTGTGTGTGTGTTTGTATGTATTTCTCATAATGTTCTCTCCACATTCGATAAGGGTGTCTTCTGTTATTAAAATGTATAATAATACTATTGTCAGTGCATTGCTTGTGCGGCCGCGCAGACGCGTAAGCAGACGCCGCTTACAAACTGCGTTGGCCTAGCTTCAATTTACTGTATGGATATCAGCGTGTATATCTCATTTCCCTGTGAAAAGAAACCATGATGTGGCGGCCGCTATTGCAGCGCAAGAGAGTTATTACAGGCGCCCCTCGTCTCTGCAAGTTTCACAATGAGACGTTTATTTCCCCGTCCTTTTGGACCGCCTTATATTCCGAGCTTGCCGAAATAGGCGGTAGAGATTCAGGGTTGGTGTCACTCTTATTTGAAGCCATGCCTGAAGGTCAAAACCACATCCATCCCAATGAAAAATCCATTGTGGATTTGAATCCCCACCTTGTGTCGTCCTAATCCTTTTCACCGGGGAAGCATCTTTACTTCTTTGTGCTGCCTCTGGCTTATGAGAATATCAGGGCACACCTGTGCCCTGAGAAAAATTCCCCTGCCCTCTGTAAAGCTGTATTATTCAGTGCAAGGCCATGGTAGTCAGTGTTTCTAAAAGCATTTGGAAGATTGCAAATGGTCCTTCAGCAAGGCACAAAAAGAAGAAAGATCGTGTTTACAATATTCTTCTATTCACGCGTCAAACCAACAAATGGTTCCAAACACAATTTCTGCTTTACGATTGATCAAATAACCTGTGATATGCTATAGCGTCTACATTGAATGCAGTGTATGCTATGTTTCCCTGAGATACTGAAAACATTCATATTACTACAGTATATTTAATATGAACACGATGGCCTTGCAGCCAGTAAGTTATTACAGTTGGCAGTTTGCATGGCATTTCAGTTGACTGGGCCAACAAAAATAAATAAAGAAATAAATAGTAGGAATGTACAGATACTGCTTTTTTAAGGCCAAGCGCAAGTGAAATTACTTCCGTTTGAGCATTTGCCAATAATTAATACAGATACTGTACTCGCCATTACAGCTCGAAATGTGATGAAAATCACCAAATTGTTCCACATATCATATTTCTCTCAAATATAACACTTTTAGAGTAACAACTTGCCCTTATAGATATTTTAACACCAAACTGTTTTTCTAACATACTAGACTAGGCCAATTTGATTGCGATCGGCTAATATTTGGCATTTTATCAGCGTAGCATGTTATATGTTGTATAAATGATTTGAGTGGCGACACCACAACTTTTATTTGCACTAGTCTGACCGTTCAAGTTGTAAAAATGTTTGCTGTAGTATTTACATGGTGCTGTACTTAATGTAATCTAAGTAGTTTTATCTGTTATTTTAGTCTTGTTTATTGTTTTCCCTGACTTATCTTTCACTTCATCATTGATGTGTTTACCTTGCCATCGGTCAGTCTTTGCCAAAATCAGGGCAAAAAAATTCTTTATTTGTATTATATAGCTTGGTTGATAATCAACCGTAGAGAAGTTAAGGTGGTAAATCTGCAAATTATTGAATTAGACATTGCCAGATCTTGTGATTTAATCGGTTATTTTTAAAAAACCAACCCCAGAATTCCTGATCATGTAAAGTCCTATATTGCCTAGTCCTTTTGTGCCTAAATCTGTGGTTCTCAAATGGGGGTACTAGTACCCCTGGGGATACGTGAAGGAACTTTAGGGGGTACTCAGATTTTAAATCAAACACACAAACATGCAAAAATCCTTTAAAAATAATTATTGAATTAATTAATTGTTTCAGGAAAATGTAAGTTCATAAAATAAATTGTATGTTCAGCGGGTTATTCAATTTCATTATTATAAAATAAAGCCAGATTTTCCTCCATACTAGAATGGTTTGACCCAACTTGTGATGTGTGACCTCCTGTTACCTGTCAAGTGATGCATTTTTGTGAGCACATCTCTAGTATGATCCCAAAAGAGGAAGCTTTAAGTTGAATATTTTTCTTTGGACAAATATTTATTTATAATTATTTCTTTTTGAGAACAGCTCTGACACTTTATGTTGATTATTTTTTGTGGACAAATATTTATTATTAATTAATTAAGTTAATGGTTTATTTTTGTGACCAGATCTTCACTGTACTCTCAAAACAGGACTTTTTTTATATTGAATATTTTTTGTGGACAAATATTTATTAATAATTGATTAAGTTAATGATTTGTTTTAGTGAACGGATCTCTACTGTAACCCCAAAGCAGGACGCTTTATGTTTAATATTTTTCTGTGGACAAATATTTATTTATGATTTTTTTTAACAGGTCAGACATTATTTATTGATTATTTTTTGTGGAAAAATATTTATTTATAGTCGCTATTTGAACAGATTTCTTCTATGATGCAAAACAGGACAATTTGTGTCGATTTTTTTTTTGTTTTTTTGGTGGACCAATACAAATGAAGTTTGAATGGGTTTAATAAATCAGACACTGATGGCACGTCGTAAAGCCTTTTTTTTGTGAACCCAAAAATGCTTTGCACTAGTTGAGGGGTACTTGGCTGAAAAGGGGGTACAACACTAAAAAATGGTGAGAACTACTGGCATAAATGATGTGACCTGCAAACACGGTATTTCGGTTCTGTGATGTTTCACTTTGAACATTAGAGGGCACTATATGTGACAGGAGTACATGGATAGGAAAGACTAAGTGACAAAAAAGAAAATATAGCCTGATAATGTGCTTTAAAGAGAAAGGAATATGAATTTCCATGTATCTTCTGCCTGTTAGCCACAAAACAGGCCTGAAAAGCAAAACAAGACGACTTCTTGACTACACCACAAGTTATAAATTAAACTTTGGCAAAAGAGGAATTATCCAAATTTTCCAAATTTGGCGTGGGCATAAATGCGGTACACTTTTTAACAATACTGGATGTACGGTACAATGAAACACTTATTAATTTGTGTGTATACTATAGGTTAGTTTGTTATATGCTCACCATATACTGTATTAAGCATTAAGTTCAGTCACCTTTATTTCCAGAGCTGTAGATGCTCTTCCCACGCTTTTTGCTCAAAGTGATATTTGGATCAGTTGAGAAGAATTAAAGGTTGCTAAAAGACTGCTCATATTAGCGTAACATTGCTTGGTCGCCTTGTGTTTGAGCTGATTGGATCCACTGCCACTTCACATTGGCTGGTTTCCATAAGGCTCCCGAGATAAGACGGTATTAACGCCGTCTCATCCTCCGCTTTAAGTGTTGCAAAGTCTTTGGCAGGACTTAAATGACGCTGGAATCCACAAGATGTGATTTCGCTGTCAGATAAAGAGCATGTATCAACCTCTTTTGCTAAATATGTCTAATATCAGGTCTTTTAAGTAAACTGTTTTCAGAGTGTACAGAATGTCATTAAATTATGAACCATCAGCAATAATAGTAGACTTTTTATGGATTTCTCTGAAAGATGAATTACAAAATTGCATTTCTTGATTGTTTTTTTGTTTTTTTTACCTAATGTGGTAAGTATTTAGTTACAGATACAACAGTTTTCAAACTGATCCGTCAAAAAAGTAGGGATGCACTGAAAGGAAAATGTTTAGCCAAAACCGAGAATGAGAAACACAGAGAAAGAAAAAGTAAATAAAACTGCATTCTATGGCTCTGAATATTATTCTTGTTCAGTGTTTTAACCCAATGACTAATTTTAATATCCTCTAGTTTTATTTTGTGGCATTACAATATTAATATATAACAAAGGCTATTTTGTTTCTTTATTTTGATTCATTGACATACCAACCACTAGAATGAAAGACAGAAGCCTTGTTATTTGATCAGCTAGTGTAAACATAAATAACTAATTGGACTATTTATTGTAATTAAGTCAAACATCAAAGTAATTTCACCCCCATAGTCAGAATTATCAATCATAAAAGACCAAAAAAAACGTCAGTCAAAACAATCTTTTGCAAAAGACTGGAGAGCCCCCCCAAGGTCTTCGATGTTCTCGGGCTCTCTTCTTCTCCTCATTACAAAGATTACATGCGTGTGTGTGTGTGTGTGTGTGTGTGTGTGTGTGTGTGTGTGTGTGTGTGTGTGTGTGTGTGTGTGTGTGCATGACAGTAGATGTGCAAACAATGTACAGTATTTTTATTTGATACCATATATGTATATATGTCAGCTTTTATAGCTTAATTGGAAGCCCACATTATTTAAACATTGGCAGTTATTCACATTTAATGCATTGACTGACTGTTTTTCTGCCTGAGTTTAAAAAGTCAGACTGCGTTTGAATGCATCGCATGCATAGTTAGCGGATAGCTGCACGGGAGACTTGTGTCAGACATGCAATGACACCGTAATTGATTAGCAGTTTTTTAGCGTCCCAAATCAGCGATTAAATACATTGTTCTTTTATTGTTGTAAAACTGAAATGCATTAGTTAGTACTTACTTGGGTTGCCCCTCTCCTCCAGTGTGTTTGTGGGAAATTCAGACTGAAGCTTGCTGGCAGTGTTTGTTTCTTTTTTGTGTCACCTCAACATCCTTTTGTCGGACATATTGTTTCAGTTTTATTTGTTCTTTCGAAAAACCAAAATGTTGTTGCGCAGATAATAACTCACAAAGCATCCATGAAAGTGACTTGTTTTATACGAATCCCCAAGTTGTTTTTGAACAAAACAAAAGATTGAGTAGTTGTGTTCAAAACAAACCCCCAAAATGTGCTTGTTTTACCTGTCATTCATTTACCCTCATGTTTTAGGTTAAACAAATAACCCAAAGAGACATGTATTTTGGATTTGATTTGATTGTATAATTTTGATTTGGTTTGTTCAAACATCCCAATGAGCTCATGAAAGCATCCCTGCTGCTGGTCGGCATCCTCGCTCAGAATTAAGACTTTTATCGATCACACCTTTCTCCTTTTCCGTCGCCTAAAAAAAATCCTGTGCCTGAGTGTCATACAGCTTGCTCATTTACACTGACCCCAATCCTCAGCTCATCCAATGATTTAATCTTCCCTGGCAGGAGCACCCAGAGCATCCCTCTGCTTACCCTGAGAACATGCATTTTTAATCAGTATATTAAGATGTCACATAACAGTCTGAGCTCATCATCTTTGCCGCTGGTCATAGCACATAGGAGTTTGGCTCTTTAGAGCCTGATAAGACCCGCTTGCTGGTTCTTACGTTGCGAACCACGATGAGAAAAAAGGAGACCTTTGTAAGGGTCAAACTGAGATGAAACTGGATATTTGAGTGTCTTTAGAGACACAGCATAGCGACAAAGAGAGGAGATCATTTGACTCATCTTCTCTCAAGGTCTCTGAAGTCTCGTCCCGGATCCCGTCCTTGTAGCGCAAGACTGCTGACGCCACCGCGAAACCTCTGCACGCGGATAAATATTTGAAGACGTGTGAGTGGCGAAAGCGAGATGACTCTCAGCCTGTCAGTTGTGTTTTGGATTGGCGACATCAAGCAGGGACCTGCTCTGTGACATGGCATAACTCCGGCAATGACATGCGCGCGCATATACACCCTGCGCCCTCCCCTGTCAGCCATTGCCTGTCACACGCATCACCCTCTAGGTCCAGGGGTGAGCTATACGTGCACACTGTGATCAGGCAGCTCACCAGCTCTGCCTTCCCCTGCCCGTACCTAGACGGCTCTCTTCATCCTAATGAGCTCTGTCAGAGCGGCGTTTGACATAAGCCGTCAATAGAGCACAGCTGACGCGCAGTCAGACTCTCGTTGGCGACTGCGCCCTACGGCGCAAACAACTCGCCATCCTGAGATGCACTTTTCATTAAGTGGAGGAGTCATACCTCTTCTTTATGATGTCATTTGTGTTGTACCGCTTTGCTGAGGTATTTCTCTGGGGTACCTTATTAACGGAAGCGTGGTCCTGCCGATGTTACATTCTTAACCGGCAAACTCGTACAATGGTAACTCTACTTGCAAACGACTCTTGTTACGAAAAATTTCAGTTTACGAATGCCTCGGCGGGAAACTGTTGTCACTACTAACGAGAGAAACTTCAAGATACGAAAGGCACGTAATTACTCGCGCCGAATTGACTGTGCATTACGGTAAATGCGGCACCTCCTGCTGTCCGTAGCTATAACAGACGTGGCGACCTCCGGAGTGCCAGCCCAATGTAGTAAAGTTTAGGGATAACTAGATCTAGGGTTTTTGTATATTAAAACATACTGTTGGTCGTTAAGAACACATTCATTTCCAAGTATTTGAAAGTTATAATAATTGAATGTATTCCTAATTAATGAAAAATGGTCTAAATCTTACACAGTGTCCCTTTAAGTAAGCTCACATGCGCAAAAATATCCCCCCCAAAAAATATTGCCGCTCCCGTGGACTTGCAATGCCTCATGGTGCATGTGCATCCCCTGTGGCATTGTGGGAAAAACCGCCCTAAGGACATGATTAAGCCATAAAATTACTAATAAGCAATAATTGCTTATTTAATTTTCAAATATTAGTATCATTTAGGCCAAATGCCAAGACCCTCCATAAAGTGGTGTTGGATTCTTTCGTGGAAAAAAAATCTTTGTTTAGCAATTAGCCTGCAAGTATGAGAGTGAAAGTTTGAAAGTGTTTTCATGTACTTTTGAACATGTTTTCAAGTACATTAAAATGTATTTTCAAGTCAATTCGAATGTACTTGTGAATATGTTCAAATACACTTCTAAGTGCATTCCAATTGGGTATTATGTTCCACCTCATTTCCAATTAAATAACGTTACATGTAAACAAATGCAAGAAACATAGCATTTTTCAGAGTACCACAGGGTATTGACTGGCGCATGCACATCCCCTGTGGCAATGTAGGAAGAAATGCTGACCAAATGTGATAAAACCATAATAATTACCAATAAATCATGTTTACTTATTGGACAACAATAACATAGACCATATATTAAAATAAAAATGTGCCTTTTTTCTTTACTCATGCATGGTTGGCATTGGGTGGAAAACTGCAGTTTTTTTGCATTACAAGTGTCAAACGAATTTTACCCATAAGGCCACTGGGCATCACTAAAAGCATTAAAATTACAGATACACTGTGTTACCGTATTTAATATTGGTGTAATGTAGGCCAAATGCATTTTTTTCCACTTGCACATGCTCACGTCCGTACCCCGCAGCGTAATGGGAGCAAATGCCATTTTTAGCATTTGAATGTATTTTGAAGTACACTATGTTCAATAGTTGTCTGGCAAGCCTCCAATATAGCAGAAGGTAATTGGTTTAAGCTGTACCTGTTAAAATAAATGACAGAGGCCACTTTGTGTTGTTGTATATCAATCTTTTGATCCGCCACGAAAAACATTGAAAAAAAAGACTTGGTTCCCAGTCATCTTTTGTTTACATAAGATTTATTAAATCAGCAATTTACTGATCTTAATTCATTAATTTCTCAATGTTTTTAATCTCTTAACAGCACTAGTTGTAATAGGTTCATGTGTTTTCTTCCAAGGCCAGTTCCGGTTTTGTACCAAAATTAGCATTTGGCACCAATAAAAACAAATATACAATTAAGTAACAGAACAACACAACAAATCAACTGACAAGAATCATTTCCCATCCTGATACGGTGTAAATGCTCTTCCCAGATTAGCATTTACCATCAAGCTGTATGAGGTCACTTCCACTAACAAGCCACTTTGTATGATTCATTCTCTGTGAGTGGATACTTTCCATGCTCCTGTTTGTTTTTCAGCGTTAAAGCGCCCCAAGCTCAGGACTTTATTTGGAGACTTACATACTCGTCGCAGCAGACGTACAAAATAAATCCAGCATCAGAGGTATGATCGGCACAAAGAACTCACCCTAAAGAGTGTGCGTTAAAGGTCACGGAAGAAAGAGCTACTGCATACCAGACAAAAGAGCAAGTCTGTCAAGAAGAGACATTTATTGACAGTGCTGTGTGTATATGTGTATGCGTGAGTAGTAAATAGGAGGAGGCACAGGCTGGAGACAATGTGAAGTGGAGGTGAGGCCCGGGTGGCACGGCTGTGGCGTTGTGACCTGTGCCCCGACTCACGCATCATGTAGCTAGCCGGCGCCAGAGGACCTCCTGACTGTGATGAGTTTTGACTCCTGTCACCTTTGGGTGTTGTCAAGATCCTCTGACATGGCCATGGATTTTGATTTTTTTTCGTTCTGTCTTTCTTTCTTTATTTTTTTTGCTTTCCTGCTGCAAAGAACCGCTAAACCTTAGAAGCTGGTCTTTTGAACTTTCATCAAAACAGGCCTGCAGATTGTCATGTTTTTGGTGATATGTAAGTGACTTATGGTTTTTTTTTTGGAGTTATTGAACACTCGGCGTTCTGGTGAATAAGAGCAGGCCGGGAGAGTGTGGGTGGCTTTGGAGGGAGGTCTAAAGACAGAGAATTCAATCAACCCCCTTATTTGACTTCGCCTCTGCCGATGCGGCACGACAGCAATGTCGACCGAAAAGGTGCTCTTGATTTTGTTGAGTAGCTCTTGTTTGACTTTGACTGCCAGACTTTGGGACGTTGAAAAAATAAGCTCAGGGCTCGCAGTTCACTACGGCTCCAAAATGATGCGGGAAATGAAAAGAAAAAGTCCGCCCCGGGATCCTTATTTTCTCTACGCTTTCTCAGATAAAAGCAACATATTGTTACTGTATTTCCAATTTGCCGTTTTCTGTCCGTAGCTGAGTGCAATAGTGGATTTACTTCTCCTAATGATCAGCTTGGCATTTCAGCTCTAATGACGCAACACTGCCTCTCGCACACAATCATGCTTGTTGTGCAAGTTGTATAGGCGGTGAGTTTGTTCATTAAACTTTCTCTGCGGCGTATGCCTTTCACAAATACAGGTAATATATGGCAGTGTTGTCTAATGTCTTTTCTCCCTCCCTCCCTCCATCCTAGTTTCATTTAGCCACTCTCCGGCCAGAAATTGACTGCATTCAGGAGTGGAATGGATGTAATAATTGCTTGCACTCTATAACATACTCAGTAAATGCACCCGTCCTCAAAAAAAAAGAAAAGGAAAAGAGGGCAAGATTCAATGTATTGCTAATGGATTTTTGCCGAGCATTTGCAGTTCAATCTCACCGTATTGTTTGTTTGCAACAAGTGAACGTTCCTTGCCTTCCAAGTGGGACTCGCGCAGGAGATGGAATATAGAGATTATGAGAAACATCTAATATACCGTTGCACTTTTATGCTGCTTTTCAGTTGCAGAAATCAACAAATACATATTTACAAGATAGATGAAAAACACAGTGGGACATCCAAAGGAAGACATAATTCACTCGCATCGAAGTATTCTAACCATAGGGGTTTGTGTTTTCTTTTCAGGGATGCTCCCCCTCAGTCGAGAATCTCCAATGTAAATATGAAAATAAAGAGAGTGAATGAGTAGGTATGTCCAAATCTTTGGACTTGAGTTCAAACTCTTGACACGACACACGTATTATCATTACTGTTGGACCCATTATCTCTAAAGGGAGGTGTGTTGTTATATTAAACACTTATATTATTGTCCGTGGAAACAAAAAGTGATTGATTTTTTTATAATTGAAATGAATAAATGTAGAAGTTGAACTTTTGTTAAATTTTGGTCCTGTTGAAGGTTTGGCCAAAGATTGGGAGTTTTTTGTTTTGTTTAAAAATGCCTCCCACTGGCCAGGTGTGGTTACTGCAATTATAGGTGTGCAATCATTGCCAAGGTTAAGGGTTAAAAGCAAGATGACCGCCTTAGTCGTGTATTTGAATTCCAACCTACGCAACATCCATAACCTGGCTCTTGACCGCTTTGCCCGAACAAACAAATGGTGAGTGAATTCATTGAAGCCCTCATGAGACTTCTGCATGCATTTGAAAAAGAGGCACAAACAATCATTATTTTTCATTTTGTGGTGTTCAATAATTGTAACATACTGTTGATACTGTTAGGGTAGGTGTTAGCTCATTTTTGTTTGTTTTCATTTTGTTTTGTTTTCCTGGTGAGACAGTGTCATTGTCCTGTTTGAATTGGAATGAGAGAAGCTAGCTCTTGTGTTTAGCTCATATGCTAATTTTCAAGCTAACATGATAGAGTTTTTAAATTATAATATAACAAAGGATATTTGCATTGAAATACAATACAATCACATTTACGTTGTCTCAGCGCCCTTAAACATTTGATCCGAGAATCACCCTTTTCAAACTATTGCTTTTCAATACAAATAGTTGATAGTGAATTATTAACCTGTTGCAGATCGCGCTAGCCACCATAAAAACTTTTGGCTTCCAAAGAGTGTAAATATACAAATGGGACATCATTCACTCATGTTCCAAAGTAGTTTTTTTTCTATTTAAATAGTAAATGTAGCGTTGTTTTTTTTTTGTTTGTTTGTTTTTACTCTGTATGTTGCTCAAAGCCCTGCTGTATATAAAGTTTCACACAAAAAATGGAGGTTGGAAGGGTGCAGGCATGTCTGACCCAAGGGAATGGATTTTTTTGTTATATATATTAGTGCATGGCAGTGTATTTGCGCATCCATGATGTAGGTGGCAGTAGCACGTTAATTGTGAGAGTGCACAAGTGCCGAAGTTTGTCTGCAACAATTCTGAAAACAAATGATACTATTTATTGTAGTTGGGACTGGGCACAAAATACACAACCCAAATTTTGAGGTTGTCTTATTCAAAACGACCTCTTTTCTGTTTTATTTTATTGTTGATTTTTTTTTTTTTTTTTTTTTGCAAAACAACCTAGGAGGTTGTGTCAAATTGACCCATATATTGGATCTGTCCCTCTGAATCCTTAATTTGGGTTATTTTAACTCAACTGTTTTTGGAGTGTTTGTACAACAAAGCATCTGCTCAGTGAAATGAATTTGTGTAAATAATATTTCATTAATTGTACTGCACATAATATACATAATAACCAGCCATGCCCTTTGCTGTTAAAAACCGGTAAATGTCGTTTCCTCATCTATGGTTTTCATCACCATTTCCCTCATTGCATCACTGGCACCCTTCTCTAGTGACACCAACAAACTGCCAAAGAAACCTGAAAGCACGCTGGTGGCTTAAATCCTTTCAATGAATTTCCGTGAGGTTTGAGGCACACCTCCGTAGTTTGAACTCCACATTTTGTTTGACTTCCAAAATGTAGATACCGGTTTTTGGGGCCATGCATATACAAGCTAGTAGCATTACAACATCTCGCGTCACGTTGACTCATTCGGCCTCTGTGTGTGACAGAGATGCGCTCTGGTTATGTCAAAGAAGTCTTTGCAGTGCTTTCAGCGTGCATCGCAGTTTGAATTCTGCGGCGCTGCGCTCAATATCACATTTGGCGAATTCTATTGCCTTCGTGTGAATCAGCTCATCGGAGATGAGGCCAGATATGGCATGCGCTGTAACGCCAGTGTGCTGTGTGAAAACAAAAGCTTTGGGGGAGGAGTATGTGTGTCAGGGCAGGGCTTTGGCATGTGCAAGCCCCCCCCCCCAACGTTGGTCGCCTTGGCCTATTGGCTCCTCTCGATATATGTCAGCAGGGCCGTGTGACTGAAGGACGCTGGATTACATACACAAGGGGCCAATGGGTCAACGGATAAGAAGTCTTCTCTGTTACCGCAAATCCACAGATTAAACGTAGCGTCAAGAGCTAGTACTGCCCTGAGGGCAAATGGCTCTGAAAATACGACTCTCTGAGAGCTTTGGCTTAACCCTTCTGTCGCCACAGAGCAAGCGGCCAACCTTTGCACAGAGCCACGCTTAATTCTCTACACATGAGACAGACGTTCAAATACACAAGGGTCACGTTGGGGTTAAGGGGGTATATTGCTGACATGATACCTTAATTGAAAAGTTAATCTCGTGAAGAGACGGATGAGTAAATGCAAAAATAAAAAGCCTGAAGCCTGGATGCATCCTTTTTGCTACGCCCAGCATACATTAGCTTTGTGTGATGGTGTTTCACATCACTGATTGCGCCCACTTGATGGGGGTGTAGGCATTCAAAACAGGTCTCTCACAATCACAATCATCTAGAGCACTACTTCTCTATCTGATATGTCCCCTGTGAAATATTTGTTCATCCAAATACCGCATAACCAGCGTTACAAATGTAATTCCAAAGTTTAATAAAATGGGCACAGAGCACCACTATTTTATTCAGAAACTCTCGAAGATCCTTCATGTACAACCATCCATTTTATTTCTGGCCTGTATGACAGTAAATTGTGTTATTAATGACAATCCATATAAAACATGAACATAATAAAGGCATATAGGATCTACGTACGTCAGATTAACATTACGTGCAATCAATTAACCCATTCAATCCCAAAGAGTCCAGGCATTCAATCAAAATAATTTACATTGTTCACAAGGGGTGTTAGGGATATTGTTGGAGACTAAGTGTTTGTGATACATATGGTATTTGTTCCAATTCTGAGTTTTTTTGGATAGGGAGGCAATTGTATCGGCGTGACAGAAACACCTTATTTTGTGTTTTCCATGTAATGGTATCACTTGCACTATGCACTCATGCAAATAACAATTTCCCTAACCTACTGTGAACCCCGTATTATATATTTTTTAAATCATCCATTTATTTTTAAGGGTTAGGGAATGAGGGGGTCTGAAAATGTCTGGCAATGAATTAGGTCATTTGTCTTTATGGAATATTAATTAATATTATGCTAGTGGAATTTGAATTAAGCAGCAAATTTCCCCTGTTATTATTCATCTCAGTGCGGGTCATTTAGTCAATTTTTTTCAACTGAAAATAACATTACAATTGCTCAAGTCTCAAGAAACAGCCAATCATGGCTCATCTGCTTTGGGAGTTTGGTCGTGATGTTTGCAATCCTAACTGTGATTGATCGTTAAATGTGCCCTGAGTTAATCTGGTGTATTTATCTGTCGACAGCAAGTGCCACACTATGTGAGAGTTGTCGGTCAGATAAATTTTAAATTTGACTTTTAAAAAATGTCCCAATGGTAGCTTTAATAAAAGTCAGTTGATATGCATTTTTTATGAGGAGTATGCATATCACAATAGCAGCTCAAGTTGAGCCTAACACATAAATGCAAAGCATCTATCTGAGACTGCGACCACAGCTAGCGACATCAAAAAATATGCTAATGTTGTGAGCGAGTTAATGTAATTTTCTAATAATATGTGATTCGCAAAAAAAAAAAAAAAAATGAAAAAAAGGCACCATTCTTCCAGACGGTCGAAAGTTAAGGTTGGGACTGCAGTAGGCTCAGATATACAGAAGATAAATGGTAAAAACTGTATCTTTTAAAGTCTGTTCAAGTAAGTATGTGACTAAAGGCACATTTATGTTGTTGTATATAGATCTTTTGATGTATCAAAAAAAAAAAGCTTCTGGTTGAAGGTTTTCGTCAGATTTTTTTAGGCGAGATTAAAAAGAGTTTAATTCAGTTGATTGATCTGATTCTCTTTTTTTTAATATCCTGACAGCAATAACTATATCACAATTTAGTAATGTTGCTTCACATTCTCATTAGTTTGCTCTTAATCTGAAAAGAAAGTTTCTCTCTTCCTATCATTTGAAAGCAATACATTAGATTTGCTGACACCTGCAGAAACCCAGTTAAAATCTCACTTAAAGTGCCACTAAAGTACCCCCATTTGAGATCTAGTAAAAGTGCATACAGCAGGAAAAGAAAAAAAAAACGATTTTACGCCAATGAGGTTATGTGCATAAAAACGCTTTGGTTTGCTTGTTTGTGGGGGGCAGGGCAGATGGCAAGAGCAAGGTACTGTAGGTCTGCATGGCTGTTGGTGACAGGCTCTTGTAGCGTCTCGTCTGCTCCAGTGATCCTGGGGAATCTGGGTCATTTCCAGCCGGTTCACATGGAACTATTCCCCACTCCTTCCCTCCTGCTGCCCAGGGCGAGCTATGACCCAGCCACATTCGAATAATGATGACGGGGACACAAAGTAAATGTCTCTTATTGTCATTTGGAGGATAAGTGAGAGTTGGTCACCACCCCTCACATTAGTTTCATTATTTTAGCACCCTGTTAATGTCATCATCGTCACCCTTAATATTTTTCCCTTTACAGTATTTCTCTAAAGATGTGAGCCGCTGTTTTTAATTAAAAATGGAATAAGATTCATTCTTGTTTTTGTAAAAGAAAAAAAGATCATCCTTTGTACGCATTTCACACGGATTTGGTATTCTTCGGATTATTTTAATTAGTTTGCTCATTTTGTAAGGTTTTGTTTAGTGTTCCCTTTGGCCGGTTGCTTTGACTCATCACAAATGTAAATACGTTTATTATTTTTTTGCTTAATGTGAAAGAAACTGCATTTAAAAATGTACATTAATAATGATGAAATACTATTCATCTATCAGTCTACTATCCATTTTAAAACATATAAAAAACACATTATCTTCAGGCTTGATGTCAATTTCATGAATTTCTTCCTCTATTGCTTGATATTGAAATTATATGTTGCAAACCATCTCGCAGTTTTATCTTTTTTTTCTCAGACATTTCTAGTTTATGCAGTCGATTAAATAATGACGAAATTGTCCTGGAACTTAAACATGGAAGGTAGCCGCACTAAATCCACGTTTGGTGTGCAGACAAGCGTCTGCTGAGATGAGGATGCATGAAACAAATAGACAAAGGGGGAAAAGATGTTTGAATGACGTCCTCTGTGTTGTTGTGCTCCATGTGTGGAGATATTGGTGTCAGGAGGCCTCACAGTGACATGGGCCTATAGGCTTAGACTTCTTTCAACCTTCCCATGTGGGCTATAAAATGATAATGGCGTTATTATACTTTATATAAAACTGTCTTTTGTCATTTTTAACACTTTTAAACGAATAAAATACACTTCCTGATTTTTTTTTAACTCCATCAATGTTTAAAGGGTGTCTGTAGCCGCAGACTACAGTTGTTATTTGCAGCCCCCCGTTTAAGGGATCAAAAACAGCCCGGTGTTTTATTGATGGGTTCTTCGTAGAAAAAGTCCTTGTAAATTCAGTTTGGGACAGTCAGTCTGTGGAGATGAAATATTTACGGGCAACTAAATATTTCACAACAGCACCATGTCAATATACCTTCAGTGCGGCATCCCGTGGAGGTTTTATCCTTTATTTCCCCGCTGCTGTGATAATACGAGTTGACCTTGATCAACAAAATCAATCAATCAAATCAATCAAATTTTATTTATATAGCCCTAAATCACCGAAGTCTCAAAGGGCTTCACAGAATGAAAAGAGGTCATACAGAGACATCTTTTCAATGTAAGGTACACAACAGCATCCCCTGTCAAAGCTCCCAGAAGGGGAAGGAAAAACTCAAAAACCCCAATTTGGGGAAAATCAGAAACCTCCAGAAGGGACCACAGGTGGGAGGAGCCCCCTTCCAGGCCCACAGGTTGAAGTGGATGCTGCATGTACCGAACACAGAAACAATATAAATTACAGAAAACATATTGTGCTATATAGTGCAGTGATGTCTTGACAGCAGGCAAAGCCATTGGGCAGGAACCATCCCGCATTCCAGCCAGGTGGACCGCAGACGGCTAGACTCCTAACCCGTGATGGTCGACCAGCGCAGGACCCAATGGAGGCGGTCAAGTCAACCCTCACCATCTAGCTAGCCCCCTCTCCCGGCCGGAAGAGGGGGGCAGGAAAAAAGAAGAAGGCTGCAGACAGGCTAATTTAACTAAATGCTTTTGAGTATAGATGTGTTTTTAGTCGGGATTTAAAGATTTCTACCGAGGTGGCTGCGCGAACTTCCATAGGTAGGGCATTCCATAGTACTGGCGCGCGAATGGAAAATGCCCTTGATCCCGCAGACTTCTTTTTAGCCCGTGGGGTCGATAGCAAACCGGCATTTTGTGATCGAAGTTGTCGGGACGGAACATAAGGTGATACTAAGTCGACGAGATAGGAAGGAGCTAAACCGTGTAAAATTTTATAAGTAATTAACAACACCTTAAAATCACATCTCACGTGTATTGGAAGCCAATGCAGGTCAGCTAGAATCGGAGTAATATGATCAAACTTTCTCGTCCTTGTCAATAGTCTCGCCGCTGCATTCTGTACACACTGCAGGCTTTTAATGTGAGACATGGGAAGGCCAGAAAACAAAATGTTGCAATAGTCTAGGCGCGACGTAACAAATGCATGAATTAATGTTTCTGCATCGCTAAGAGAAAGAATAGGGCGAATTTTAGCTATATTGCGGAGGTGAAAAAACGCCGTTCTTGTCATGTTATTAATATGTGTTCGAAAGGAGAGAGTTGAGTCAAATATCACGCCGAGATTTTTTGCAGAACTACTTTGGGAAATAATACAGTTTTCTAGGTTCAGCGTGGTATTCTTAAGCAGGTGCTGATGATGAGCAGGGCCAATAAATAACATCTCAGTTTTATTAGGGTTGAGAAGCAGAAAATTGGAAGACATCCATTGTTTAATCTCGGCAAGGCAAGCCTCCAGTTTACTGCACTTGCACGGATCCGTTATTTCTAAGGGCATATAGAGTTGGGTATCATCAGCATAGCAATGAAAACTAATAGCATGTTTACGTATAATATCGCCGAGAGGAATCATGTAGATGTTGAACAGTAAGGGGCCAAGTACTGACCCCTGCGGGACACCACATGAGACGGAGAAAGACTCAGAGATTGCGTCGCCATAAGAGACACTATGCGTCCTTCCCAGGATGTAAGATCTGAACCAAGAAAGTGCTGATCCCGAGATACCAACACATGATCTAAGACGTTCTATAAGAATATGATGATCAATAGTGTCAAATGCGGCACTAAGATCAAGCAGTAATAATATTGATGAGATGTTGGAATCCGAGGCTAAGAGAAGATCATTCGTCACTTTTACTAGGGCTGTCTCAGTTGAGTGGTTGGCCCTAAAACCTGACTGAAGGAGTTCAAATCTATTGTTGTCTATCATAAAATCACTAAGCTGTTGTGTTACAACTTTCTCGAGAATTTTGGCGATAAACGGAAGGTGTGACACTGGCCTATAGTTAGCGAGATCTTCAGGATCTAGGTGTGGTTTCTTAAGTAATGGTTGAATGACGGCCGTCTTAAAAGCTTCAGGTACAATGCCAGAGGAGAGTGACAGGTTGATAATATTCAAGACAGACGACCCCAAGATCGGGAACAGCTCTTTGACGAGTTTGCCTGGAAGCGGGTCGAGCATGCAGGACGTCGGCTTTGCTGCATTAACCAGTTGTGTAAGACACTCCAGGGATACTAAATCAAACTGGGACAGGGTAGCCAGACTTTCATGAACCTGATTGTCCGAACTAGCATCAACAATCACAGTTGAGGTGGTGAGCGGCGCTGCCTTACAAAACCTCCAGGTTGGCGGTCTGACTTAAATAACGCGGCCTAATAGGCTTTATTTGTTCGTCGACGCGAGCGGGCTTCTTGTAGTTTATGCAAATGTGAGCTTGTTGAGCTGCTTTTTACTTTTTAATCCAAGACGACGCGTCTGCAGTAAACCAGCAGCAAGAGAATGAACAGCTTCCTGTGCAGAAGGCATTTCATAACCCCGCATCAAGCGTCTATATAATTCATGCACAAAGAGCCCGAAGGGGATACAGCGCAGCGTGCGTGCGCGTGCACGCGCGAGGACGAGCCTCCGCTTGTGTGTGCGTACGTGCGCGCCTTTGCGAAAATAATATCAGGCCTTTCCGTTAGAATGAACTTTACTACTGTATCCAGCCATGAAATAATCTGACCCGACACTTCAAACCATCTGCGCTATCTATCCGCCCTCTTATTTACTAAATCAGCCTGAGCACAAAACGGAGTGTGGCTGATACTAAAGCCTGCCAGGGACATCGTAATCGTACATATACGCTCACGCACGCACGCGCCAACTCGCTCGCAACCTCTGTTTAGTGCACTTTTTAAAAGAAATATCAGAATGCAATAAAAAAAAGCATCCATCAATTACCTGCTGAGTGGATTTTATGGTTGTCTCTTAATTTGCAGCCTTTCTGTATTTAGTGTTAAGGTGTTGTTATTGTTGCGGAGTAAAGTGTGTATTTTGTTGTAAAAACATCCTCTCCATTCAAAGAACCTGTTTGGAAACGGCACGGCTAAACGTCTAAGGACGCCCAGCAAAAAGGTCAAAATGTTTCTATGTTTTGAGAAGGGAGGCGCCGTGATGTGCTTCGCGCCCGATTGGGCCAACTTGACAGTGATTGACGTGCAGCCATGGCAACCGGGCAGCCAATCTGCCAAGTCCAATAGGAAATCATCTGAGGGGCTTGACTGTCTTTTTCTCCCCCCCCTTAAAAAAAATACACCTCTGCTCCGCGTGTCGAATCTTTTCGATCCTAGCCCACCTTGATAAATACGTCGCCGCTCCGTCGTTGGTTCTTCGGTCCTTCCAAGCCCTTTACCCGCTAAGTTTAGCTGAAGCGAGGATGCGGTAGGTTGCCCCCCCATCCACTCAACCCCCCCCCCACCCTTTCGGCGACGTCGTCCCTCCTCATCTTCCTTCAACTTTGGGGATTGCCTTGTTTTTCGTCTGTGTGTGTGTGTATGTGTGTGTGTGCGTCTCGGATTGCCTTGGCGCGCGTCAAAAAGCCGACGGAGACGACGTGGAGGAGAGAGAGGACCACGGAGGGGGAGACCCTGGAGCAGCCTCCATGTTTCAGCTGCCCATATTGAATTTCAGCCCCCAGCAGGTCGCCGGGGTTTGCGAGACTCTGGAGGAGAGCGGAGACGTGGGCCGCCTCGGCCGCTTCTTGTGGTCGCTGCCCGTCGCCCCGGCGGCCTGCGAGGTGCTCAACAAGAACGAATCGGTGCTGCGGGCCCGCGCCGTGGTCGCCTTCCACACCGGCAATTTCCGCGAACTCTACCACATCCTGGAGAACAACAAATTCACCAAGGAGTCGCACAGCAAACTGCAGGCGCTGTGGCTGGAGGCGCACTACCAGGAGGCAGAGAAGCTGCGGGGACGCCCGCTGGGGCCGGTGGACAAATACCGGGTGCGCAAGAAGTTCCCGCTGCCCAGAACCATTTGGGACGGCGAGCAGAAAACCCACTGCTTCAAGGAGAGGACCAGGCACTTGTTACGAGAATGGTACTTGCAGGACCCCTACCCGAACCCCAGCAAAAAACGGGAGCTCGCGCAGGCTACCGGACTTACGCCCACACAAGTAGGAAACTGGTTCAAAAACCGAAGACAAAGAGACAGAGCTGCGGCTGCCAAAAACAGGTGAGCGCGTGAATTTGGATTGTTTTGCTTCACGTAAAATATCATTTCAGCGCGTGGGAATGTATATCCTTTTAGCTTGCCCATATACTAAATTACACTCTTGCTCTCCCTTCATTTTAAATTCAAACAGAACACCTGAGAGGATTTTATCCTTAATTCTTAGCACATTTCAATGTGACCAAAACGTTTGTTATGATAACGTTAATATATTTAATTTAAAAAATATAACCTTTTTTGCATGTTACGTTTTATTTATATCAAAAGGCTAACGTACTGCTGTGATTAAATGCACAATAATATTTGCCCAATCAATGTGGATGATCTCTGCTATTTTGTAAAAAAATATGTCATCGTTTTAATTTTTTGTCCAATAACGGTAGTTTTATATTTAAATTTTGTTTTATTTATTTTTTAATGGGAAAAAATGTGATTTTCTTCATGCTACATTGCGCTAGCCCTTCTTTGTGACGCCGTACATGTCTTCCTGTCCAGACTTCAGCAGCAGGTCCTCTCCGGGGGCTCTGTTCGCTCCCTGGCCGACGAGGACGCCACCGTGGACCGTCTGGGCAACGCGTCCAGTCCGGAGGCGAGCCTGTCCAGCAAAGCGGCGGCCTCGGCCATCTCCATCACCTCCAGCGACAGCGAATGTGACATCTGAGCGCTCTTCGGCTCGACTCTTGATGAATGGGAAGTGAAAAAAAAGGGCGAGGAACGAGTGAAAGACAATCGAATACAACGACTCATAGTGCCTGCGTTGAGTTACACACATTTCCCTCTCTCGCTACACACACACACACACACGCACACACAAAGGTATACATCTGATGCCTGCCAAAAACACTTACAAGGAAACACTTACAAGGATCTGAGAGGCCTATACTTTTATTTGCATTAGACCCACGCGTGGATAAACGACCCTAACACACGGAAGACTCATAATAATTCCCCCATTTAATTTGACGAGAAAAAAAGTAAAGCGAGAGCCTATTAAGCCCTACCGTTCATCCGTGGGTATTTCATGTTGAAAAAGAACTGTGCTATTTTTGCGTTTCTTTCAAAAGTTTTATAAATAATGTTTATTTGCCTATTTAAAACATCTGCTCTGTCTTTTTTTAATTTCATTTCATTCGCTTGGTGTTTTTTAATACATTACCTTGTGCACAGGTGAACCTGTTGAGCATGCGCGCTTTAGTGACATTGTGTTTCAAGTCAAAGGGAAAAACAAGTAACTTAATAAAATAATTGTGGATCGAGGGAGTATTTTTATTTGTCAACGTATTTTTAAACTGATATAACGTAAATCCATGGGTGTGATGGCTGCTATCGGTCCAGCCTGACACGTTTCACAGCGAGCCCTAATTGACCAACATGCTGTGCGTCGTGTAATGCGCGGTGACAGCGCGAGGTCAGCGAGAGGCCGGCTCACTAACCCGGATGATGTGCGGGGAGAGATCATCGAGCACATGAAAACACGGCAGATTGCCGACGTGCACAACAAGCCTTTGCTTTGCTTGCACGGACGAGCACTTCTCTTCTTGGACAGTCATTGCACGCTTTGATTTTTGCGCTATGCCGAATTAAAAAAAAAAAAAAAAACAGCCTATACGGTAAATGTGTGCACATATAATTTCACAAGGGAAACGCAAGGTCACAAAAGTTCTGTCCTTTTTTGCCGGTGTGAAATTATATATATATATATATATATATATATATATATATATATATATATATATATATATATATATATATATATATATATATATATATATATATATATATATATAAATTTGCTGCTTGTTCAAAGGAAAATGGGAATGCTACAGATGATATTAAAATTACTTTTCATTAGGGTTAACCGCCCCCTCAAGATACAAGCAAACATTTTTGTTTGTTTATTTGAGGGGGGTGTATAACTAATGAAAATTACTTTTCATTAGGGTTCATTTTGGCCGCTATCTTCAGGGGAGCAAGCAACAAAAAACACTGACCATGGTTTAAAATTATAGCCAATATCGGTCACATTGTGCTATTTATATATATATATATATATATATATATATATATATATATATATATATATATATATATATATATATAAAATTTTAAATTATTTATTGAATGAATTTCCATGTTAATCAGGTTTCTATAATGGTGTTGTTGTCCCATCGACTGCGTTTAATGTTTTCTTTCTATAACGGGAATTGAGAAGCACGAGTCTGTTTTAAAATGTCTACATCTGCAGCATTCTCCTTATTCTTGCATATAACTCTGAGAATCCAAATATTTTCCGTTTTCTTCAGTAATTCTGAGAATATTGCTAAAGTTAGCTATTTTTGTTGTAGTCGACAAGAGAAAACATAAGTGCAAGTTCCGTGATGTGGTTTCGTTTTTTTTTTCAATCTATAAATGTGTTATCGACAAAATACACTGAGCCGAGGGCAGTTTATATTTTGTGTAATTATTTGTTATTATTCTAAACATCTATTATTTTAAACGCATAGGAGGAAGCGCGAGTCCAAATTGGGTTTCACTTTTTCTTAAAATGGCCACATTTTTTTTTAAAGTAGCATCTCCCTTTTTTCCCGTTAATTTTATATAATAAAGAATCGCCCCTCCCCCACACCCCCCGTCATTACTCATGAGCTCAAGTTCAGTTTTTGCATAAATTGAATGTGTTGGCCTTGCATCCCCCCCCCCTCCAAAAAACAAACAAACAAAAAAAAAACATCTGCTGCAACCAGAATACAGTCCTAATTTTGGGTGATCCTATTTGTTACTTTTCAATAGAGACCCCCCCCCCCCCCCCTTTATTGGTCAGGATTTTTCTTTAACCATACATCCGCAGCATCGTCCATGTCCAAGAATATCATCTTATATGTAGCTTTTTGTTCATGCTGCTGTTACCCCCCGCCCCATTACAAACACCCAAGTACACGAGTTCAAGTTGAGCTTTTCCAAGCAGGGGGGCACCTGGTTGCCTCCAGTTTGTAGAGAATAAGCCCACAATAACTTGTGAGATGCACAAAAGGCTTTCAAACACAAGGCAAATGTGTGTGAAGAGAGAGGGAGGAAACGGGGTGAGCCCACATGAAAGGGGGGTCGTGAGGCTTTTGCCTCTTTATTTTTGGTGCCTTCTCTTTGGGACAGAATGTCTGAATATTTCCGTTTCTATTGAAAGTAAGAAGAAGAGTGGAGGGGGGGGGGGGCATTTTGAAAGGGGGGCGTGTTTCTCTTGGTCAATAAGGTTGTCAAACTGGTCAGCGGTAATCAGTGCTAATGATGGCTCTGAGGTCCCCCTCTTGGACAAAGGGGCCCTGCCGCTGTTTTGTGAGGGTACCCAATCCAAAGAAAAGACTCCTAGCGTGAATATGTGTGTCTGCACCGTCGTCTAGTCCATTAAAAAGGTTTTAATTACCATTTAAGTATTTTTCGAGCTTGTTTTCTCCGACCTCAATCTACATGCGGCAGCTTCATGTTTGGTTCGCGTTTGACTTTCCACATTGCGAATTGAATTGGTTAAATGCATTTTTTTTTTTGCCCCAGGTGTGGTCACTGGTCAGATTGCAAATGTGATATCGGCATGCTATTGAATATTTTTATCCCTCAAAAGCCGTCCAAACCGCAGTATGGACACTTTTGCTGGACGCACAAACGAGAATGATTTGTTTTAATTGAAATATATTGAAGCACGTGTTGCGTGGCCATGCAGTTATAATTATCACTCTGCGATGTGTATAATTTACAACTGTAATAATTATTTTATTTTATATCTTCGATAACTAAACCCAACACAAAATAACATAAAAAAAATCCGAATCACATGGATTTACGAAATGGTACTGGGTAAAAAAAAAGGGTAAAACAAAAAGATGTCAGACATAATCTACAAACATCTTCACTACCGACGTTGAAAAATTCCTATCGCATGAGGTGAGAACATTCACACATGAGGTGTGAATATTGAAGAAAAAAGAAGGGTGAGTCGAGACCATCAATCCAATCAATTTAAAACCTTAGATTCTGAATTGTTTATATTAAATATTGCTTTCGAGAGACAAATCACATTTTCACGCCCATCAAATAATACATTCAGTGTCAAAGCAATGCACTCAACGAGACCAATTTCTCTTATAGAAAAAAATATTTTCGACCAATTTTGGATGACCTATATGAACCAAAATGCATAGTTCCCGTTTTTGTTCATTCTCGCTATGACTGCTTGCGCTGTAGGGGACGCACTTGAGTCCTTGAGTTTGCTCCAGAGATTATCACATTATTATTTCGTCCATCCATCTACTTCCTATAGCCGCTTATCCTCACTGGGGTGGCTGACATGCTGGTGCCTATCCCAGCTGTCTTTGGGTAGTGGGGGGGGGGGGCACAGGACATGCAGAGAAAAACAACCATTCACGAACTTAATCGCACCTAAGGATAATGTAGAATACCCAAGCCACCTACCATGCATGTTTTTGGAACGTGGAAGGAAGCTGCACGGGCACGGGGAGAACATGCAAACTCCACACAAAAGGCCGGAACAAGTTGAAATTGAACTCGGGACTCAGAACGTGCTAACTACTCTTATTTCAATGTCCTCTAATTCAAACGGCCAAATAGGTCGTAAGCCATGAAAAAAAAGAAAACAACCACTCCGTCAGACTTGACTGGAGGAAGAGCACACATTTATGTCGCTGTGCTTTCTGTGATATGTGACTTAAATATTGGCGTTTATGAGCAAATGAAATAAATTTAGACGGAAAAATGGGTAAAAAATTGTATGGTTACTAGTGGTTAGTCACCAATTGTTTTATGGGTTAATGTTTACTGTAGAAGATGATCGTCTCCACACAAGCTACCTGGTCCTCTGAATTGGAGGACGGGTTCCAATTGTTAGACACACGTGAATGCTTCAAATGCAATTCCAATTTGTGTCACTCACGCCCTTGCACGTAGTGATGCAAGGTGCCAAATAAAGACGTCAGCAATGTCATGCCCAAGGACTCTGGGGCACAGTCATCGTTTGTAACCTTGTGAATACAAAAAAAAAAAAACATATTGGTAAACATTGCACGAAGACATAAATGGAAAACAAAACTATACTGCATTTATGTAACATGTGATTCAAGACATGATACTATTTATATTTAAGCAAATTATTCCCCATTGTCCCGAGCATCCAAATGAGTCATCGTTAGCATTCACAGATTCCAGTGTTGAATTTTCCACGTACCACTTCAGTCAGAACCAATTAACGCTCTGCTTTTATGCCATTGTGTGTGTTGTGCCATTTTAAGCACGTGGTTCTATTTAGAAAGCCTCGAGTTGTTTGTAAAACTAAATTTACATTTCAGTGAGTTGATGAATAAAACACTCCCAGGTTAGGATAACGAGTTAACCCTTTAAACTTCAAAATAGCTAAATTACACCAGGCAACTTTCATAATATCTCTTTGTCTTTAACCGTTTTCATGATACAACCTTTTGCAATAGTGATACGAAAACGGAATATTTAATTGAAAAACCTGTGGTGCCTAAAACATTTAAGTTCATAGCTCATCACTAATTGGAAGTTTTTTTTCTGTCCACTGATTCGGAACGATGACTAACATTTATTTTGAAATACGAGATAGCGACGATTTAGATCTAGAATTTGTCATTTTTACTGCTGTCAAAATTCAAACACAGCCGCTGTCTCTTTCTACTCTCGAGATGGCTAAACCCGACATGGCACTCAATTAATTATTCAAATTAATATTATTTAATGTTGTTGAGCAAATGAAAGCTGTAATACCAGTGTTAACCACATGGTTGCGGACATCGCTCACCAGCGCCCAGTACCCGGAAAGAAGAAGAGCACGTCGCGTGAGAGTGAGTACACAAACAAATCAATGTTTTTCAAGCTTTTAAATGTTTCCCCCCTTAGAATTACATGAGGAAAAAATATTTGGATTGTGAGAAAAGTCCTAATCTCTGGAGTAAATTTTAGTCACATAGTATTTTTTGTTTGTTTGTTTTTCTTTTGTTTTTGTTTTTTTGTTTTTGCTTCCGACACAAACGCTATCAATATTTCTCGTAAATATTTACCCTAGAAATTACAATCGTTTCCTTGTTGTCATTATCATAACCTTATTTTTAGTCTTGAAATTTTGACATTACATTGCACATCTATAAGAGAGGATCTTCATAGAGAGGATTCAGTTTGTTAAATGAAACTTTTATCCCTAAACTCAGAGGAATCTGCCATCCAGCTTTGGCTGAACCCTAATTAGTCAATTTGTTATATAAAACAACAAATGTTAAGTTCGTTCTATTATTTAAAAGGTATTGTCTGCAATAATTCAAACCTTTAGCGCTCCCTGCTGGGATTTTTTTTCACTACATCTACAGACCCTGAAAGGGCAAGATTATCCTTCAACAAAATCTGTCTGTCTGTCTTTCTGTATCCCTACCTTAGAATTGTAAAGATCAGACAAAGATAAACTAACTGAAGATGAAATACATCTTTTTTTTAAATGTGATTGGATTTAATCAGTTAAAAAAAAAATCCAAGCCAGTTGATCCTTTGTGGTTAATGTACTTTCTTCCCAAGATAAATTAGGGATTCAACAAACTGAAAAAATACAACATGCTGAATACAAAATATTGAAATAATTTCAATTGTTGCTTTCAATTGTTGTTAGACTAATCTCATATTTTAAAATTGATCAAAGCAATGAATAATGGCTGTGAAGAACTACTTGAATATTTCTAAGTTAAACTCATATTTCATTTTTATAATGTATGGACTGACAAAATAGAAGATACATTTTCCTGTTACATCTAGCCTAAGAGTAATGTAGCATCTCAGAAAAAGAACATGCCAACTAAATTTTAAGTTAAAACGTGGTGGTAAATTTGATCATCTGGGGCTGTTTTGCCTCTTCAGGGACTGGATGACATCCCGTGATATCTAATAATGAATTCTGTTCTTACCTAAAAATGAGCTCAAGCTAAGATATATTTAGCTTCTGCATCACAACAACAATAGAAACCTTGTCACAGTCCTAAAAAGGAAGAAATCAAGGATCTGTGATGCCCTAGTCAAATTCTAGACTTAAACCTTGTTGAAACGCAGTGGCATAACCTTTGATACCTGATCTGACCTGTCGATACTCGAAATCCCTACAGTTGCTGAATTAGTGAAATTTTACAAGGAAGATTGGGCAAAAACTTCCACAGAGATTTGAGACTCCATCCATCCATCCATCCATCCATCCATCCATCCATCCATCCATCCATCCATCCATCCATCCATCCATCCATAGCTGCTTATTCTCACAAGGGTTGCAGGTATGCTGGTGCCTATCCCAGCTGACTTTGGGCAGTAAGCGGGGCACCCTGAACCGGTTGCCAGCCAATTGCAGGGCACACAGGGACAAACAACTATTCATGCACCCAACCACACCTAAGGACGATTTAGTATGTCCATTACAGGAGCAAGGTGCATTTGAACTTGTGTCCCTGAACTGTGAGCGGATTTCAACCTCATTTTAGCCAAGGGGCCGCATGGAGGACCATATATCTCAATATAACTCATGTTTTATAAACTTAAAAATAGCTAATGTTACATTTACATTACATTTTCTATGATTGTAATTTGTTCATAAAATACATGTTTTGTATAGAATGCATAAAAGGAAGTAAAATAAATAAATACAATGAAAGGCAAAAATCCCAGGGAAGGAAAATGCCCCAGTCAATTTGTGGTTGTACAACTTTGCAAGGAGTGCAAAGGCTTGAACAAAAAAATGGTACCGTAGTGTCTCATTTTGTACATTGGACGGCACTCACATAATTATTTACATGACAGAAGACATTAGAAGCTCATGAAGATGAAGTCATGATGTCTTGTCGAAACCCTGTGTGCTACAATCTGTGACTGAAGCGGTGAAGACAGTACCTAAAAAAATCACGAGCAGCAATAAAAAATAGTAAGGGCAATTGCGCCTACTGTTAATCAGAATAAAGCAGCGATTTATTCCTATTAAATATATATTCAATAGTATTGTAATCGTATTGGGATCAACGTTATGCACAGTTCAACCATAAACACTGCAGTTAAAAATGTAAGGGAAATAATACAATATACATAATGACTCAATTAAAACCATGTTTACAGTAAAAATTCTAGTAAAAACTGTGCCTAAGTAAATGTTCAAAAACTTGAACAATTTACGTTAAATACAGTCGAACTGTTGTGGATTAAAAATGTTAAATTGCAAGTTTGAACGTTGTTCTGTTTCTTCTACCACTAGAGGGAGCCTGCGTACCACAGATGGTACCACACTTTATGAGGTTCACTTTACGGTACTGACTATTACGGTATATAGACAGGCGCATCTCAAATGCATTAGTACTGTATACCGCAGAAAGGTTCATTTCAGCTGTTCAGTTAAAACAAAACAAAACAAAACATGTCATTTAACACATTGGAGTATACCTCTACTTCTCAAAGTGAATTCATTTTTGCAATAATGTTACATATTCTAAATCGAATTTATTTTTTTATCAGCGATGACTGATGATGTGTGTGCATTTGTAAAATAAACAAGTTTCACTTTTAAATTTGTTTTCCTGTCATCGTAATTCTTAGAGATACATCTATTTACAGCAAGTTAACAGGAGTATTGTGATTAACAAACAATAGAAAAACAATTTTAAAAAATAGATTGGATTAAATTGAATTACAATTAAATTAAAATCCTCAATTATTTGAAATTCGGCTTTTTGTGAAGTTTACATTCATTTGGTTCCAACAAACCAAGACTTAAATGAAACATACATTATTAATTCAAGATTCAAGAGATTTACTGTCATTTGTATAGCTGTAGCATACAATGAAATGTGCTGGATTTAAGGCTCAGATGTACTCTCAATATAATTTCCCCGTTTTTCTGACGGCTGCAGTTTACGACCTTTAAACCCCATTTAAATTCCCTTAAATACAAGTGTGGAACCACATACTGGCCACTAAGGGGTGCTAAAGATCCACAAGAGGGAAACCGGCCCCTGCGGATTTCACCGCTGTCAAACCTGTTTTACAAGTTGAGTTGGCGAAAGCCCCGCACGTCACATTTTAATTAAATATAGCTTCCAACAAAAGAACACAATGTACAGACAGCATTCGAACATTTTTTCTTTGTGGAATAAAATATTTCCGAATCCTCTCAAAATGGCGTCCTCGATGGCAAACTGGTTATGAATGATAGAGCGTCAAGACGTTTGACTCTCTTATAGCTACACACAATCTGAAGTGAAATTTATGTCTGAGTGTGAATGAGGGGACACATTATACAGTACGGGGTGTGAATAGACTTGTGCGAGAAAGTGTTAAGGTAGAGACCAAGGGCACCAGTTTCGATTTTAATGGTCTATATTTATAACTCTCTGGTCTCTAGTTTCTGCAGCTGTTGCCAAGTTTAAGTTCAGCACCTTGAGCCCTTCTCAGTCATGGTCTGGGGTCAGAGTTATAAACCTGCCAAACTCTGAGACAGAGTGGCTGAAGCAGACACTCAGGCTGTCAGCTCAGATGTCTTTGCCTCAAGATGTCCAAACCCGCTCACTGCTGGCTACAATTCTTCTCTCCAGACTCCTATTATTCGTTTAGGAGCTTTGTATGTCGGAGACCGAATAAGTAAAATCTCTGAAATTTGGTTCCTTCTGTGGTTGGTTAGCAAGTCAAGTGTGTTTGGTAGGGTGGACTGAAAGACATTTGGGGTCTTTTGAGGTGTGCTTTGTCTGGCCCTATAGGACCTGAGACATGAGACATGAATCTATAGCTCTGGGGTTATTCAGTCAATCCAAAAGGTTTGAAGTCTTATTCATTTAACTAAAAACTGTCAAAATGAGCAACCTACAAAACAACAGAAAAAAGGTTTCGTCACCTCAAAAAGTTGGGTTGTTTTGTACAACCAGGAGCAGAGCTGCATGGTGGTACAAGTTGGCCAGGAGCACCCCTCTGCCACCCGTCTTGGCAAACCCCACTAGGAGATCGTTTGACAACACTAAAAAAAAATGCAGTTATTTCAGTTCATGAAACCCTGATTGTGCACCACTCACTGAGGTGTTTTGACACCCTGGGCACCCCGTGAAGGATTTTCATCTATACCCCTATGTACAACCCCCCAAAATTGGATTCTTTAGCCCAAACAAAACAACCCCCCAAAAATGTGTTGAAAAATGTCAGTTATCCAATTGGCCCATTTTTGGGGGGGTTACCATAACCCGCAAAACAACCTATTTTCCCCCAAAATTTTAGGTTAGAAATAATCCCAAAAGTTATGTCAGACCATTTTTGACCCCCCCAATTTTTTTTTTTGCTGTTGTTTTTTTTTTTTTTTTGAACACCGCTGTTTTTACAGTGGAGACACACAAACTCCTTGACCACAATAAGGTGAGTTAACTATTTCACCCTGTTTTTCACTCAGATGTTTCACAACAGATGCATTTTTAAAAAATGAAATAAAATAAAATAACCAACCTAATATTTGGCTCGATTTGGTTCAAATTTCTGGTTAGTTTTATACAAAACAATTCAATTTTTGATGTTGTCTTTTGCAAAATAATTCAATGTTTTGGCAGTAGTTTTGTTCAAAGCAACCAAAAAGTTGGGTGTAATTGATACAGACATTGGGTCGGTCGTTTTTTTACTCCATAATTTGGCTATTTTTAATCAAAGTGACTCTAAAAAAACATTAGACTTCACTCGAAAAATAATTAGCTCAAGAATAATCCCATTATAGTTCTCAAAAGAAATCAAAAATACTTGAGAACACTTTCTTGTTTATTTTCACAGGACGACCCCAAAAACTGGCTCGATTTATATTGTAGGATCCCCCAGATTGTTTTGTTTAGTACAAAACAAATCCATGATCCGGCCCCTTTTTGACCCAAATTACATATTTTTTAACCCAACATTTTCATAAATTTCACATACAGTATTTTCATTCAGTTCATATACAGTATGTGAGCATTTACAGCCAGCTGTTTAGTAGACATAGAACATCTCCACGGTTTCTCCACCCTGCATAACAAGATTTAGAGCATGACCGTAGGTTGTGGATTCATGAGGACTTGTTCCCTGCAGAAGCCTGCTGGAAAACAGTGTGGAGGAATGGTACGTTTATTTTACTTCTTGCAAGCGACTACGCAGGGAGGAGTTGATCACATCAGCAACCTTCACCTCCTCACTTCCCCTCTGTTTGGGGAAGCAATTTCATCCTAATTTTGTCTTGAATTCTGTGGCCTCTCTTGCTCATCCCCTTTACATCCATCTTTCTCTCCTCCTCCGTGTCCTTTTCACCACCAGCCTCCCTGCTCTTCTATCATGCGCTAACTAAAATTGGCCCAGCAGCTTTTCTCTGCCGGCCTTTTGTCCCTGCTCAGGGAGACGTTTGGCACACAGAGGATCGTATTACAACTTTCATTTCCTGAATGTTTTTCTTTTTTTTTCTGAAGGGTATTTTATCCGGCAGCACAAAGATGAAGGGCAAAGGGAGGGAGATGGCAGCTCAGATTCGGGGTGCTGTCACTCCAACTTTGGCAGGAAAATAAGTGGACATGGCTGCAGGGTTGTGAGGGAAGGTAGGGCCGCAGTGATGTTATGGCTTAACCGGGATGTTTAGAAATGAAGGGGTCCTTCAGCTATTTTCGAGCCCCATGATGGGTGAGTTTATGTGCCTTGGGAGTGTGAGGTAGATTTCATAATCCCCAACCCCTTCCTCTTATTGCGTCTCCTCTCTTTGCCAAATACACCCTTAAAGCCTGAAGCCATGTCTTTCAGAAACGTTTTAGTCATAACAGTGATCGATTGTTGATCATTTTGAGATATGATTCCTATAATGTGGAAGTAAACCCGGTGGACCTTCCATTTAAAGGCAATTGGATTGACTTACATCCAGCAGCTTTTAAGTAAAATTATTTTCCTTTTATGGGTGTTTTCTTCCGTTGTTTTGCATCCATTGACGACATTCGTAAAATCGAGTCGTACCAAAGAGGGACCGACCCATCTTTTGGGGTTATTTATTTAATCTAACCTTTTGGCTATTCGTTTCACCCAAAAATAGGCAGCACTGTGGAGAAGTAATTTGCACTTATCACAGTGCAGAACTTCATATATATATATATATATATATATATATATATATATATATATATATATATATATATATACAGACAGTATACACACACATATACACAGTATATGAATGAAAGTTAGTTGCAAAGCTACAACAGCATCAGGACCATGTGTTTTCGTCCTGAGAAAAAAATAACCTCATCTCTCAGTCTGAGACTAAACGCAGCTATCATTTTTCTCCTTTTGTCCCAAAGTCAAATGGATATCTGATTCCCCGCCGCCAAAACTGGATTTCGGCTCCAGCCAAGATTTGATATATTACCCGGAACCTCCCGGGCACATTTGTTTTTCTCAAGTTCTCTTTTTTGGACATTACTCATGCTTCTTGTCTTGTCCTTGTAAGGTTTTAGAAAATGTTCCACCTCTCACCTTGTAATCTATAGGATGCCGGCCTGCATTTGACATACAACGTGCTATTTAACACCCTAATAGTCAGGGATCCTTTGCTGAGTCAACTCCTCTTCTTTTTCTTCATGCCTCAACTCCGGGTTAGCCATCACTCAGCCAGCCGGGAGACGGAGATGAATAATTCTTTCAGCTCAGTCACGTAGTAGCTTCCTCTTGGAGGAGCGGTTTCCTACTTTTGTGAGTTTTTAAATCAAAGCGGCCTCATTTGAGGAACTCATGCTGTTTGTTTTTTCACATTTATGTATGTGTTCTTGATTTAAAAGAAAATATCATCTGCTCTACTGTACTTCATATACGGGTTCATCCCTAGAAGTGATGTATATGCATTAAACATTTGGTGTAATATGTGGAATGAGACTCAACAATGAAATAATGAAGCCTTCAAAATTGCTTTGACACATGGTTGTGTTGTGAATTAAAATCAAGGCATAATATCGAGACTTGATTCTTTGCTTTAATTTCCAAGCTCTCATTCTTGTGGAGTGGGATTTTCTGCAACGATGAACCAAGACAAAAATGGCAAATTAGACTGGACATGAGTAACACACATTGGGTATCTTCTTATTTCTTCAAAATTGGACTGGCTGAAGATAATCAAACACACCACCTCTCGCTAATCCCAGTAACTACAGTCAGCCTGGTGATTATATGTATTTTCAATTACTTGTTTGAATGTGTACCAATGAATTATGTGACGCTGGCCAGTGCTTCAAAAAAATATTAAAGGCTGCTTTTATGGGGCGTCTGAGAGCCACGACTAATTACATTTAACATCAAGGTTGTTGTTGTTCTTAAACTTAAATCCTGTAGGTGTCTGTAACATTCCAGTCTTGGACTCAGATTGCAAATACTAATAACTATGGTAGAAAATAAGCATCACGCCTCTTATATGTCATGACCATAATAATCATCATCATAAACTATTATTGTTGCTGTCATTCTTATTTTCATTAATAATATACATATAAATACTATATTACAATAGATAGTGTGATATGTTATTACATATAATAATGAAATAACAATAGATTTTTATAAACAAAATTACTGATTACAATTGCATATGTTGTGCAAGTTTAGGCAGTTTATCGTCAGATTTTAAATAGGCCAACTTCAATTTTAAACGTCTTAAATAAATCTCTGGTTGTGACTCGATTTCCAAAGCTGGATTAGAGGTAGGGCTTTCCCAAACCATAGTAAAATATAGCCCTCGCTCTACACTTATTTTGGATCTGATGTGTATGCCCACATTTAGGGTCTGTTTGCACAAGACCAGTTTTTACCTAAAACCTGATATGCCATGTCAGTATTTTCAGAGATCATAGCAAACCTTTTAAAATTGGTCTCGAACTTCCATTGGGTAGTTCTCGCTACCCAAAGATTTTTCAAACGAAAAAACAAATTCCAGTTTTTACCCATGTCCTTGTTGTGTAAATATGTCCACGCGCTTTCTCTTTCTTGCTTCTCTCACATGCACGCAAACACACACATTGAGCCCGCATTTGCCTTTGGGCCAGGCAAGAACCTTGTCAGATCCATGCATCATTGGTAAGAAAATCTCTCTGGACTCCCCCTTTCCCTTCACTCGAAGGCAGGCCTGAAAAGATCCTTTTGTCCCCCCTCGCTCCCCCCGCGTCCCCTTCCCTTCATCACCCTTCTCACTGCCTTCCTCCACCTCGTGATTATTGCGGATACCTGGGACCGTCTCACACCCGGCTCCCATGTGCGGCAAGGCTACCCGACCCTGTGCCAGACCGCGTCTGAGGCCGCTCACCCCAGAAAGTGTGTGCCAATGCAAACATCAGCGTAAGGCCGACTGCGCAAGCTCACGCTCGCCATGTTTATTTGCGCACGTCCAGGCCCTTCCTGCTGTTGATTTAGAGCCACTGCCACTTTACAAGCGTGACAAATGAAATGCCCCGTTGATGACTAGGACCCTGTTTGCCATCAGCAGCTGTTGTTGCTGGCAACCTGCGCTTTTTTGTCATGAAACGCCGATGAGACCTTCTGTGGAGGGACAACACATACTGTAGCAACCGTTAAAACACATAGCTTTATGAAAGCAACATTTCTGCTTCCGATTGGGAAACAAGGGATTTGAGGGCGATTAAAAGCAGCATGCTCGTTTCCATATTGGATTGATTTTAGTCTTTCACACATCCTGAAGGTGACTGATGGCCTCTCACTGTCATGTGGCCCGCAGAGCCCGTTTAATCCTAGCTGTGTCTCTGCCGTTCTGGATATGTTGTCATTAGATTAACAGGTATGAGGAGTCACTTCGGTGGCTTTGTGATCACCTGTTTGTTAATTTGTGAATATTTAGCCACGCTCTTGTGCCAAGAAGCAGAGCCACATGGCAGCCTCTGAATGATCGGATCATCGGAAGCTTGGCTCTTTGCTGACCTCTGCCGTGTGACATGCGTTGTTTATGTTCCGTTCAAAAGACCGTTGGGTTGAAAATAACCCAATCATGGGTGAAAAAAAGACCAGCCAAAAACTGGAGTCGATTTGACCCAAACTTCTGGCTCGTTTTATACAGAGCTACTCCCAATTTTTCATGTTGTCTTTTACAAAATCGTCTATCTTGGGAGTTATCGTTATTATATACTATAGAAACAGTTAGGTCACCTATAATTTCATTATTTTTGACCCAACTGTTTCTATAGTATATAATTATAGGTAAACAAAAAGACCATCCCGATATTTGGGTCAATTTCATCCAACTTTCTGTGATTTTTCCATGAAACAACCCCCAAAACAAGGTGATTTGTACAAAACAACATAAAATATTGGGTTCTTTCATATAAACAAACTAGAAACAACACAAAAGTAAGCTACCTAATATTTGCGTTAAATTGACCGTGTGTATAGTGAATTGACACGTATAATAATTTTTTGGTGTTGTTGTTTTAGCCAAAATTGGGTTATTTTTAACCCAACTGTTTATAGAGTTAGATTTCTAGGTTTTATTGTATAATTGTAAAGCACTTCCCATTTTTAAAGTTGTAATAGGCAAATCAATACAAAAAGTACTCAACTCAAATCCAAATATTGGCTCTGTCAATTTTTGACCCATCATTTTAACCCAACTGTTTTTGGCTGATACACAACTTAATGCTGTCATCAACAACGCATATGCGAGTCTATGCGAGTTTAATTAAGTAATCCAATCTTTTGGGTTGCGTTTTTATGCAGCAATCCAAAGTAGGGGAGTGTTTTGTGCGTTATTCATTCTTCTGGTTCTATGAATAGCTCAAATTGTTGGGTCGAAATGAATAGCCTACAACTTGTTCAGTTACATGAACAATCCAAAATGTTGGGTTGGTCCCTTTTTTCCCATATCGTGTTGTTTTTACCCAAATGTATTTAAAGTGTAAAATGCAGCTTCCAATCTCACTTATTTTAAGTATTTTATCCATCCATTTTCTGTAGCTGTGTATCCACACAAGGGTCACAGGCGTGCTGTTGCCTATCCCAGCTGACTTTGGGGCAGTAGGCGAGGGACACCCTGAAATAGTTGCCAGCCAATTGCAGTATTTTATGTATTATAACTCCTAATTTCTTTCCACTGCATTAGAGCATTAGTTCCCAAGCAGTGTGCCATCACTTTTTTGTGTGCAGTAAGTGGTGATCAAGGTTGCCATTAGCCTTGAAATTATTATTTATTTACAGAACAAATAATTTCCTTAATCACCTAACTTTGCCAGCAATGTCGAGAGGCAAAATAGTCGAATGCCCTGTTATTTAATGGCAGAAGAAACAAATATATTGACCTGTGGATCCGTTTTGGTTTCTTGTGTCCTGAGATGTTTTTCTCTGCTGAAATATGTGCTATGGTTGAAAAAGATTAGACCGCTTCAAGAAACATTTCTTCTTTATCTGACACCCGCCAAAACAGGCCTGTGCCCAATCATGCATCACGGTCCTCTTCAGAGACTTTGAACACGACCAAGCTGTAATTTGTTGAATCTTTTAGGTGTAATAAGATCATGAGGGTGAGTTCAGGGAAGGTCACGGTGGAATGGAAATTTGAACATCCGCTAACTGCACCTATAACACCAACCTTTGCTTTTTACATTTACAATTAGATTGTTGAATTAATTTTATATTCAGGAAATATCTCACCTTGGAGATTTTTTTGCAAAATTGTAACTCCACTTTAACATTAAGTCACATTTTCCCACTGTTTGGTTTAAATTGAACATCCTTGGCTCTACTTATTTTCCTATCTGGACGAAGCCCCTGAAAAAAAAAAAAAAACGCATACCAGTCGAACACGTAAGAACCTGCAGCTATTAGTCTTTTAGGTGTTGTGAGGATCATAGAGCAATGCAATGATGTAAAATAGCTGGAGGCACACACCCACCCACTCACCCCCAAAATGAAGCTGGGTGCTGAGCCCCCGCAGCCCCGCAATCTTTGCAATCAGGCAATAATGCTAACAGCAACTGTTTCAGATTATGCAGCAGGAAATCCTCGGTACTCTCTGCTCAAAACAATTTACCCTGACATGAGTGCAGGGAGGGGGCATGTCTTCTTTATATTCAGGCCCCATTTTGATAACATGATCACAATTCATCAGCAATTATATATATATATATATATATATATATATATATATATATATATATATATATATATATATATATATATATATATATATATATATGTGTATAAAAAAAATTAATTGTCACTTAGAGAATGCTGTTATCTTTCCCATGTTTGTTTATATTCTATATTTATTTAATCAGCCAGTGAACTTGACTTTTATTGAGGTTTTCCCTTTCCCCAACAGGATGTTTGCCATTTAGGTCTGAAAAGTGCAGGTCTGAGTGTTATCTCTTTCCCATAGCCCTGAACCTACAAACAAACTCGGAGGGAAAAAATACCAGCAAAAAAAAAAAAAGAAAAATTACGCCCCCCCCCCCCTCAATAAAAACTAACCCTTTTTTTTTTTTAAACAGTTCATTTGCCTTTGTTTCACAGCGCCTTCTCTTTTGCATGGGCTGCTCTGCACGATGAAGGCCTAGTCAAGATTTATTATTAACCAAGCGACCGTGCATTTTGAAATTCGAGCAAAATCAAAAGATTTGTTTCTTCAATCCACAAATATAAACGATTGGTGAATGACGCAAGACAAATGTATCAGCTACTTTTAGTTTTATTTGAAGCTAATGGCAGGACCTGGCTAGAATTATTTTAACAAAATATAAATTAAGAAACTGGGTAGTCCATGTAAGTGTTTGGGTTTGGGTCTTTGTGTTTTACATGTGCAAGAGATAATAAACCTCATGTCGGGGTGATATACAGATTAAGCGCATAAAGGAATTTTAAGTTCGAATCAAATTTAACGACAGACAAGTCAGTCTATATAATAAGGTATAGGCTACAATAGTGTTATTTCGTACATCAATCTGATACACTCATCAGTCCTTTTCTGTATTTGTTTCTTTGTCGGATAAAATAGCGTCATTAAGAGCCCAAATCCACAAGGCTGGAGGTTAGGGGTCCCAACAAGGAGTCCTGCAGCTGGTGCGGGTGTCCGTGCATGCCGTGCACCGGCTGCGGGGCCCCCAGGCCGGGCATGGAGTACGCGGAGGCCCCGGGGAGGACCATGTTGCCCTGGAGCAAAAGCGCAGAGTTCTGGTCGGGGCTCTGGGGGGGTGAAAATTCGTCCTCCGAGCTGGACATGAGCGACTTCCCTCCGTCCAGCGGGGACAGCTGGTTCTGTTTGTTGCCGCCTGCGTTGTTGTTTTCGCTGTTCTCTCTGAGTGGGAGAAATAACACGACGGCATGACGTCAAATCGGGATGCAGGGACGTTTTTATTTCGCATGTATTGCCGTTTGAATTGCAAGACAGGGCATTTGCAAACATGCGAAATGAAACAAACATACATCAATAAAAATGTCAAAAGCGTTTGAAAAAAAAAAGATTGGTTGAATACCTTTCCTTGGCCTCGGCGGCTCTGTCCCTCTGCCGTCTGTTTTTGAACCAGTTGCTGACCTGTGTGGTGGTCAGTCCCGTGGCCTCGGCCAGCTCCCTCTTCTCACGCGGGGACGGGTAGGGATTGTGCGTGTACCACTCCCGCAGGACCCCCCTGGATTTCTCTTTAAAGCAGTAGCTGGTCTCCTCGCCGTCCCATATCGTGCGCGGCAGCGGGAATTTCCTCCGGACCCGGTACTTCCCCACTGCGCCGAGCGGCCGACCGCGCAGCTTTTCCGCCTCCACGTAGTGCGCCTTGAGCCACAGCTGCTGCAGCTTCGGGTGGTTGTGCGCCGAGAACTGGTGGCTCTCCAGGATTTTGTAGAGCTCCCGGAAGTTGCCCCGGTGGAAGGCCACCACGGCTTTCGCTTTCAGGACGCTCTCGTTCTTGTGGAGGTGGTCGCATGCGGGGAGAGACCACAGGAAGCGGCCGAGCCTCTCCAGGTTGCCCCCCTGCTGCAGCACCTCGCACACGCACGCCACTTGCTCCTGGGTGAAGCCGAAAGACGGTAAAATCGACATGACGTCCGTGGTGGGAAAACCAAAAAAATCCCCCCAGAAATTGACGCGTTATATTTCTTCTTCTTTTCTCGTCGCGGTGCAAATCCTTTCCGCGCAGGGCCTGCCCACTCCCAGATCTCCGCTCCTCTACGCGCTCCGGCAGATTTTGGATGTTGATTGTCGGGACAATTTGTTCCTGGAGGAGATATGTCAGGCTTAAAGGGAGCCCAGTACGTTCCGGTGATTGGCTCTGAGTCTGCCCTGCACCCCTGTACAGCAGAGCAGGACTGACTTTGCAGCTCCGTTTCCTCCCCAGAGGCAGCGCGTCAGGGGCTGAAATAGGAGCGCGCCTCCACCTCCACCTCCCGCCCCCACGGCAGCTCCTAAACACTAATCAATTATTACAGACCTCTTAAAGGCCGTATTAACATGCTTCCACCATGTAGATATTATTTAGAGTTGGCGCTCATCGCATATCAGCGGGGGTAAACCGCCGTTTTAGTCAACTGTTTCAGAAATAGGCTAATTCAACCAGCAAGATATAGGTTATAAACAAACCCTATATTAATATTGTTGCTGTTTTGTGTGCGTGTGTGTTTGCGTGTGTTGATGACTTTAACCGCCCACCTCCCTTAATTACATACAGATTGTTGTATCTGCACTACCCTTTCGTGTAATAATTACCGAGGCCGTTTATTTTATGGGGCGATATAATTTAATAAGTTCCTCTGATGGTAAGTTTGGTGTACCAGTAAGCACGTCTTTTATATGACAAACCACAACTTGCCAAACGGCCCATATAGACCACCAGTGTGCGCGAGTTTGTGTGTGTGTGTGTGTGTGTGTGTGTGTGTGTGTGTGTGTGTGTGTGTGTGGCTGTGAGAAAGAGAGCCTGTGCACGATTCATTACAAAAACAAATCTCAGTGCAAGTCTGACGTGAAACCTATCTTTAAAAAACGACGACTTGATATGATTCATTTTGATTGTGCTGCACAGTCCAAAAACAATCTCAACGCAACTCTGTCACATTAATTTGAGAAATGCGGGTACGTCTCTTTAAAAAATGAAGAAGTAAAGAATTTTTATGCATGATGTCGGCTGAGTTATGACACGTAAAAAAATAATATCACAATGAATCATCTTGGAGGCCGTATCTCTTTTTTTCTGCCTCTTTGTTTTTGTGTCACTCCTGAATTCTCCCCCATTGTCGCAGACCGGCATCTTATAGTAACTCCACGCAGTGTTTTTCGGTGGGCTGAAACACTAAACCGATCCATTAGTAAATGAATTCTGGGTACCACATTGGTTCGTGTGCTGTAGCAGTTGTTGGTTCGAGCCTCAAGGATCACATTTCTTTGTCTGCACCATGCACACCCTTGAAACCATAGCTTCTCCTCTTCAATATGTTTACAAGGAGCACGTTTTTTGGCCTCAAATGGATTCCAGTTAATATTAAAAATGAGGACGGCTTGTTGCACTCGTGGTGGTTGATTACTTATACGGTCATTTATTTAATTAAATCAACGGTTTTTAAATAAAAAGGACGTAATCAAAAGGTATCCACTTTTCGATGTGTCACTATCCTCTTTATTTGTTTAAGTAGAACGTGGTAGAAATTGCGTTCGTTGAATAATATGAAATTAATCCATTTTGTTTTCGTGTTGTACATTTTATCAATATTAACTCTGTTAATGCAATTATTGTAGAATATGACTTATATAGCCTCATGGGAAAACCAATCCGGGAAATCTAACTTGAGTTTCAATATTTTATACGTCATGCAAACACATAATAGGCGCGAGTGAGAGTTGCTTTGCTCAAGAGCACTTGACCATGCTCCAAAACAAACCATCAGCTTTTACAAAACGGTTCTGTTTCAGTTTCGCTCTTTTGAGCCTAATGACTTTTGAAAAAGACTCCCCCCGATGTTAATTATTATTATATATAGTTAATATTTTTGTGTAAACTGCTTTTATACATAAGTGTTTTTCAACTATTATTTTCTGAATTGCATTATCAAATGCCTTGCTGGTCATTGTCACCATAGACCGTAGGCTTCCGCCACGTGACCTAGGGAGGTGCCTGGTCATTCTGCTACTTTCTAAATATGGTGCTTTTATAGCAGGCTGACTATTTAATAATAATAATAATAATAATAATAATAATAATAATAATAATAATAATAATAATAATAATCTACATACGTGTTTAAAATGTAATGTACGAAGAGTTGCATCACCCGACGATAGCAGAAACAACGATCTGACGTTCATTCATATCGAAACCTGCAACAAAAGATTAGGACTACTTCAGGGGGGGAAACATGCAAATGGTTTGGCCTTCGCATTGCAATCTGACCTGATGTGTGCATAAACACGTGTGCATGTTGCTGGACAGTATAACAAAAGGACATATGTGGGCTGTGTAAAAGCTTGAGTGAATGAGCTGTCTGATGAGCAGCTCTCGGGTTTCTCTAATATCTCTACCACATTGCGACGCGCCTCCTCCTTTAACCCGAGCAGCCCAGGGGGCGAAATTATTTCAAGATGTCGACTCTCCGCCGGCTACGGCCAGAGCTGAGTCCCCTCACTCCACACACTTTTTACCCCTGCAAGAAACGCAGTACTCGGGTGTACTATAGGCCATCACTTCTTAGTGATTGGTTTCTCTATACGATTTGCAAGGATTTAACTCTCCTTTAAAGTGTTCCGCGCAAGTGCAAGGGAAAACACAATAACAAACATTTCAGTGTTCGTTTTCACCCGCTAAAATCCATCTGAGCTGCCCTGTTCAATTATTCCAAACGTATCCATTATTAATGATCCTATTGGGGTAAAGTTGCGTTGCCAGGGAAACCAATGAAATGCTACATTTCACTCCAAGTCGAGAGAAGGAAAAATAAGAGGCTCGAGCGGGAACTCACAAGTGTACGCTTCATAAAAACGTCACCATCAAAAGGTTTCCCCATATAGGAGGGTTTATATTTGTAAAATATTGAGGAAAAGTGAAACGGCTCACAGATGGTTTTCACTCCATCTAAATCCAAAGTGCTATTTCAGCTGCATCGAGTGGAACAGTGCTGATGCTGTTTAAATTAGCCAAAGGGGAGAGTTTAGTTTAGTCTGACTTTCCTTTTTTTTTCCCTGAGCGTTGCGGGAATTGAAATACATATAGGAGAAAACGTGGATTTGACGTTCTTGGTGTAAAGGATTTTCAGAATGCATCACTCTACAGTAAATGTTAATTGGAAAATCAATTAGGCCCTTAGTGAGATTGCGTTGCCGCGTCCCAAATAAAAAGGCAGTCCCTTCTCCCCAAACACAACACAACTGTTGACATGAGTGAGTTAAATGAAATTGGAGCTGCAATTATCAGCTTAACAGAGTTTCCTGTCATGTTGGAAAATTAGACCTGCTACAAGTGCACTGCCCCCCCTCCCATCAGAATCATTACGCATTTCCTCCAGAGGGCCGACTCCACAAATGCGTTGTAATTGCAGTCTGGGCGCGTTTACGGCGCTGCGGTTCTAAACACACCACAAGCAATGTATTTTTGTTTGGGGGGGAGGGGGGGGGGGGCTTATTTTTGGGTGCAAAAATAAACAAACAGCTGAAAAACACAAACAGAACGAGATACTCCTGTGTGCATGTCGACAGGGAGGGGGCGCCAAGACAATACTTTCACACAACTCAAGAAGTAGTTCAGAAGTAACTCTAGTGTGTGTGTGCTTGTGTGAATATGTGGTTGTGTGTCTCTTGCCCCCCTTCCCCCAGCTGTCAGCACAGGTTTAGTCTTCATCTTTCCCACACTATAACATTTGGGTAAACAATATTCCAAACTGGATTAAGAATTGGTTGAATAGGCTTAATTTAGGGGGCAACATAAATAACAAAAAGTGGCTGGTCGTTCATGGAACGCGGGGTTATTTTTAAAAACTGTTTTCTGAGTGTATTAATTAATCAAAGTTATTTACGCTCTAACATCAATCGGAGCAAAATAAGCCAAATTTGTTAAAAGTTGCTCCAATCTATTTTTACACAATTTTTCACAATTTTTGCAGTCAAATAATAGTTGAGCTAAAAAATAACCCAAATTAGGTAAAACGAATAATTTACATTTGGGTTGGCTTGTTAGGTTATGTTTGACCCAACTGTTTTTAGAGTGTAAAAAATGTTGATTGTAGAGTAAAACAGTTGGGTTAAAATAACCCAAAACATGTTAAAGGTGGGCCAATCTAACCTATTATTTGCTTTACAGTTTAGATTAGTTTAGATTTTTGCCAAACCATGTTTTTAGAGTGTATTTTTTCCAGCCAATTATTTTTTACACTTAAAAAAATCCCCCAAATTGGGTCAAAAATGAACAGACCCACTTTTGAGGGTAGAAGTAAGAATTAAAAAAATAATAATAATTTATCCCTTTCTGCCCAATTTGGATGAAAAAAAAATTGTTTGAAAAAAATACAGTCTATACAGTTGAGTCAGAAGTTGGACCATCTCAACTTTTTAAGTTATTTGCTTTAGGTTTGCCCCCCCCCCCCCCCCCCCCCCCCACACACACACACACACACACACACACACACAGTCTTCAGTATTAGTACTAGTGAAGTCCATGCACCCATATCCCCTTCCTGGTTTTATACTGTAATGTTTTCAACCAACATTCCTTAAACTCTCTAAAAACTGTTTAGTGAAAAATAATGCAAATTGGCTCAAAACTGGAATGACCGAATTTTGGGGATAAATTAAAAACGTAAAAGTCGGTTTTGGTCCGCTTCTGACCTGATTTGAGTTATTTTTAATCCAGCTGTTTTTAGGGTATAAAAAATATTAATTAAAACATTACAGTTAACACTAGTCGAGTCAAAGAGGCCCAAATTGGGTCACAAATAAACAAAACCAAAATTTTGGAAAAATGGATTTAAAAGTTTGGGTTGGTCCCCTGTTGTCCTGATTTGGGTTATTTTTGACTCAACTACTTCCAGATTGTAGTCCTCAATATTGTTCCTACAAGCAACAGATCCGTGCAGCCTGGAGAGAGCCGCATTTTACGTTGGTCAGGCAGCGGCACAAAGGTGGTGGGTCTCTACCAGCCAGGCTGGTACCCGCCGACCCCTGCCCTCTCATTAGTGGGATGTGGAGCAGCGGAGTACCGTGCTCCTCGGGTCATGTTACATATGGCTTGCAGTCTGCTGCACCGCATTAAATGTCAGCTTTGAAAGCATCTGAAAGATCAGAGGTCAGTGTTTTTAATAAGGCCAGGGTTCTGGGGGAGTTCCCTATCTTTTTGTTTTTGCTGCAAGTATGTTTTACATTGGATTTGGTAAATAAGGGCAAAATAGAGTCGTTTTTTCCACATTCCCAAGTCACACTCATGAAAAATGAACTGCACGTGCGAGGCAACAATGGTGCTTCTTTCAGTTGTGTTTCTAGGCTTGCTACACCTAGCTTGACATTTACGTCCTTCTGTTCCTCCACTGCGTGAGAGTCTGACCATGCCTCCTGCTCACTGCGAATGGGATATTGTTCTGGCCTCCAACAAAGCTGTTTTTACCCTCTTCAATATTGCAGGAGGGGTAGGAGGGTCACCCGATACCTAACAATCAGCTAATCCACTGCCCATGGCGACGAGGTCACCTGTGCACAGGTAACTTTATCCCGGCCTCGCCCTCCCTTCCTGCTTGGCTCACCCATTTGTCTCTCTGTCTTTGCCCCAACAATGAGCACCAACAAATAGCCTCTGTTTGTGTGCACCACCACACTGTAAAAAAACAAAACAAAAAAAACCCACGGCGTGTATTTATTTATTTATCTGTTTATTTATTTTGGGGGTGGAGCTAAAGTAGTAATTTAAATTGGAATAATTTTACAATATACACTGGTGAACACATTTTTGTCGTTGTTGTTGGATTACTTCTTTTGACTGCGGAATCCAAAATTGATCTTTGAGCTATAGGATGCCCTTTTTCTCAAAAAATATGAATAAACATGAAAGTATGTAATTGAAACAATAATATTGAAGAGTGACATCATTTGAACTCTTAAAAAAATCTGCATTAAACAAAAAAAAGAAAATGCTGATGGTTACAAAGAGATATGCCACCACTAAACCCCCTTTCAATGCTAAATTTCTGTCTGTAGATATTGATATTTCTGACTTATTGAGAGCCGTACACACCTATCACCTTATCATCTTAATTTTCTCAATTAAGGCTGTTGAAACAAAGCTCACATAGCTGATGAGTCTAATGGTAATCAGGTCTTTTTTACTATTACTGCTTACTTGTTATTTTGTTCATGTGGGGGGTAAATTAGCATGCTAATTCTAGTTTTAAGTTAAAAATTGAATTTGAACATTTTTTTTCAAATTGTTCCCCGTCATGGCAAGGTTACGCTCCAAAAAACATTGGGTAAAATAATAAATCAAATTGGGTCAAAAAGGGACCAACATAACTTTGGGGGGTTAAGTACACTCTACAACTGAGTTATTCTTTTTGACCCATCTTTTTGGGATAGATGAATTAAATTGTAATTAATTACCAGTAAATTGTAATTTGTTACTTTTTATTGGCTCATTTTCAGATATTTTGACCCAATACTTTTAAAACGTGGCTACATCAATTTTATAAATGAAATAAGCCCCCAAAACTAACCTAAGGCAATCCACAAAATATCCCCAAAATTGGGTCATTATATGAGCCATCTATTTAAGTAAAATGGAAAATACCCAAAAGTTGTGTTGGTCTCTTTTTAAGCCAAATGTTTCTAGCATGTAGTTAGGACAACAACACTGGCAAGTTGTTCGCTCCAAAACGATTAGCTGGGATGTTTTCCCTTTTTTCACACTGCAGTTAGCTCACATCCAATTTCTTGGTTCCCTAACGTCATTAATCCGGTGCAGACACACTGCGGATAAAGTCAGATCTCTCGATGTTTGTCCTCTTGTCAAATCTAGTCTCTTATCTCTCTGTGTGGGTTTGGTGGAGCGCCCAAAGACTGAGGACACACATTTTGTGGGAATTTGCTAAATTTCTAGAGAATCCCCTCAAGCCATGTGAAGAGTTGGAGCTTTCTGTGGATTGAGCCTCAACGTCTGTGAGTGACAGCACCTCAGATTCATTCTTTCACATGTCGGTCAGGAGCAGAGAGGAGGAGGATTGGTCGGGGGGATGTTTGGCCTTCGCCCAGGGAAAGACCGTTGGATTGGACTGGGCTATGTGGAGCTGTAGACCCCCCACCCCAAAAGGCTTTACCTCTGGAAATCTCATTGCTGTTTATTTGAATTACAGGGGCTGAGATGAGAAAAGGAGGGCTAATGAAGTCCAGGTTGCCAGGCATGTGCAAACGATCACTTGCAGAAAGAGCAAGCGGCAGCAGGCCCACTGGATTATAGCGAACTAGTTTTCCCCCTCATCCTCACTTTTTGGCTACTTAAATGTTGGTGAGACATGTGCTTTGTGTCTTTTGTCTGTCATAAAGTTGGATGCAGACATGTGTCGCTCTTACGCAGACGTACTGTAATTCTACGCTTTTCGCTTGGTTACTTTTGAAGGGATCAAAATGGCCTGTAACTCTTTTTATAAATATAGACTTTTATTGCATTACATAGATTTAGAAAAATACATTCACATAATTTCAGATAACAAACATATAGTTCAAACTAAGTTTAAAAAAAATTGCCCGTCACTCACTTCCTGTATGAATTTAAAGCACTGAGAAACTGGTAGGATTTCATTATGAGTCTGGCAAAAACTAAAAAAAGCTAAATGTGATGCACCCAAGGGATATGAATGCTGTGAGTTGGCCGCAAGGCTGAAATGTGCTATGATGGGACATGAATGTAAGCTTCTGGGGTTTAAAAAAAAAAGTACCAGACCCACTTGACAAATGGTCTCCACATTCTTTTGTCTTTTCCTAATCCGACACCCAACAAATATTCCAGTGACAGCAGTGGTGGAAGCAGTGGAAAATCTATCAATCCGAGGTATTGCCTTCAGATTGCACAGTTTCCTTTCAGTGTTATTCACAAAGTCAAAAGCAAAAACTAAAAATGTCCGTAACCTTAAGATGACGAGAAATCATTGAAACCCTTCTTTGTTTCAAAAAAATACTTCTGTCCCTCTTTGTTCTTGATCCATTTGGGAAGCATTTGTGTCTGGAATCACTGACAGTTGATGAGGCACATTAAAGCAAAACATGATCATGCATAGTATCTTCACACCGGGGAAGTCAATTAAAAAATATAGCTTTAAAATATTTTTTCTGTGCTGCATCTTTAGCCTAAAAATGATATTCTGCTTAATACTGCTGTTGTGGGTATGAATTAAGCTGCAAAATCCATCAATTTTTAATTCATGACACCTGAGCCCAGAGCAACTATGACATCACTTTCAGTCGGGCGCAAGTGCAAAAATGGCTGCTCCGGTTGATGGATAAAAATGTGTGAATTTTGCTGCTGAGTTCATATTCCGAAAACACAGTTTTGTACGGAATGCCATATTTGGACGAGTGGGTTTGCATAGAACATATTGTAAAGAACATTTTTGACTTGACATACTTTAACGTCGCTGCAGCATTTTTGCAACATATGAATGACATCTTTCAATTCCTTTGACAATGAAAATAACTTTTGCTGCTAAAATGTGTGCATTAGTTAAGGCCTGTCAAAGACAGCAGTGAGAAGCCCGTACAATGTCATGAGCGTAGTGCAAATGCCAAAAAAAGGTACAATCATATTTGAGACTTGAGAGGTAATTTAAGGTGCTTACAGATGGGCACTTTGTCCGAAATGAGCAGCTTGTGTGTTGCGGACATATTGTCCATACATGTGCGCAGTCCTTCAGTAAAACCAGTCCGCTTCCACAGACCCGCTCCCCCTCTTTCCCTTATGAATGACCTTTTTGGTTTGACCCAGATGACGCATTTAGTTTGGAGGAACATCCTGGTCACGTGACTTGCGGCATGCCAGCACCTGCTTCGGCAAATCAAGTCCACTCAACAGGAAGTAGCAGGTGTTGCCTGTAAAACTGCACTTTTAAACACGGCTCAAACCACATTTGCCGACTGCTGCGATGAGTCATTGTGACATTTAGTGTGAAGAACAGAACTTGCTTTTAAACGTGTTAAAGGAAAGTAAAAATGATCTTAACAATAATATGTTTTATATGACGCTACTCGTCTAAACACAGCACTCTGATTAGTATTACATTTGTGGCCTATTAAATATCAAGCAGCAAAATCCAGCCATTTTTAGCCATCAGTAGGCGGCCATTTTGTTGCAAGTCGTCTGAAAATTACAGTTGCTCACGGATCAGAGATCCCCTGAAAACTGTTGGGTCAAAAATGACCCTAATTATGGGTCAAAAAAGACAGACCCAATGTTTTGGTTAATTTGACCCAATTTACATGCTTGCTTTATATGAAACAACCCAATTCTTGGGTTACCTTGTACAAAATTACCTTTTTATTTTAAGTAGAGCAGAACAATACATAACATTGTGTAAAGGCCCTTTTTTGACCCAAACTGTTTTTAAAGTGTATATGAACAGGAAAAATTGAGTTGGTCCCTACATGACTGATTTGGGTTATTTTTACTCAACGGTTTTCAGAGTGCAACAATGTTGCAATACATTTCACACTGGGGACTGATTCGGAAAGAAGAAAAAAAAATATCCGGTTAACTTTTTCTGATACTTTAAGATTGGCATGCTGATTCCAAAATTGCAGTTAGTTTTGTAAGGAGGTCTTTTTTTTCCCAAGTTTACCATCCAGATTAGCACAACTCCAGAGATTAGCCAATAAAAGTGTACTAAGAAGAGGTGATTACGATTAAACTCATGTGCAGTTAAAAGGCAATTTTGGTTCAGCTTGTTTCAATGTCACATACTCAAACTGATGGCCACGGTTTATTGTTAAATGAGCTCAGTGCAACTATGATTTAATTTTCAGCTCAAAAGTAGCAAAAATGTTTATCAGAATGCTGTAGTTAGATCAAAACATACAATTGTAAAGAAATGTTTGACTTGACTTCCCCTTTAAACATCTAATCTTTTTTTTTTAATTCTTTTTTTTTTTTTTTTTTGCATAATGTCCAGACCCGCTAACAGGCCTTCTGTCTAACTTGAGTGCATTGTAAATGTCAACACAGTATTGTCAAATAATTTAAGAAATTAAAGAAATTAATGATTAAAAAAAAAATCACACACACGCACACACAAAAGATTATTACTGCTCGCATGGACATGAGTGCTTCTGCTTTAAGGTTAAAGGTCAGCCATGTCTTCCTCCATCTGTACCGTCTGTAGTTTGGCTAGCTCCTTTCCCTCCACAGTCTCCATGTCGCCGCACATGGCTCGCACCATGTCAGTCACGCCCGCCTGCCCCGTGTTGTCCACCTTGTTCTCCGACAGGTTCATGTAGTCGTTGTCCATGCAGGGCCCCATCAGGTGCGAGGGCTGGGCTGCCCGGACCTCATGTCCCCTGAGATAATCGACGGGCTGCAGGTGGTGACCGCTCGGGTTCGTTTGGGCCATAAGTGGCGTGCTGACCGTAAGCGTAGTGTAGACCTCAGGGCTGGACGAGGTGGAAACTGGGGCTTGGCTGGACGGCGCTTCTTCAGAGCTGGACGTGGAGTAACCCATCTGCCCACTTGGGTCCAGGTGGAGCCCATGGTGGTATGAGGAGTAAACGCCTCCTTCCAAAGGCTCCTTCTTTATGGGCGGCTGGTTGCTCATGTTGTAGAGGACGCTACTGTGGTGCATGGAGGTCATAGACAGCTTGTCCTGCTGCTGAAAGGAGTCGTCGCTGGAGGAGCTCACCGCAACATCGTTCAGAGCGATCGCACTGTAGCCACATGACACATTAAGACTGACATCACCTATGGTGCGCAACAGTAAGTCCACTTCCACTTCTCATATTATTTTGATTGTGTGTGTGTGTGTGTGTGTGTGTGTGTGTGTCTCTCTCTCTCTCTCTCTCTCTCTCTTCTCTATATATATATATATATATATATATATATATATATATATATATATATATATATATATATATATATATATATATATATATATATATATATATATATATATATATATATATATATATATATATATATATATATATATATATATATATATATATATATATATATATATATATGTATATAAGGCAGGGGCTGTGCCTCTTGCTCACATTGTGTTGTTGTAGCTTGCATCTGTGATGCCTCAACAGCAAGCTGCACTTTCTGTTAGTCCTTTCAATTCCTCCTGGCGTGGATTCTCTGCTCAATGTCAAAGTAAGTGCTGTAATAGCATATTCCCTGTTCCCTCTTAGTGCATTTCATGGCTTCTGATTGCCTGAGCCATGTTTTCTCTACTACCCGGCTCTGAAGATCAAGAGCGCCACGATGATGAGTGATGGTGACTTGTTTTTATTCATCCCTGGGCTTTTCAAAGGACCAATACTCTCTCCCTCTATGTTTGGGGGAGCAAGTGTCTTTTTTCCATACTCTGTGTTTTGTGCAGTATGAGCTAGTTTAAATAGACTTCCACGAATAAAAAGGTCAGAGTGGAAAAGGAGTGTACAGATTTACATTTCACTATTAAAAAAGAGAGACATTTGTCCTAATATCTATTCCCTAAATCTTATGCATATCTGTTTGGTTGGGGAAAAAACACTCATGCAAAACTTGTAATTGGCTGTAAAGTCACAATTCATCATTGATTGATCTGCAAAATGAAGCATTGCAGCACACACAGCTTCGTTCACTCCAGGGATGTCATTCTAATAAAAAAATTCACAGTATATCCAGTCTGATTATTGTTTTCATTTTCCTAATATTCTTAAATGTCCTTTTTGTGGAGGTTGCATTACAATGATCCTCACAATATATGTGAATTTTAAAGCAGTCAAAGTTTATTGATTAATTTAAAAACAAAAATTAATCGAACAACTACTGGTATTTTAAGAACCGAGTAATCTCTAGAACATTTTTACATTAAAATTGTCTAAAGACTTTAATGTCAGCATCTCAACAGTAAGTACTGATTAATTTTTGTAGTCATTCAAGAAGACTGACTGATTATCTTTTGAGTTTAAAACCTTTCTCATATATCTGCTTTTACTTCAGAAAACCATAGGTGTACCGGGTGCTTTATCAGTTTCAAAAAGGTTAACAGTAAGTACAGTACTGATTAATTTTTGTAGTCATTCAAGAAGACTGACTGATTATCTTTTGAGTTTAAAACCTTTCTCAAATATCTGCTTTTACTTCAGAAAACAATATGTGTACCGGGTGCTTTATCAGTTTCAAAAAGGTTGGGGGGTGCAAGACTAATTTCACATTAATATTTTGTTGTTTTATGATCACTAAATTATTCTCAATAAACAAGGATGATTGGCCAGTAAGCAGTAAATGATGAAAAAAAATTCTATTAAAAAATTCTATTCTAAAAACTTTAAATGGTGACAGCCTGAGTGAATTTTGGCCGTTCATGGGTAAGGCCCATTCCAATTGTGGGGGCTGATTGTAAACTAATTAATTAAATTATTTGGATATATAGGTCCATCTTCTGATAGCGTTGGTGATTGTTTCTCACTTTTTAAGTGATCTCTGGTCGTATTTTTTGGCTCCGAAATTGTGATTGTGTAAATCTCAATGTTCAAAATATCAATTGATGTTAAATTTAAAAGAAAGTCAACCCCGAAATTTTCTTGACCAAAATTAGTTTTATACGGCCTCACTAGTCTGAATATGATATAGTGATTAATATTGTATTATGAACATAAATTGAGCAGCAAATTCGATACATTTTTAGGAGAGGGTGGCCATTTTGGCACTTGGTTGAAAATGACATCACAGTTACATCACAGTTAGACGGCTCAGCTTGTGAACATCACTTGACCAAACCCAGAAAACAGATGAGCCAGAATTGCCTGAGCCATGTGGAACTATAATGTCATTTTCAGACAACAGCAAGTGGCAAAAAAAGGAAGTGGCAAAAAAAGGTTGCCCTATCACGATGGGTGAAAACAGGTTAATTCTGCTGTTTCATATTCCATAAACGCTTGTGAAATAGGATCTAACGCTGCTGAATTTGATCTCAGTATGTCTTTATATGTCTACAGTATCATCATAGTTTGTAAACTACAGCTAATAGTCATGATTTTTCACAGACCCTACCTTGTGCGATTGAGGAGGAAGACGATGAAGAAGAAAGCTGCAAGGGAGGAAGGCCCACATCGCTGTTAAGCAGCAAGCTTCCATCACTGTCAGACACGCCGCTGGGTACCTGCACAAGGCTGTAGCCGCCCAGCGAGGAGCTGAAGGTAAGTACGGAGGAGCCCCCATTCTGGGCGGCCATGGTGTGAACCCCCTCCAGCTTCACAGGCCCTCCGTTCACACAGCCCGTGTAAGGGGAGGCGTACTGTAAGGTCGAGTCCTCAGCAGAGCCTCCCAGTCCTTTCTCCTGCATGTCCTCTCCTGAGGCTCCCAGCAGCACCCCTCCGGACGGCCTCAGAGAGTTGAACGCCAAAGGCTGGATGCCCAGATTGAGCCCGTTGAAGAGGATGTTCCCAGGTGCGTGGAGGTAAGATGAGCCGCCGTTGTGAAACGTCGCCGGGGAGGCACTGTTGGTGACCAGACTTCCATTGTAGAGCCCCCCACTGTTGGATCCAGCGGGCATTTTGATGTCCCCAATTTGCTGGATGACAACCCCACTGTCCAGAGGCCCTGTCTGGATCGGGAGTGTCCCATGAGTTATGACACCATCTGAGGAGTTGGAGAGAGGCCTGGGTGACAATTCTTCTTGACCTTTGGTGGACTCATCCTCTGTGCTGTGGTTTCCATCAGATTCACTGGAAAGAGGATAGTAAGAAATAACAGGTTATAAAAAAAAAATAATATGCAGTCTGGGGGTGTACCGATCCAACCTTTTCACTTTCAATACAATACCGATATTGCCGCCAACAGAGTTGTTCGATACTGACATCAACCTGATATGACGTCAGCAGGAATTATGCATGCTTTTATTTAATATTTCATACGTTAGAGGGGACTTGATCAAGTGATACTACGCAAACAACATTCGTTAGCAACAGCACCAAAGAGAAAATATGACTAATTTATTCCAAAAATTAGAGATTACATACCGCCTAAAACATTTGGGTCAAAAATAACAATTATTGGTCAAACAACTCATCTATTCGGGTGTTTTTTTTTTATATGAAATAGCCTATTTTTTCTGGTTGTCTTATACTAAATTACATTTTTTAGGTTATTTGACCAAAACAATATACAACACTGGGTCATATTTAGAATTGGTTGGATTAAACATAATGGTCAAAAAGGAAGCTCACAATATTTGGGTCAATTTGACCCAACTTTCTGGATCATTTTATATCAAGCAACCCCATGTTTGAAGTTATCTTCTACAAAACAACCATTTTTTTAGTGGGTTGTTGAAAGTTGGGTCAAACTGACCCAAATATTGGGTCTGTCCTTTTTTGACATATAATTGGTTTACTTTTACCTAAACTATTTTTTAGATTGTTAATACAGTCACAAACATGAGAGAGAGAAATAAACCAAATAAAGTCAATAAAATTAAATTATATTTTTTGAAGTGCAAAATATCAACTGATGTTTATTTCAATACATTGCCAAAATCAGAGATTATGGATGTAACACAATATAATCTAATACTGTGTTTGGCTGATAAAGGACTGAAATCACTATAGGGTCAGGACACCTCTAATGTGATCAATAGATTTCTTATATATTCTTCCATATTTTTGTTTGACAAATTTCTAAACATAGGTTTAAATTTCTTTGCTGTTCACATGTTGCTTGAAAGAGTCATTGTGGGTCACATTTGTTGTTGTGTTATGAGGCTATACACAAGCTTTGAAGAGCAGGCTGTGCTTGGGAATGCATTGCCCTCTTGTCTCATGAAGAGACTACCAGCGTCAACAAGCGTGCAACCATTTGGCGCAATAAATTCTGGTGTGATAAAAAACAGCCAGCAGTGCTGGTAATGGTGGCAAGACACAAAACAAATGGCTTTAAAAGTTCTGCGGCCTTTACGCTTCACCATTATTTTTCAAGGCCATGTAATTTCCACAAATGCATCTGTTCTACTTTTTTTTTTTAAAAAAAAAGTGGATTTGCAATGTAGATAGGTTGCTAACTTTGTAACCTGCTGTCTTAAGATTGATTCTAACAGCTGTACCCCCACCCACTGAAAGAGAAAAAGTCCCTCAGCCCTCCTATCCCCCATAGTACTCCGCGAACAGATAATTCAAGGGCTTGCACTGACGATAAACGTTATAATGGATTTTCGCTGTTGCGATCTTTTTGATGTATTTGTGTGGGAGTGAGTATACGTGGTTGCGTATGTGTTGTGTGCTTTATTGAGACCGAGGCAAAAGAAGTCTCTTACACGCAGACCACTGAGACACACACTCGGGGGCACGCACACAAACAGAGCCACGTGAAAGAAGGCAGACATTCACTGATTAGTAACATTGTTGACTTTAGGTCTCGACCTGCACAAGTTTATAAAATGATTAATTAATGACGGAAACATGCATTATCAAAGTTGCCCCTCCCCGCGTCTCCTAAATGAAAAAATGTATAGTCCGTGTGTGTGCGTGCGTGCATCTGTGTGTGTGTGTGTGAGTGTGTATGAGTGTTTTAGTTGGTTTCCACGCCACACTTGAAACCGGATCTGAATGGCAACCAGTTCATATTTCAAAACACTGCAAACGTGCTCCACACCCATAAACGTATATTTTCCAGACTTATGGCGCTGAGTGTCACATGGAGAATTTGCATATCGGAGAATTGCGCTCAAGGTGTTGATGTTGGTCTCACCTTTTGGATTGGGCCTCAGATGGGTTTCTGTCCCTCTGCCTCCTGTTCTTGAACCAGTTGCTGACCTGGGTCAAAGAGAGTCCCGTAATCTTAGCGAGGTTGCGCTTCTCAGCCGGAGAGGGATACCGGTTCTGATTGTACAGGTCCTTTAGTGCGTTGCGAGACCTCTCCTTGAAACAGTACACCGTCTCCTCGCCGTCCCAGATAGTCCTAGGGAGAGGGTACTTTCTCCGGATCCTGTACTTGTCCACGGCGCCAAGGGGTCTCCCCCGCGCCTTCTCCGCCTCGGTGTAGCGGGCCTTGTACCACAGATCCTGCAGGAAGGTGTGGTTGGATGGACTGAAACTGTGGTTCTCTAGAATACTGTAGAGCTCCTGATAGCGAGCCTGATGGAAGGCGACGAGGGCTTGCGCTTTCAGGATGCTTTCATTGCCGCGCAGCAGGTCGCTCTGGGGAAGGGACCAAAGGAAGCGAGCCAGGCGGTCCACGTTGCCCCCCTGCTGCAGAGCCTCGCACACGCAAGCCACTTGCTCCGGGGAAAAGGCCAGCGAGGAGGCAGCGCTCACCAGCAGCTCTGTGCGCACCGCGTCCGCGTTGGGCGCCGCTCGCTCCATGGACAATTCTGCCGCCTCCAGCGCCACGAGCTTGATGCACTCCCGCTTGTCCGCCTCTTTCACATTTTCCCTCTTGATGTCATTTGCTCTTGTGACTTCACCGGCTGAAGAAGAAGACATTTTCTTTTTTTTCGTGCTCAAGGCTTCCCTAGTTGAGTCACTCCTCCTCCCAGCTCGATCAGGTTACCTCCTCGCCATGCGAAGGCGATCGGATATCTGACAGCAGCTGTAAGCAGATACTTCTCCCTCTCTCTCTCTCTCTCGCTCTCTCTCTCTCTTTCTCCCTCTCGCCTTCCAACGTTACTTTTTACTCCACGCCGACTGCAAGTGGATCAAGACAAGCTGAGGTCTATGCGCGGCACAGCCACGCCATTGGCCGCCGAGGGCCCGGCGGAGGGGAGGAGCGAAACACATAGCTACTCCGGACTCGAATGTTTGCTTTTCAGCTGTCAGTCAGGCAAAACTGCGCTCTATACTGTAGTCCCGACAGTCATCTTACCTGCGGTCTGTGCAAGGTGAGCACTTTCACCAGCATGGGAATGAGTTTGTCAACAGGTGACACGGACAAGTTTTTTTTTTTTTTCCTTTACGTTGCACAAGCAAGCAAACTGTGCAAGCAAACAAAAAATACTTGCAGAGGTGGCAAAACACACATTTTTTTTTCAACAAAAAAGGTTAAATTTGCACAGGCCTACAAAGTAAAAATTACAAGTCAAAAATAAACATTCAAAAGTAAGTCGCCTTTTTTTCTGACAATAATATAATTGACAAAGGTTCCGAATTCACGAGTCATCTATTCGCTAATATTTTCGTTAATATTTTCTGAAACAATTTTTTACTGTACAGTATTTTGTGTATTGTGTATGTTTTTAACACTATCCCAGGATTTTTGGAGGGAGCTGAGAGCGGGTGGCATCACGAAAAAAAACGTACAGTGTGCACTCTAAAAAAAAAAACACTTGGGTTGAAATAAAAGATTATGAAATATGTGTTAAAAAAAAGACCCACCCAATATTTAGAAGAATTTGACCCAATTTTCTTAACCCAAGTTTGTCTTGCCTTGTACAAAATGACTCGTTTGGGGGATTGTTTTGTATAAAACAACGCAGAAAATTGCGTAAAATTGACCCAAATGTATTAGTTTGTTTGTCATGTTTTGACACATAATTGATTTATTTTCAAACCAAAAGTTTTAGAGTGTGTCAATCGTTTGCTGATTTTTGCAAATTATCGCGTCAACTACTCATTTATGAAAACTTGGCACGAATAGAAAAAAAAACTTACTGAACATAGAATCAAAATGGGATTTCAGTTTGGTTAATTGTGACGTGAGTTAAAAAAATGTGAATAAGCCAACGAAAAACTGAAAAAATACAGATTGTATTACTCTCTTCATTCAGTCGCTTCGTTAGGTACACCTTCACAAGCTTATTTATCACAAGCTAAATTGATAATAAAAAATATACATGATAATTATGTTAATGTTGCATTGGCACAGTAAGTTGTTTTGTTTGTTGTTGTACAACTTCTGTGAATCATATTCACAAATACCCATTTCATTTATCCATTTACCCATTTCATGTTCACTCACCCAATAAAAAAGACAATGAGCGTATGATGCTGAGCAAAAAGCTCCAGCCGCTCAAAAAAAAGTAAAACTATTGTCTATTGTTAATAAGGTTAATATCACTCGTGAATAGTTGACCAACCATTTTTTTGTCCAAGTTGACATTCAACACTTGTAACACTTGATTGAGGAATTATTGTTATTATACAAAAGGCAATTAAAATTTGCGTTTGTTTCATGTACTAAACTTAGTCATAAATAGTCCGTCAATTATGACCATTTATTTTCAATGGGTGAGAAAAAAGATGGGCCAAAAAAACCTTTGAACTTTATAGCATTTTATAAAATAATATCACGGTGATCCTTAAAAGATATAATTGTAAAAATCGTCGAGAAACTATCAAGAAAGTACACACACACGGTACAGTTTTGTTTGAAAAGATGCTCATGCACGATTTCAAAGGTGAAACAAAAGAGGAACACTTAATTCTCGTTTCCCGTCGGACCTTACTCGATGAAACACAGGACTCACAAGCCGGAAATGTGAACACTGAAGCTTGCAAGTTGTTGCTATTTTGTTATTATTTCTTCATCAATTTGTGGTTTCATAGGAACGAAATGAACGACCAAAGCTGCCCGAGATGCAAAACAACAAAATACAGGAACCCCTCGCTCAAGCTGATGGTGAACGTGTGTGGACACACGCTGTGAGTATTTACACTATGTGAAGACGGACTAACTACACTACTACACTCGGTGTCGTTCAAATAAGTACACCCAACTTGACGTATTTAATTATTGAACACGGCGAAATGCGCATGCATTGTGTTCGCGTCTGTAAGTGTTTAAGTAGTTTAAGAAATAAAACACTTGCCTTTTACAGTCGGTTGAAGTGATGGAAACTACACTGGTCATTTGTTTTACCGTGAATGATAATACTGCAAAGACAGAGACCATAATTTTCGTTGAAATACGAGTATTTAAGAATGAAAAAACGCGGAGCAAAACATGTCTAAAGTTTGGGTTCATTCTTCGGCTTGGGCATCTGCAGTACCAAACAGCAAATCGCAATCTTGGTAAGTTAACAACCTATCTTGAGTTTAGTATGAAGGTCATGCAAATATTCTGTCTCATCATCCAAGAGCATTACACACACGGATTTTGTCCCACAAATATCGTCCAAATGAATTAGCCGTTGACAAATTTGTTCCTTGAAATATGCATTTTCCAACTGTGTGTTGACACACACGTTACCGACAGCCTGTGCAATGTGGAAGGAGAATTGTGCTTTTTGTAATTGATATTGCCAGAGTAGTGTTAATTTAACAGTGCAGCACCTTTGTTATTGTGGTTGTAGCTTGTAACTGTACAATTTTACTGCATCATAATGACAGGTGCGTCTTTATTTTTATTACAGTTAGTTACATTCGTTAGTTATGCACTATTTGACACTGCACAGCTTTCAGCACATGAACCTGTTTACTTGGCACTTTTGCAGATTTGACCTTGTCAACTGTGTACCAACCTTTACATTTGATTAAAGAGGGCACATAAGCAACAATAGTGGTAGCCTGATGAGAGCATCTTTTCAACCCCCTCTACTATTTATTTAGTTATTGACTGCCCCTTCCGGAAGTGGCCTTGCTTTGTCATCAGGTCAGCCCCAATATAATCTGGCCGCACGCAGAAAATTAAAATGATTCTGCAATGTAGCATTTTACACCGTTCCTCTGCTGGGTCACCTTTACAGTATAGCGGGCCTATACTAACCGACAAGATTGAAATAGGCTGGACTCTTATGCAGCAAGTGTTTGACCATTGGGCAATGGGCTCTAGTTTTTGCTGATAAGATGCAACAGCCACACATAAGATTTAACCATATTTTTTGAGTTATAAGCAAAATGAAAAAAAAAAAAAACACACACACACCATCCCGCTTGAGTTATCAAAACTGGCATCATTGCAATTGGCAGTGTTCCTTTTAATGCTATCATATACCATTGCACACAACACCACCCGAAACATGTTAGGTCACTAATATAATACACTGCAAAGCTATAAGCTTATTTATTTGTTTTATTTATACTTTATTATCGATTAAAATGACATTGATAAAAGACACGTCCCTAGTACTAGCCACCTTCATCATAATCAGCCCTCACGGAGTCCTCCCCAACTAGACAAAAAGTCTTTAATATACATTACAAAAGCAAACAACAGTGTTTACTCAATCTTTCCAGCCTTGTGGCTGTATTGATGACATATACAAAAACAATGAGTTAAGTAGTTTAATATGCGGAAACAAATCTGCATGCCTTTGACTTTAAGACTGACCATTTTCTTGCGCATAGTAGTATTACTTTGTACAGCTATCAATTAATCAACATACCTAAATTTATCCAACCTTTTTTCATTCATTCTCTTGTGAGGAGAGTGAGGAAAAGGTGGTGCATTCAAGAGTTGATTGCTTTGTTGTCACGTTGTTTTTGGGAGGTAGAATTAGGTAAGAAGTCAACAAACAGAACAAATGACATAGGGATAGACCAAGAGTATGGCTTTTTGAATGGTGCATGTTAAAGTTTCTTCACCTTACTTAGCTTGGAAAAGCTTGCTGCATGCCTCTTTTTAACATGTTGCTCAACAGTGTCATTTTTAAAAAAGCAAAACATACTGTCAAACCTTACTGTATCAGACAAAGTGTTTCTTTCATCTTTAGTCCTACATTGAAATAACTGTCAACCTCACACTAAGTTGGTGTCCATTCCACAGTGGACATAATTTGACTTCCTGCCCTGGCAATGCAATGTAGAGCATTGCAATGCAACCCAACATGACACAGTATCAAGCTTCTCCAACGCTCCCAGTCTATATTTAAACTGCACAACAGCACATTTTGTCTCCTGTCACTGTGGGCGTCTGATATGTGTTATTTATTACCTTTGTATGATGACGCCAGCCGCATGTCCTTTTGGATTTCACACTTGAGCACACATGTTGGGATGCCTAATTAAATGGAGGCAAGTCGCTGTATCTGATTGCAGAACAGCTTCATTTTGATGCACACAGCCAAAGTGCAAGGATTTTGTGCTTTTTTTTTTAATGTGGGTTGCATGAAGGTAGTGTACTCTTGTACAAGACATTGTCAAATATTGGATTGTTCCTAGTAGTATTAGTACTATAAATATTGGAAATGAAATGCTAGCTTTGCATGTTAGTCACAAAAACAAAATACCTGAAACGGCTTATATATATTTTTTGACACATACGTTGTAATCTGGCACCTACATTACAGGGCTAGTAAGTAACTGTGTTAGGCCACTTGAAATCTGCTGACCTGGCCCGAACACGCCCATGAAAATGACTAGGAATGGGACGAGACAGAAATTTGACGAGACAAAATGTCAGTAGATTGAGTCCACGAGAACCAGATGAGACAAGATTTTTGCTGAAATTGTAAAATAAGATGACGCCTAATATAAATGTTCCAATTTTCAAAATGTTTTGTCATTATTGGGTAGACTGCAAGCAAATTGAGGCTCTAGCGAGCAAATGTAAACAAAAACAGGTGTATTTTGGTAAAGAGTAATTTTCCGCTGCAGATGAGATCTTTCCTCTAACTTAATACGTTTGTTAAAAAAAAAACAAAAAAAGAAATTGTTGTAAGACCAGAAGACCAAATAACACCTTTCAACACAATTATGATTATAGAACTTTTATATATTTTTTAATAATCAATATTTGCTTAAACTTAATTTAAACTGTGACTATCAACTCACTACTCTCCTCACTAGAGACATTTCAGACAAATCTCTCCCCATTCATTTTCTTTTATGAGGTAAAATGACATCAGAACCACGGGTCAATGTGGACTGGTGAAAGAGCACATTTTAGCAAGTTAGCCTGGTTAGTTAAAAAGTGATCAGTAGGAATGGCATCTATGTCAGGATGTCAGCAGCGTGCAGTGTAATTTAGGTCTATTAAACTGCATTTGAAAGGTAATCAGTTCCTTATAGCCTATGTATATGGGCTCCTGAGCGCTATTGGCTTGCGGCTAATTTATGCTAGACACTGTGCTGAATGCTGGCAACACGGGCCATACCATAAAATCCCAGTATAAGTCGTGATTTGTAATTGTCGTTTTTGGTGGAAGTGGAGATTTAAGGTGATTTCAGAACATCATTGTGTTGTTTGTATCGGGAGTCGCGACTCACTGCGTTAGCAACAGTTCGTGAAGTAGAAAGACGAGTCAGTCAAGGCAGTTGTTGTTGGGGCGCGCTGCCCTCGAATAAATTCAAAATAAAAGACTACCAAGGCATTCATCTCTGTATACTATTGGGTATGTTAAGGTTTATTTTGAAGCGTTGGTGATGTGTTTTACTGTTGTGCATACCATTAACAAGGAGCTCACGCTCTTGTTTATGGACACAGTTGCACTTCTGGACCATCAAGCCAAAAACAGCCAAAAGAAAAATAAATCTGTACAGGGAAGATGAATCTTGTGTTGCTCTAATCTCATTATACGAGATCTCATCGCTTCCCTACATATTATATAAACAAATTTATGTAACTGTAATTAATAGAGGTCTCTCACAAATATTTCATTTTCCAAACATCCATCCAGCCATTTTTCTATAGCCGCTTATCCTCACGGGGGTCACCAAACTCTGACCGAACGCACAATCGATGTGGAAGACCTGTTTCACCGACACTTACTTTTGCACAGTACATTCACTTTGCAAGAGCATTAAAGTGATGCTAATTGGAAAAAAAGTCACATGTAGTTTTATGACAAAAAAGTAAAGGAGTGAAAGAAGTAAAGTCGATTTTAGCTGTAATTTTGATATTTCAGGATTATAAGCTGTAATGTTACAGAAAAAATGTTTGTTGTAATTTTACAATTTTATCACTACAAAATGATTTCATTTCATTCCATTGACAAAAATAAATGAACGTTAACATCCCTCACAAACATGAATTACTCAAGGCAAAATTACTGTCCTGCTTTTTCTTTACCCTAACCCTCTACATTTGGACTTGTTTCTGTTCATTCTTAGATTATATCGATGATTTTCAGCACGACCTTATAGGTCCTTCAAATCATTTCCTTCAGGATAGTTCTTTACCTTCAAATCAGCAGTATTAAATCTCAATTTCAAGGTTCAAAGGGTTCAAAGTTTAAATGTGTCTTTTTGAACACTAGAGACACTGTAAGGGGCTCCTTTACATAGACCTGTTCAAGTTGGACTTGAGGTGGTCACAGTGGGGGCCGCTTGCCTGCTGGGTCCTGTTTGCGTTGGCTTTACCCCATTGTCTACAGTAAACGGGAAAAGTGGAGATATGCTGCATTTTTGCTGTGACTATGTGAAACTTAAAACAACTTTGAATCATGGATGCAGACTTTTAAAATATCAAACAATCAGACACGGCTCTTTATTTATTTATTCAGTGACACGATATGTGTGATTCATCATAAAGTGGTTCATTGCCTGTACCTCCTCGGGTCTAATTTTTCAACATCTCATGTGACAAGCTTCCTGTGCAAGTAATCCTACTCTTGGGGATGGAGTATCTCTTTTGGCGTCTGCCAAGTTGCAGGTATCTGAGGTTGCTGAGTTATCAAATTAAATCTTGTGTAGTATGACATTCTGACGCGGCATGGTGAGCAGCACTTAGCTTTCCTTGGTGTAATCTGCTAGGTGTAGGTCCCCAAGAAGAGTGTATATAGTGTTCCCTGCCTACTTTGCGCTCAGTGCTTCGTGTGTGTTTTTTTTTGTTTTTTTTTTTGTTTTGCTTTTTTAGTAAAAAAGCTTTATTCGCTGTATTGCATCGAGACGTGATGTGACGGTTTCCTGCATGCTAAATGGATGAGTTGACTGTAATTGCACATGCCACGGTCACTCCTCCGACATTGTTCTAGAGTGGAGCCCATAGCTGACCAAACATGAAAACAGGGAAGCATAGTTTACACTTGAAATTCCAATTTATTACAAAGCATTTGTAACATCTTCTCGCTGTACTCCTTCAGTCGCACGTTCTCACTCGCATATGAGATTCACTCGGAGATAGCTAATGAAAGTACTATAGTCAACAGCTCGGACAAGACTGGCAAGGCAGTCAATCAGCTCACGGGCACTCCTTACAGACACATGATGGGCTCCCGTCGCGACATTGACCAGTGAAGGCAGAAGTTGTAGTTCGATCCTGCCCAGGAGTTATAATCCATTGGTATTTTACAGAATATGTTAGCATTAAGGTAATAAATACGCTTTCATTATCATATGATTTTAATATGGTAAACTTGGTAGTAACAAATAAAATGTCTAATGTCAAAATGATGTCTAAACCAGAAATGGCAAATAAAATGTTTGAAACTAGCAGTTTCTACCAAAACAATTTCCATAGGGTCTCTACTTTAATTTCCGAGCAGCCAAAAGGTTCTAAACATAATCAAAGTGTATGAAAATAAGACATTAGTAGGAAATGCACACCTTTGGTACGGTGTTTTTAATCCAACGCGATAGCTAGTGTGTCCCTTTGAAGTTGTCACGTAATGCCCCTTAGTTCCTAGTCTCAAATGTCCTTTTACATATCTTGTATATAAATGGACAAAGTGACTAATAAAAGTTGAAAAGACCATCGTGTAACCGTGACCGAACTGAAGCCAGATACGCCAACAGCAACCAACACCGTTTCAACACTGCTTGAAATTGTGCATACTGTACAGACTCCTCTTCCTCACCTCATGGTAGATTATCATGTCATCTGAACATCGGGGAATAATCCCAATATAATCTGTCGTCATTTCCGGGGTCTCTTTCTTTACAGAGACTATTTCTACTTTGAATGTAATGCTTTCAAGTTGTGCCATGACAGTTTTTCATTCGTTTACATGAAAGCAGCCCCTCCCACCATGGAGACAATCATGCGCATGACAAATCTAATTAATGGGAAAATTGTTTTGGGGTTGATGCCAAAGAATAATTTTATTTCAATTTTATCTGTTGAGATGTCAATCCTACCCAGATTATAAAAGTGTTCAAATCTCAAATGATGTACTTATCTGCGATTGGAATTTACTTTTCAGTGGTCGTTGAACAGTTCCTGATGGTTTTGGGTCAATATCTTTTCCCTTAAAGTACTGGTTCCTATGGACATTGGAAAGATTAATGTCCCAAAATTTAAACTAGGGATTTCACATTGGCAACATTCACTTCGTCTATTTTTAGCAAACTCCATGTATCATCTATATTAGGGAATTGTAGAATTAGAATATATCAATATTATTATTTTCTGAGACACAATCCTGATTTTGTGAAAACGCATCACATATGATCTCTTCATATTATGGCTTTTTTTTTTTTTAACAATTGGGAGAGGGTCTACTCTGAAACATTTCATTGTACTAATATTGATTCAACAGCAATGTCACAGAAAGCCAAAAATGCCGGTAACTGGTTTAGAGGCTTCTTGCCTGACCGGGTCCTTGTTTAGCCTGCTTTCCCACCACCTCCTGTGACCTGCTGACAGCTGCAGATAGAGAGATAGGGCAGCCTGGAGCTGTGAGCGGGACAGGTGAGAGAGGGAGGAGTCAGTCAAGACCTCACTCAGCGCCAACAGCCCTGGGACACAGTGATGGAAAACTTAAAAGATAGCAGTGTGCCCTCCAAAGCCACAATATGGCGCTGCATCAGATTTCCGCCTTTGATAATTCATGGCAACAGTCAAGGCCCACAATGGTAAAGCTAGGCGCACCAAGCACCCCCCACCACCGTTTTTTTTCCTTTTTTTTAAGATGTTCACCTCTTTGCTGGCAGGATTTCCCCTTCGGAGGGTTCATTTGTGTGGTCCATTTATGGGGCAGGGGGCAAGTTACGCCCCAATCCTTACGCCTGTGTTGATGAATGGGCTCTTTGTAGGCCTGTGGAAACAAGCCACAGCCTTCCATCTACCTCCATATGGCCAAGGCCTATACATCTCCTCTAGCCTGGGGCCAGAGTGAACATCTGCCTGTCCAAGAGTACACTTGGGCCGGGGGTTCGTGGACCAGCGCAGATGTTCTTGTCCATGGTATCAGGTTTAGTTTGCAGCTTCATGCCAAGATAAACTGACACATTTCCCCATGTAATGCTTCATGTATTTTTTCTCCGGAGGTTGCAGGCAAGCTTGGAGTTACACTTAGCAGGTTATGCCTGTTTGACCCACATCTGAGAAACAACGCCAATACATCCAAACTCTGTGACTGCACTTTCTCTTCTCACATTATTTATTTATATATGACCAAGTTGATGAAGTCAAACATCCGGCATGATGACTCTTTCATGATGCTTCAAATGGGCTTCTGAAGGGGCACCATAGTTTGAAAAGAAATGACTCAGCTGTATTGTTAATATACTGAAAAATACCCTCTCAACTTTGTTTAGCTTTGACATTATTTTGCCATGAACCCTTCATGTATTACATTTTACGTGTTATGCATAGTACTGTACTCCCTTTTCCACAAAAGTGGAATGGGCAAAAGCATTTGTTCAACGTGACTCATGGTGATTATTATTGCTACGGTGATACCTTAAATTACAGTTTAATCCATTCCATGACCAACATTGTAACTCCTTGTATGCGTATCAAAATAATCCCCACTGAGATGCCATTAATTCACTCTAGAGCCCAAGAAAACAAAATTTGTTGTCACATTTTAATAAACAAGGATAATACTCTGTTGCGTAAAGTTAGAGATCATCATCCACATCCGAGGTCATATGTTTGAGAACAGTCATTGACGCTCAACCGTTTTTTCAATGAGATACCCACTCTGATTTTTTTTTTTTCTTAGCCAAGTACCCCCTAACCAGCGCAACTAATATGAAAAAAAAAATGACTTGACAGAATGTTGTGCCATCCGTGTTCAAGTTATTAAACTTTGAAACTACATTTGTAGTGGTATCTCTCGGCATAATTTTTGTTCGGCAATTCCAGAAGATAGATCGTTTGACATAATCTGGTTTCTGGCTCGTCTATCGGAATAGTATGCCAGTAAAGACACTGCACATCTGTATTAAACTTAAAATATTTTCAACATTTCACAAAGCAGTCACTGTAGCACCATTTAGGAGTACATTGCTTCATGTTCCAGTTTATTTGCTCTCGATTTGAGAGAAAGAATGAAATGAAAGAAAATATACTGTTCCTTTCACAGCATTAAAAAAAAAAAAAAATTAAAATAGGGACACTCCTACTCCTGAAGTGCCTTCACGTACCACCATGGGGACTTTAATCTTTATGTGACAGCTAACAAAAGTAACAAACTGGAGCTAAAGTACGTTGTAATTTGTTATGTTTTTATTGATGTAAAAACATCAATACAATACAGTTCATACAATGGCAGTAGAAGATTTTGCTCTTCAAAAGAAAGGTACATGTTTAGTAAGAGAGGAAAGTTTTAAAAATGTTTAAAGCAATTGATTATTGTTGTTTTTTTACACTCAAGACAGTGGCCTGATCCGCATCTAGTCGATTGCCCAAATACTTGTGAATCTAGCTTTATATTTGGCTTTGATTGAAAAAAAGTGTTCAAAAACAGACAGTGGCTGTTGGAAACCAGATGTCGCCTTTTTTTTTAAAAGGAAGCCAGAAGCAGAAGGTGAATTCCTGTGGAAATAAAGCTCCACAGAGAGTTAATTAAAACAGTGTACTGTGCAAACGTTTATCCTAGACCTCCGCCCCATCAGGGGAGATTTGGGAGTGTTCCCATTGTTCTTAGTGTCCACTCCTCACTTGAGTGTGACTGATAGGTAAACGCCTACCTGCATAAAAGTGTGATTGATGGCTAAGCTCAGGGTTGTGCCCTCAGGTGGGTCTGCTGGTTGCCATGGTACTGAGTCATGACGGTGAATGACATAGTGCCCACTTTGAACCTCTGCTTTACCTAAAACCCCAGTGTGTGATTATTAAAAGTGCTTTTGTTCACATTTTTTCCCCATCAATAGAAGACCCTACTTTATGCATATAAGGAGCCAAAACGCCACCTGAAAAACTCATTATGACCACATTGCCCCACTATACATTTTTTTCCCTCAGAAGATGCTTTGAGACATAAACCAGAAAGTCAAAGTTTTGCTCACGTTGCCAAAGGTGGCCTTGATTGCAGAGATTGTCGGGAAAAATACAGACTTCTTTACTTTTTTGTTTTAAAATAAAATACTTGAGCCTCCAGGTGAATTGAGTAAAAAAAAAAAAAAACACACACACACACACACATTTACTAGACATTTTCGGTGTATTTTTGCTGCTTCATAAAATTATGTAACAGCAACCCATGCTTGTAAAAACAGGTCAAATATTTTCATTTTTTTCCTTTCAGCTTTTCATCAGAGAAGCCGTGGTCTTTTTGAAATAACAAGACAAATGTGGTTTCAGTGCAGATACATATGCTTGATTGATAATGGGGTGTCAGTACAATGTTCTACTGTCTGCGAGTGGGAAGATGTCTTATTGCATTCCTATCAAATACCTATCACAATAAAAATGTTAGTCCTTAATGAACAAACCGATTATCGTTTTATTAAATCACATTGGTTTTATGTTTTTCAAATCATTTTCTCCTTTTTTTATATATTTAAATTTAAAGACCGAGCCCAAACAAGTTACGAGTGTATTTTCAGGCACTATTTAAAATAAAATGTGTTCATTGACATTTTACTCATCAATTACAGATTATTTGATTAATCTGTTTTTTTTTTATTGATTATTAAAATAATGAGTTGGAGCCCTAAATTGGACAATAGTTTGGGAATTGTCCTGATTTATACTCTGTGTGAGTAATACAAAACTCGAAGGTGAAAAAGTACAATAATGTTGAACATTGTTTTGTTGAATACTTAAAAATGATTGAGTTTGACCACTGACAATAATGTATGAGTGCTCCGCTCTCCTGCATGTATTCAGATGCGAGAACTGCGTGGAAATGCTGTTCGTTCGTGGCTCAAGCAACTGCGTGCAATGCGACACTCCCCTGAGGAAGAGCAATTTCCGCGTGCAGCTTTTCGAGGACCCCACCGTAGACAAGGAGGTGGAGATCCGCAAGAAGGTGCTGAAGATGTGAGTGAGGGAAGAAGGGTGGCTGAGGGGTGTGGTTGCACCGTGTTTATTTGTCATTCCGTGCTCCTCCCACTTCTTAAGCCACCTTTGTCTTCCTCATTACGTTGTTTGTTTTGTAGACAATGAGTCTCCCTGGGGTGGCCCAAGCGGGAAGGCTCTTTCCCTGCCAGTTTTTTTATTTTTTTATTTTACTTGGCCTCCCCTCCCTGCCTCATTTTCCCCATCTCATCTGTCCTTTTATAGCCCCTTAATTGACATCTAATGTGTGTCTATTAGTCCAAAAGCAGACATGCTTTATAAAATTGTTGATTTAATGGGAGGGTATTAATGTCGGCACATGTTTGCTTTCTTTTTTTTCTTGTCTTTATGCAGTTACAACAAGAGGGACTGCGACTTCCCCAGCCTGAGAGAATATAACGACTACTTGGAGCTCGTGGAAGACATCGGTACGAGCACTGACTTACTAAATGCTCACTGTACAAGTCTGCTAAAAGGATGTTTCCAGCCGCCGTAATGATTTCTCCCCAGCTGGATAGAGAGATGTTTAACAGGCATTAGTGCATGCCAGCTTGGGTCATAGATCATAGGATAGAGCTGCCAATGCTAACACATCACGAATGCCAACATCACATAAGCTTTTAGCCTTGAATAGTGCACTAGGCAGCCTCAAAGGGTCTTTTGGTGCAGGCGAGGATTCGGAATGTTTTTGTGTACATTTTAACATTACTTAGTGATTTACAACTTAAAGGCGTATTTGTTTTCTTTGGATTTCGGTAGAACTTAAAATAACAGTGACTACAGCTTCGGCATAATCTGAGTTGGCCGCGATGGACAGACTCAAGTGCTGTAATTGTGGTTTGTGTCTCCTGTATGTGCAGTGTTTAACCTTACAAACAATGTTGATGTGGAGGACACCAAGCTGAGAATGGAGCAGTACCAGCGGGAGAACAGAGACATCATCCAGAAGAATAAAGCCAAGCTTGTATGTAAACAGTACATTCATTATTGATGAGTTTGATAGTTTAACATAAACAGTAAGAGAATAAAGCTTCAGCCATGAGTTGATGCTGTTGTCTTTATTGTACATTGTGGTAGTACGCGAATTAAGAATAGACCGTTAATCATCCGGGCAAATTTTCGGCGCCAAAATTTGGCATTTTGACAAATATCAACATTAGCCTTTTTTTTTTAAATATAAAAAATATGATGGCAGCCTAAAGACAGCTGGGATAGGTGCCAGCACACCAGCGACCCTAGTAGGGATAGGTGGCTATAGAGGACGGATGAACAGACGAACAGATGGATGGGAAAAAAATCAGTTTAAAACTGCTAACTTCAGAGAACTATTGACTTGAATTTTCAGTTAACTTTATAAGATGTTCTGCTGACCCTGAAAACACTCAGCACCTTGTATTTAAAGTTAAATTATAGGTGGAATCTATTCTTTTGACATCTATTATTTTGAAATCCTGACTATCGTCTCCAAATATCAGTTTCCTTGGTAAGTAAAAATCTCTTTTATAATCATCCCTCAAAAACACAACATATCAGTCTTTAATAGAAATCCATTATGGCTTGTAACCAAAATACAACAAACACTTCTCGGTTTGATCTGATGCAGATAAATATGACTTGACTAGTTTTTACATCAACCTCTTACCATATAATTAACTAATTAATTACATTTTTTTGTCGTGCATCTCTGACAAATTGAGTATGTTTTCAAAAGTGAATTCTCAATACGGCTCTTGTATTGGATCTCATTAGATTGTGGCACTCTAAAAGTTGGGCGAAATGTGTGTGACTTATACAAGTTTGTTTTAGAACAAAGAAGAATTTTCTATTTGCTTTTTCCAGTATTTTCAGTGAGTGGCTAATTTGAGATTTATTGAGTCAAACACATTTGACTTTTATCAGACTCGAGAGCAGGAGGAACTGGAGGAGCTGCTCCTTTTGGAACAACAGGGTAATGAGCAGCGGAGACTAGATGTGCTGCAGGAGGAACAGAGGCAACTACAAGCCAAAAAGAAGAACAAGCAGGCTCTTCTGGATGAACTGGTGAGAAGCAGCCGCATCACAAAAACACTACATCAACTGGACGCCATGGCTGTGTTGTTGCTCATATGAGGCCATAAGAGCCATCGTATTATGACATTCTATATGTTCAATCACTGACACACACACGCACAAAACCACCTTAGGGTTCATGGCTGATCATTAAGAGCTTATTACCAGGCATTGTGCTGCTGGGTGCATTGTTCTCATTCTGTGATTCCAAAGCCTCTTGGCTCCATTGTGTTGAGCTGCAGGCTTTGGAAGTGATTGTTCTTGCAGCACAACCGGCTTCAGCACCAGCACAAGATAGCAGGTTAAGCTGTGTGTTTGTTTGTTTGTTTGTTTAAGGCACAGGGCCTGTCCACTGTAGGCAGATGAGATCAGTGTTCAATCCCCTGGAGGAAACCCTTCTGGGTCCTGACACACACACAATGGTTGACCCCATTCTAAATGCACATATCTCGGAAACCACTTGATGGATCTTAATGAAATTAAATACACTTTATATTGAAGGACAAAAGTTTTATTGGTTACATTTACAAAGAAAAGTAAAAATATTTGTTGGTTCTTTAACAGACTTTCATAAATGTTCAATTTGCGCGCCGCCTGAGACTCTGCACATGTTATATGGCCATCCTGGCGATTTAGGTATGCATAAAGTGCTCTTTCCTTGAAATTTTTTGTGCCAAGTCCTAATTTGTTTTGTAGTTGGTGCCCTCTTGACAAAATTTGTGAAGAAGGCACACTGCACTGTCTTTGGTGACTGAGTCCGAGCATACTCTAAAATGCAAAATGCCTTTTCTTTTGAAGTGAACGGCATTTCTTAACCTGAAAAGATAGAACTGCCAAATGTTACACACAAAAACATGAAATGTTTCTCTCTCTCTCTCTCTCTCTCTCTCTCTCTCTCTCTCTCTCTATATATATATATATATATCTATATATATATATATATATATATATCTATATATATATATATATATATATATATATATATACACACACACATACACACACACACTCATAAAGGGTGACCCAAAAAAATGAGAATTTTTTAATTGCATATCGCTAGACATGAGCAAGTGACAACATTGCGAGATAGTATCCTTGAACAGGTAAATGCTTCTAAAGTGGAACCGGTCGGTCACCCTGCCTTTCTTGGGGACCACAGACCTGGACTTGGTGGGCTTGAGACTCATCCTCGCCCAAGAGATGAGCCGCTCTAACAAAGGTTGCCGTCCTGTAGGGTCGTCCATAAAGGCTCTTATGGGAGGCTGCCAAGTGCCAGATCTTGACAAGGGGCCTCTATGCACCACCTCAGCCGACTTCACAATCATGTTCATAGCCAACGATAGGTGTGGCACTTAAATGTTAGTGATCCCGATGTTACCCTTGGATGCAAGTTGTTACAAGAGTCCAGGAAGAGGTTGGTGCTGGTCACTGACACATGATGTCTTGTGAGTGCTGTTTCAATGAGCTAAGTATCACTATTTAAAACAAATAATGTTTTTAGCGAGAGGAGTCTGCCACTGGTTGCACATGCATGGTCTATATTTTCCTTCAGACAAGTTCTGAAATTTGGGTGTTGCCTGGAGCCCTGTTTAACATAAACCCCACGGAGAATACTACATTTTGTTGTTTACCAAGTCACGGAGGGGAACCATTTTACCTTCTACGTCAAGGCGGCTTTCAGTAACGGCCTAATTAATTTAACTGATATTTATCCACCACAAGTGTCATCATTTTTTACCATTTTCAGGTTGTTAAATATCGGTACGGTAATTATCATGCATACGTAAACAGTATGTATTTTTACAGCTAAGCTCTGCTATTCACAGGGAATAGGTACCAGGCCAAGCTGCGAATAGTGAAATTTTGGATATAATTGACATGTCAATGACGTAACCCATTGAAATGTATTCCAAGGGAAACATATTATTTTCTTCATTAGATGTTTTTTTTTCTAATTAATCGGTGATGAGTTGTTTTATTGCAAAACAAAAAATCAACATTGTCCTCAAAGTGATTCAAGTTGTGGTCTTCATTCTTCATCAGTTATGGTTTGTTGGAAAAAAAATAATTTTTCCCTAGTACTGGGGTAGGCAACTCCAGTTCAAGAGAGCCGCTATCCTGCATATATTTGATGTCTCCCTTCTATAAGATATCTAATTCAAATGATCAAGATCATTATCAGGCTTCTGCAGATCTTGCTGATGAGCTGATTATTTGAACCAGGTGTGATGTCGGAGAGAGACCTAAAAAACATGCAGGTATGCGGCTCTCTAGGAACGGGGTTGCCTACCCCTGCCCGAGTAGATCTTTTTAACAAGTTCTAAGATCTTAGATAGGCAACAATACATTTAGATCCAGCTGTCTTTGTCCAAGGCAACAAAATGTGATAAGATCTTGCATAAACACAATAATCACAAGATCTGATGAGATTTGACAGTGATATAACTCTCTAAACATGCTCAGTCGTATAGTCCATGTTACATTTAAATTGCTGTCAAATACAAATCTAGATTAACTCCAGATGTAAACGCGTTTGATATGCAGTGGCGCTTTTGGCCCAACATACAGATAGTAAAACACAGGCGTTGAGAAAATTGTCATTTAAAAATAAAATAAAATATCATTGTGGTTTCATGAATAGTAAAATGTTTTTAACTGTGAAACAGCGTTTAATTTTATGCCATTAATAATGTGTGGATTCTGGCAAATAATGTGAACATCCCTGGAATACCAAACCCTCAGGATAATTGAGAGTCCATACTTCCTAAATTGTGGGCTGAAAATTGGACACTAACCACAGCAATAAAAAGATAACCACCTTAATGGAGACCCCAGGACATGTCATCAGTGGAAGTTACACTATTTTTTTTTTATTGTGTGTCCACACAAAGGTGTCCTCATGCATGCTGTCAAACCATCAAAAATGTTCTCAAATATTTAAAAAAAAAGTCCTGTTTGTGTTTGTAAAAAAACTGCACCAGACAACATTTCACTAGAGACAGAGAAAGGTTTGAAGCAAATGCTTTCAATGTGGTGCAAAGCATTTGATGCTACCCCTTTTAATTATTTTATTTTATTTTTTTCAGGAAAAGTCTCAGCTTCCTGCCTGCGTCTTGCTTGCCAAACACAAGGCCCGTGTTTCCCAGCTGGAGACTGAGATCGAGCAGCAGAAACACATAGTCAAAACCACCAGTCACTTCTCAACGGGAATTGAGATGGTGAGTGTGACTCTTGATGTTATTTATTTGTAGTTAACAAAACATCGGTTGGACTGTTGTATTGGATCAAAATACTTGAGGAGGTCGTTCTTTCGTTTTCTGATGCCCATCCCTGTAAAAGAAAGCCCTCACTCTGTCATGTCATCACATTGTTCTGAGCCAGAACTGTGGGGGAGAGCGACCTCTAAGCTTTCCATGCCTGCAGAGATCTTCCATTATGCTGCTCTTCTAGTTTCCAGTCATTTGTTTTCATTTTACTTCAATGAGACAGGCTGTGTCATCACCTGAACTCCTCCCCAACCACCCTCATGAGGATCTTTTGATTCTCACACTCCAATGAGAATTGGAGAGTTAAATGCCAGGTTGTCACCTACAGGCTCCTGCTTGATGCTCTCTATCTCATTCTTACCTTTCTTGTATCAATGAAGCTCATCATGTGATGACTCTTCTACCATGGTTCTTGTTCATTATCTAGCTCAAAAGTGCCAAAGTGTTTGCACCTTCTTGCTCTACCGCAAAAAAAGAAACTTGCTGATGGAGTGAGAAACAACGTTATTATGCTGCTTTTGGTTTCTTCTGCGGTGTACCCCCACCCCCTACCCCTTAATTTGTTTTCACTCTACCATCCCTAAGCTCTCCTTATACATATGCTCTCCTCAGATGCAAGTCGGGAGAACATGTGGGTTTGAATTTTCCTTCAGCCCTGAGGCCAAAAGCATGACTTGTGTTTGACTTGGGGCGATTTCAGCACAGACTGGCAAATTCTTGCAGATTGCTGGAATTCATTTATCTGCTAGGCTGTGGTCCCTTGTTCCAAGATGAGTGTGAGTTGGAGGAAACAGATCAGCAAAGTTGGTCTGTCATTAAAGTACTTACTGTGATGCCAATTAGTGCTTGGAAATATAAACTATTTGGCATAAGTAACTGTGGGACACCTGGACATTACACTCAGACGAATTAAATATGGAAGAACTTGCAGCTACCAGTACTATTGTTCATACAGTGTTTTAGTTTTACAAAATGATTCTGGGAATTTAATCGAACCTAGACTTGATGCCGATCTCATCGACTTGATCAGTGCTTGACATTTTATGCAAAATCATTGATCGTCTGTAATGTCATAATTTGCCAAGCCATCAAAGACGGTTCAGCCAATTATTTGTTGCATCATTGTTTTGAGAGGCAACTGTAAGCTTTTTATTCACACTAGTTTGGCTGTTCATTTTATTTGTGGTATTTTGTCTTTGTGCTGTAAATTGATTTAATTACAGAAAGATGTTGCAACCATTATTTCTATCTCAAGTTGTTTTTGTTGAGTTGAGTGTTAAAAATGTATTTTTGTACGAGTCAGTTTGACAAACGCATGAACATGATACTGGCATTCAAGTTACAGCACTTCAGGCATTTCTGCAGCGTTGACAATATGGATCTCAAACACCAAACAAAATACCTAAAATCATGATATTTTACTTATATTAACAAAATACACAAGAGTACTGTGTGTGTGTGTGTGTGTGTGTGCTTTTGCATTTTATTTCTCACATATTTATTAATGACAATTATTATTTAAATATTATTAAATATCTGTACACTGTTTTTCTGAATGTTCTTCTGGTTTGATCCCTTGTACATATTGATCTTTGCTTTCCAAATTAAAACCAAATATTTGCAAATGTTTATTTTGATTGCAAAACAATAATAGTCCGCTTTCATACAGGACTACAGAAGATCAGAAATATATCCAGTCGAGCGGTTGAAATTCGGAGCATTTGAACAATCCTATGTCTGTTAATCAATAGATTATCATAAATCAATATCAATTAATTTGTGATTGATTAGATGTCAATTAAGCTATTAAATATTATACATCACAGTTGTTTTTTGAAAACTTAACGATTTACTTTAGAACAAAAGAAATGTTGATGTTAGGAGAAAGTAAACAGCGATTGAGATGAATGACGTGTTGGTCGATTTTATGGCCTCTAATTTTATCAACCGTGTTGATGTGCAAGTTCATCTGTCAGGCAAGTTGAGAGTCATCACTAACCCCACCACTTGCAACACTTTAGCCTGCCTCCTCTCTCGGGCCAAGGTGAGCTGTCACTGGTGGAATGACATATCTGCCTGTGTTTGAGCCCACCAATCCGAGGAACGTAAAGATGTGGAGGCTCCGGTCTTTAAATACAGAGTGCTCTAATGTCTCATGTAATGCAGCAGCTGTGTCATGTTGTTGACTGGGAACATGCAAGCAAACATTTAAGCCCAACTCTGGATCCCAACTTGGTATGATTCTTCTGGTTGACTCAGAAAGCTGTCAAATGGATGCTCCATGGTTAGAGATCATCCAAATGGAAAGGCGTCTGGAGCCAGGTGCGCTGCGAGGCTCGGGATGTGCCTGATCTTGCCTCAGGAATGGCGCGCTAATCCTTCACTTTGTACTGGCACAATTGAAGAAAGACGCACACATTTTGCAGCGTGCAAGTGAATGCACACAAGCACACAGACCTAAGTAAACATCCTTTGAAGAATCAGTTGCTCACTGATATCAAAAGAGAATTACTGCATGGGAGGCAGCCAGCTTGTCCCTGTTTAAACACGTTGCTTGTTTTTGTCTGACACATTAAACCAGTCTCCGAGCCAAGCAATGACAAGTCTTCTCTCTTGGCACCTGCTCCTGGGTATACATTTACGATCATTAATATATAAATTACAAGTTTGTGCAGTGTGCAATATATGACGCCTGCTTTCAGATTGTTCAAACTTTTTGCCTTTGTTTGTGCCTGGAAATTATGTTGTGTTTGTGTTCTATCTTTACGTGTGTATTTGCGGTTTGGAAATCATCCTCGGCCACTCTGTCCCATTCCTCAAAGCGTTTGACCGGCAGGGAATTGCTGTAGTCTCAAGCAGCTTTCAGCGGCATCTTAAAAGAAAGGTTCTCACACCACTATGCCCTGCTCCACTTGTCACCGGCAGCGGAGCAGCTGACATACTTGACAAGGCTGCAGTGGGCACCCGCTGGAAGCACACAACTCAAATGTATAGTCTGCCAAATGTGGGTAGCAAGTTTATCCCTAAACATAGATGTGTAGCTGACTTCAATATCCTCGGGTCCTCCCTGGCATTATTGACTTGTATGGAAAATACAAACACGAGTGCAAACGCTCACAAACTGTTCAGTCAGGTTTGTTTTGCTTTGTTCGGTCGTCCTCTACAGTGACCTCTGATTGGGAGACGCGCGTCAGAGTTGGCTCAGGCTGAGCTTGACTTTTCCCTTTGCAGACTGGCCCAACCTGTTCTGCCTGAGAGGTTGGTGTTACATACTCCCCATCCCCCTTCAAAACCCCATTCAGTATCTCAAAACTTTCAATTGTAGTTTTTTCATTGTATTCCCTAAATTCTTGAATTAAATTTTCTTGAGTAATTTAGTCACCAGTCAATGATTTATAATGTGACTTGTTTTATGGGATAGCAGAATTCCGATTGATCTACAGTATGTAGCACCCTACAAAGTAATAACACCTGAAAGATTAATAAATATTTGCACTTAACAGTTAAAAATGTAATAAAACTAATTTATGTAATAAAAACTCCGCACTGATATTGTAATTAGTGATGTCAAAACAACAGAATAATTGCGAGCAATTAATTTCAATCATAGTTATAGTGTTATGTTTTTCTTTTTTTAATTGCATTTAGACATAGATTTGCTATAGTGAAAAGTCCGGCTGCAAACATGATTTCGTTATAGAGGAGTACTAATGTGACATTGTATATAACATTGTAATAACATATTTACCAATAATACTCTACATTGTAATGTGAACATAAACATAACATTATGAGGCAAAAAAAAGAGAGATACAACACTTAACTCTCGGACCTTTTGGGTGTTATATACTGTGCGCGTATGTTTGATACTGATAGCAAAAAAAATGGAGCTCTTTGAATGAATATTTATTTACATTACATTATTAGCCAAATTTCACATCACCTTTGACAAAAAAAGATACACCTGAAAATAAAATGAATCCCCAATTATGTAATAATGCATTACATTATCGATAAAGGATCTTGCAGTCTGGCAGCACCTTTATTTTCGTGGTGGAATTATGACATCATTATGTTTTATATATTTATTTTGATTGAGTTTATTGTAAATCTTATTACATTTTCAGGCATGACATTTTTTTCATGAAACTATTACATTAAAGGGTGCTACAATCACTACAAGCATTTTTTCTAGCGGCGGTCAGGTCAGGGGTTAAAGAGAACGGTCAGCTGTGATTGGCACAAGCACATGTGGGCCTTCACACCTCCGCGCCTCTCCCTGGATCGGCCCTCTTTAGGATGGCCTCAACAACCCTGGCCTGCGTCTCAGGCAAGCCCAGCCCGACAGAAAAAGGACTTGTCAGCTTTAAGAGCTTTGCACTGGGGCAGCTGCCTCTGGTTATATAGTAAGTTATATTTAAACGTGTAAGGCAAGGGGAGACCAGCTTTTACACTTGCTACCTGATGATCGGATGTCATTTTTGCATGAATGGAGAGCCTCTGTGTGGTGTCTACAAACTATGCGGACTTAAGTACTACACACAAAGCAGTGGCGTTAGGTGAGGTTCATGACTGCTCTGGAGCCTAATTTAAAAATAGGAACCAAAATAGAAAATTATTCTTGAATTCAGTTTTGTGCACTGAGACACAGTGAACATAGGGGACTTGCTGGAGTATAGAGGGACCTTCCTCTAACTGTTGCTGCACAGTTAGAAGCCAGAAAATTCAGATTTGGGATGGAAAAAAGTATCTAATAATTTAACTGTTGATTGCGTCTTGAAGTAATTGAGCTGAAATGGAGCAAATTCTTAGCCCCCCCCCCCATTTCTTGCCTCATTTTGGTTGTGGGGAACAATTTACTCCTCATTTCTGCACACTACTGAACAAAAACAATGTTTTGAGTAAATGTTAAAACAAAATTTAAAAAACTGTTTGTTTTCTCTTCAACATATATAGTATATTTTCCAAGTTTTACTCATCTGATTTCACTAACTTCTACATACAATAGGTTTGGTGCCAATAAAGAGTAAAATATGTGTTTGTTTTTAGATTCATAGATAATTTCATAGTATTAGTAGGACATTTCTCCATAGTGAATAGTATTTGGTTCCATTTTAAAATTCACTAAAGATTTACAGCAAAAGAAAAAGAATAAAACCATAGTATTGCCTTCGGTTGAAATGTCCCCATTTTTTATAAACATATCATGAATGCTGGCATAAGCTCCGAAGTAAAATGGACTCTCATAATTTTCTTTATTATTAAAGCGAATATATCTCAAAGAATTCAAGATGTAAGCCAATGATGTTTAATTAGAAGTAGCGAGTTGCTGGCGCGGTATGTCGCGACGTGTATAAGATCCAGTTAGTCGAGTAATCATGACTACTGCTGATGATTAGTCGACTCGCAAAATAACCATTTGTGACAGCCCCATTGCAGATGACTTGGATAGCTACGCTACCTCGTCTTTTTAACAATTTTGTCAGTTAACACCAAAAACGAGCTAAAACTACTTGGCAAGCTAAGTAGCATGTAACATGAAATAAAAGAGATACCCAAAGCACAATATAGAACAGCCATCTGCCTAAACCATTGTGGTGATTTCTCTGGTCATTGTTAAAAGGTTGGCCTCTACTGTAAGTGTTGTTTGTGTAATGGCCTATGTTGTTGAGGTATGTTTTTTTTTTTTTTAATTCTTATATGCTCAAGGTAAACAGCGTGTAATGTACTTTGAATGGTGGATCTTAAGTCCCTTTGAACTAAAGATATTTTTACAGTTGTGTGCCTCATAAACATCTTGTGTGTCTACATTATCATTCCTTCGGATCAATTGACTCATATCCTGGTTTGTACAGGTAATACGGACAGAAGGGTTGAGCGAAACATGCCTGTGGGCTTCCTGTCTTGTCTGTTATGGACCAACATTTGTAAAATATCCACATTTATTTGACATTGAATTACTTAAGATAGTGTGTCATGATAACTTGAAGCTTGAGGTGTAAAGATTAATCAAATAATTGACTACTAATCTATCATCAAATTGAGTGATAATTATTTCTGCTAGTTGAGTCATCATTTAGACCTAAATTGTCCATATCTTTGAATTTCTTCCTTTAATCAGTAAATATCCTAAAATATCTTTCGTCCTCTATGTAAGCAGACTGATGATCGTTTTGTTCAATCAAAATAAATATTTACAAACAGCTGCTCTTGGCTAGGAATGATCATTATTTTAGCTAATTGTGTGACATGTCACACGCAAAACTGGTTAACGAATAAGCCCCAAAAAGCAGTACTTTTTCTGCACTGTTAATTTTTGGAAAAAAGAGGGTTTAAATTGTGGTGAAAATGGAAACACATAAAAAAAACTGATACACCAATTAATTGACAAAATAATCAACATTACCATTAGAAGTGCAATATTTAATCAGTTATACAACAACCATTAATTGATTATCAAATCAATTATTAATTTTTCATAATCAAAGAATTATTTGGATACATTTTTTTCATGTAAAATTGTCCAAATACTCATAACAATAAATTATCCAATAATATTCATAGACCTAATCGACAGATTAAACTATGATTATATCCGCCTTTGTCATAAGTTTCCTAAAACATTTCAAGCAGGTATTTGTCCCCCCAAAAAACTGAACAACTCTTCTTTCACAAATATATTGAGCAAGAATGGTAAAAAGCTAAAGCTAAACCTGTTTCTCATGCAATGTTAGTATGGCTGTTTGAAGTTTGTTAGTTCGCTTGTTGGGATTACTTGCAGAGGAATGCAACATAAAAGTTTGGAGAGTGGAGGCTTGCTGTTCTGTCTGTCACTTGAGAATTTACTTTACTGCTTGATAGGCTTTTGCCGCTTGCTTCTCCAGGGCATAGACATTTCTTTTGCTGCTTCCCACCCCCCACCGTTTAATCCCATTGCGTCGACTGTTGCGTTGTAAATTGCGCTGAAGGATTGACTAAGGATGAATGAGAAAGTCAAAGAGTGCAAATTAATGGGAAACTTGCTTGGCATTATTTGGCAGGTCTGTGTTTTATTAGCCTTTGGTGTGGGTGACATTATCTTGGATGAATGATGGGACAAGATTAAAGATTAGTGCCACCCCAAAGGTTAAAAGGGTGACTAGAATGTTGAAAATTGTAATTGTGTGTATGCAGTTTATAGAGAGAAAGCTGAACTGAACTTTCCATGACTTCATTATGTAGTTCTGTTAAAGTTAGAAAATCTATTTTTTAGGGCTGCAACTAATAATTATTGTATTAATTGGTTAAACAGATGACTATTTTATCGACTTAATCAATAAATTACATTAAAAAACACGTTTTAATTTCCATCAGCTTTTCTGAAGCATTCTAACAGCTTATTAGTACTCAGCCTTGTTCAGCTGCCAATAAAGGCAATTCTGTTTCAAACTAAACCACTGCTCGTCATTCGATGGAGTCATGGCATTATATAAGGGCAGTTTGGCAACAACTTATAGGCAGTTATTAAAGTATTTGTTGCTTGATTTGATTATCAAACATCTATTTTTTATTAATTTTGAAAGCTGTAATGTTCTGCCAAGAAGCTAATATTCAGCATTTAGACAATCTAAATGAATAATCAATTAATAAAAATGTCATTGATTAATTCAGTAATTGATTATTTGTCAATTGATATCGTTGCACCTCTGCTATTTTGTGTTTTAAATTTAGTGTTGGGGAATTTTGTATGTGTGCATGGAGGACACCAATAATGTTTTCAACTCTGAGGTTTTGCTGTACTTTGCCAGTATCAGTATACTGTACTATGACTTTACCACTATCTCATGTTAACTCTTAAGTTCTTGGGTAATGTGAAAACTGGATGAAAAGTTGTATGTCATCTTATAGTACAATTTATAGTAATACTATATGTCGTAGTTGGTATTGGGTATGCCTAAGAAAAAGAAAATAAATAAAATCACACAATATATGTACTGTATGTGTATGATATGCAGACGTATGTAATGTATGACTTGAATAACTAGTTGTTCAAGTGCTGACTTGTATGAGCTTTAAAGCATTAGAATTGAGCTTTCACTGTATATTGTGACCATTTAAAATAAGTGTTGTCTTTTGTTTCTTTGTTTATGCAACTATAATGGATTTCCAAAAACCAGAGACATTGATTGTGTTTATTTAGAATAATCATGTTGTGTTTGGCTCACTGAGTCTGCATTCACTGTCTCAATGTGCAACCTTAGTGTGCTTTAGTAACTTCCAGTAGAGCTTAGATGGCTTTACTTGTTGTATAGGCTGAAGCGTGTGTGAGGTTGCGGGGTGACACATGTTACTCATTAAGTTTGCTTTTCATTAACTCCCCTCTGAGCTCTCTTGTTTATCCGTCACTCGCTAAACTCTCATCTTTTTATCTTGCTTTGTCGTTTTTCTTCCTTTTGAGTTTCCCTATAATTTTCCCCGTTTGTTTAGGCATCCTCGTTATAATTCCCGGATTGTCTTCTGAGTTGGATTGCTTTCACGCTGACACAAAATGAGTCTGACTGTGGAAATTCCCCTTACGATGGAAGAACCTCAAATCGAACAAATCTGCAATGGCCTATAGCGGTATTCTTAGTGATGCTTTTTTCCCCTCCATCCTTCATCATCACACCAAATTTCATGACATGGCTGGTTGAAACATTTTTCCTTGGTTATTCAACTTTAACCCTTTACGGAGCTCAGTGGCCACTTTGGGCTTATTGTCTAAACAGGCAAAACTTTATTAGCTGTCCTTAAACCACTGCTAGTCACCTATTGGTATAATTGATTCATCCTATTGGCACACAATTTTGGCATTTAAGGATATTCATGTAGTAATGTCAACATTAAATTTGGCTTCAAGAATCAACTATAGGAATAGGAACCAGTGTTCCATTTCTCCCAGAAACCTACACTTGTTGTATAGTGAATGTGGTGTTTTTTTTAGATGGCAATTTCAATCAAACAACATCACCATATTTTTAACTAGTTTTAGAGTGAAAAAAACAAAACAAAACGGTGTCATATAGGATGACACCATCCTTTAGGCTGCTGTATTTGCATCGGTGTCTGCTGAGCATGTCCCGTTCAGCCTAATGCATTCAGTGTGGCGTGGTTTTCATATTTGTCCAGAATATTTTTATGTAGACTGCACCAAACTGAAGCAAGTAAGCCACACTAGTACTGTTCAGTGGAAAAATGGCAACTCTCAGCGTGATGCAGTGCAGTTCTGCCAAACTGCAAACTACAACTACAACCACAACAAAACAAACACAGCATTAATTTTGTAACACTTTGACAGTGTCAATGAAAACAGAAAATATCAATTTCAGCCAATTTTGTTATTTATGATGTGGGCTATTTCATGATCAGTTGCCGAAAATGTAATGAGTTTTTAAAAATATCTTAATTCAAAACAGTGCTAAAGTTGGCTGACAAAGTGTTGTGCTTTGATTTACTGCAGGCCATATGCTAATTGTTTTCTTTTCTGTTACATACTGTGTTTCCATTGCTTACAATTGTCCAGTTTTAAAGTTTTTTTTGTCTTTCACTCACCTGGCTTTTTCTAATTCTGTTCCAGCGTCAGACGGTATCATTGCAACCTGTACCCAAGTTAGAAGAAGCCCTTTACCAGTACAAGCCCCTCCAAATTGAAACCTTTGGACCAGCCGTGCCAGAACTGGAGCAGCTGGGAAGACTCGGGTAAATATTTTTTACAGATGCAAATCGTTTTTCACCTGTAAATAGCAGCCAATGTTTTAAAAGGGAATATTAATAGTGAAACACTAGAGAATCATTCGGTAATGTTCAGCTGAAATAAAAAAAAAAATATTCATGTGAATTAGCATTTGAGTTTAACACATTCACTCCCAAAGACATGTTTACATTCAGAGTCATGACATTAAATCACAGGTAATTATTTATTTATTTTTTTCATTTTATTCTAAAGTGTTTGGCTAAAGTGGGGTCTTAAAACACCTAGTAGCAAATGAATTAAAATTGAAATGACTAAAGTAGTCAGTTACACGCTAATATAATTGATTACTTTAGGTACTTAAACATTCAATTACCTCAGTAGTTAGTGCTTACAGCAAGCAATCCCTTTAATACCCTAATTCCCCAAATATAAGACATACCTTTTTCTCAAAAATGAAGGCCCAAAGTCTGTGTGTGTCGAATAAACAGTAATTTAAAAATTACAATGTTTTTATTCGACACCATTCGAGGAAGATTGATCTGTCAGCCACATAGGCTGAGTGGCAAGGTATTCAGCCAAGTGCTCCTGTTAGAGAACACGTAAAGGTATTCCAATTGCTCGTTTATTAATTGCACCCACAATCATAAACTTGGTAAAACATGGCTGTTACGCAACTTCGAGTATTTATGGTAAAACGACGCATTGCGAGGAAAAGGAAAATCAACTGCTTCGAGTGAATTCAGTTACACTGGTGAGGCATTTACTGACTGCTTACAATGTGGGAAATCTGAAACACACTTAACTTAAAGCCCAACAAATTTATAATTTACGGATAGGAACGGAAGAAAATAAAAATGGCTTACAAAAGAGGTTTATTCTGTTTTGCTAGTTTTTACATTGTTGCCAAAGTGTTGGTGCGCCTTATTCACGGTAACATAGAAAATACCAGAATTTGCCCCAAAATTAAGACTGTGTCTTATACACGGGTGCGTCTTATGGTTTGGGAATTACAGTACTTAAATATCTAAGGTAATTGATTACTTCAGTGCATATTACCTAAATTAATTACTGTAATTACTTTTGTGCAAAGTAATTGGTTATGTAGTGCTAAGTTACTATAAGTAATCAGTTACTTTCATACTTAATTCATTTAGTACCAGCCACTTTAGACCCCCCTTCAGCCAAACACGGAATAAATCGGAATAATACAAAACAGTACCTGGTATTGAATACCGTTTAAAAAAAAGGGGGGGGGGGGGTATGTCTGTGATTGAATGAGGTAATATGCACGACACTGAAAGTCTTGTTCTAATTGAAAACAAAAATGAACAAAAAAGTGAAAATTAAAAATCGCTGTGATAATGAATATGCACTGCTTTTGTTAAATATTGACTGTTGTAGTCACACGGCTTGGTGACTTCAAGCCACTACTTGGACACCATCATGATTATGACTGTTAAATATTGAAGTATGTCATGTTCATAGAGTCCACAATGACATAGATTCAAGGTATTAATTTGCTAGTGAGGCATACACATTATTGCTTTGGTGAAGGAAGCATTTTTGATTATCCACTGATTAACGGCGACACTAAAAGCAAATTAGGAAAGAAGAGCATACCACAAGCCGCCACAATGCCTCTGCAGCAGCGTCCATTAACACACACAGGAAGTGCCCCCCCCCCCCCGCCGACAGCCCCCTTTGGGCCAATCAATCCACGACGCCACTGGTCCAGTCTTCACCAAATGCAAGTCATTCATCAGTCAGCCTCAGCGCCCGGCCGTCTGCACTATCACGTGCTGCTACTAAAACCCCTCCCACATAGTGAGACGGGCCTTTTAATGGGGGATAACATCAAAACATGGTCATATTTTGAGGGAGGTGGGATGTGTGCCATTTTCATTACTGTTTCATCTTGACATCAACCATTTGCCTGAGATAAGCACTCTTTCAGTGTATTGAAATATTTTTTTTAATGAGGTACTCGAATTAGCACTCGTTATAGCCCTACGTATGACACTGCATATCCATGTAAAATTTAACAAAAGAAAAGCGTAGGAGAGTCAGTGTAACACAATGTAGCAATAAATTGTTTCATGTTCTACTCAATTTACTCTTACTTTGAAAAGTAAAATGTACTGTCCCTTTCACGGCATTAAGTTAGATTTCCTAATGCTTGCAATATACCTATTAAAATCTGGCATACCCTCTGGTGCCTTTACGTACCCCCATTTGAGAGCCAGAGCTTCAGTCTATTATTGACTTCAACTTATGTAATTGCCTGGAAACACATCTAGCTGAAACATGTCAGATCAAGAATTACTGAAGACTCTAAAAAGAATAGCTACCACATGTTCACTGTTACAATATGTATTCTGTAAAATGCTGAGGCCATGCTTCCTTCAGCGAAGCTAATCAATTTGAAGATGAAACACATTGCATAGTTCAGATGGAGTGAAAGTGTGTGTGTCAGTCCAGCCACAGATACACAAAGAGCTTCAGTGAACAACCTCGGCAATGACACAGGCTGGCCTGCTCAGATGAACCACAGCTCCCAAAATGCAGTATGCCATCAAGTGAAAAGCAAAGAAATAGTGCTGAATCTTTAGAGTAGTATGTATATTCAGCAATGTCAGAAGTTTTGCACGTGCTTGCTCAAATATACATTGATGGTCAAAGTGTCCCCCGCAACCTGGTATACTCATTGAGTCACCCCTGTTATTGCACTCCCAGCATTTTGGCTGTAATGGAACTGGTGTGCTGTGTGGTAAAAATTCACATACACGTGTGTGTGCGGGAGAGATTGCAGAGTTGAAGCGCTGAAAAGTGAGTCCCCTGTGTGGAGTGTTGGACGCCAGCTCCAGTCCTGTGACCTGTGAAGGGAAATATGTTTGAGCATGGATGTGCCTCAGTGTGGATGAGCTGGAGGGGTTGCGAGGCAGCAGGTACTTATTTTAAAACTTGGCAGTTTGTCTTGGTCAAGGCCCGCAGTGACAGCAGCACCAGTGGTGATTTGTCTTGGATGCAGCCGTCAAGGGAGACTGGAGTACATAAACGCACATGCACACACCCTCCCTGGTGGTTTTACCGCCTCCAGACGTGGACTCATGTACAGATAACCAACTACTTCTTATTCCAGACAAAAATCCAAAAGGCATCTTCTCAACTTCTTCTGCATTCGCAAACTTCCTCAAGCACTCTTTAACCGTTTTAAGGTCCAATACAAAGGCTTTATTGTGTCAAAACGTCTTCCATATTATATATAATACTACATATTATAATATACATATAACGCTGGTACTGAATGAGTTATGCCCCTGCCCTATTGAGGAGTTGAACACTGGCGAGTTTTGGCGAAGGTAGCAACTCTTTTGCTCTCGTCAGGATTCGTCCACGTTAGCAAACATTTGGAGAATCTTTACCAACGTCCCCGACCTTGAACAAACTTTTATGAGATCAAAGTAGCCGCTACCTTCGCAGACGCTCTATAACGTTCGCCCCTCAGTGGGTTATAATGTTTATTACCCTTATCCCACAAACTCATGCTGCTTGAATATTTGCGTCTCTAGCCACCCCCCACCCCCCTTTGTGTACCTCGTCACTAGGACACCCACTTGTGCACTTGTACTTTCATTAAGCTATACTCCTGAGTAGATTCATTTGAACTGATGTTCTCGTTTCACTGACTGCCACTGTGAATGACCATTTGAACTTTTATCTCATGCGGTAAGTGGTTTGTGTCTAGTTTCAAAAAGGCCGTCTGGTCTTTGCAACAGCGTTGTCAACAGTATAACCACTCTTGGAATCATGAATGGTGATGGTGGGAGGAGGCTGTCTGTTTCATGTAGACGATTTCATATACGGCTTAGTAGACCGTGAGAGAACGTTCTTTCTCTTTGTTTGGACTTGCATGTGTAGATTGTCATCTGGGGTCTGACTTTGTTTTCCACAAGAACACTTTTTGAAAGCTCCGGCTGTGTAGGTGATGAAAGGCTGACTGCGATCTTGGACAAGGACAAATCATACGGGCTGGTGGGGGTAGGGAAAAGAGAAATTGGCTACAGAGCGTTGAAATATTCGACTCAAACCTCAAGTGCTGACAATGAGGCCTCGCCAGAACAGTTGTTTGTGTTGGCTCTTAGCAGCCTGAAATTACCCATCCTTCTCTGACAGAATTTGCTCAATGCACTTGCCAAAAGGCAGCATGTATAATATTTAGAGGTTTTGCCTCCTTCCCCCACTTTGCCTTGCTTTTGCATAATTGTTGGAAAAAGTGAGTTTTCTGTTGAGGGTGCTTGTCAGGCATCTGCCGCTTGTTTCGAGGTGATGCTGAGCAGCTGAATGAACAGTGTTTAGGCTGGAACTCTTCGCCGGGGGATGCACCTCTCTACAGGAGGAAGTGAACCTCTGCGTACTTTCTCCCACCAACACAGTTGCGTTATACTGGGTTAAACTGAGATGGGCCTTGTAACAAGCATCAGTCACAGTACCTGATTACTTCTATTCAGTTAGAGACAGTCCCAACAGATTCAGCCAATAGCGTTGTGGTGAACATTGAGGACGAAAGCAAAAGAAAAAAAATAGACATAACTTGGGCTCCGGTACCAGTCCTCTTGAGAGGGGTTACACACTTGACACCAGGAGACCCTAAGCAGCAGTTTAATAATCGATGATGGGCGTTGTGGTTGTATCATGGAACTTGTGGCCGGCTGTTTTGAACCCTCGGTTGGAGAGAGAGGCGCAGCTGTCAACTGATCTCCAAATGGTCTTGTGTTGTCACTGAGCTGGTTAGTTTCATATCTGGCATATGTCCATTTTTTTATAGGTCTGTATTTGGCCAATTCTACCTAGCGACAAATGACCACACATGTAATGTGTCTAGGAAAAATTATTCAATCAATTCAATAGGTTTGCATCGCCTCCTTGCCAAAATATTAAGCAGTTAAGTTTGAATGATAGATTGCCGATCCGTCAACAAATAATTTGATAACTAATTAAGCAAATGAATCTACAACTGATTGAAATTTGAGTAATCGTTTAGAATAAGATTGCAACCAACAATTAGTTTAATAATCGATGAATCCGTTAAATGTTTTGTCGATTTGATGAATGAATTAAAAAAAAAAAAATCCCATCTCTTTATTAAAGAACGATAAACTGTTTCTGTCCGCAACATGTTGGAAAGTGGGCAAAAATACACATTGTTGTTTTCTAGTGAAAGAAAATGTTTTATCGTACTTAACACAAAGACCATCTGTTTTCATGGCAAATGACAGCGATTGAAGAATATTCACTCCTGATCAGCTAAAATTCTGAGGAGTTGGATAAATTTAATTAAAGGTAATTAATGATAAATCAATGTTCAAAAATCTATCTATTGATTTTGTAATCAAATAGTTGTTGATTACTCGATTCAACTTTGCGCACCTTCAGTTTAGAGCCACCGTTCATCTTAAAAACAAAAACAGTCATGCCAAATAAAATGTTACTTTTATTTAATTAATCAATGGAATATCAATACAAAAATGGATTCTAAACGTATTTGATGGTGACAGCCCTAGCTTAATGCATTAGAAGATTAATAACCCATAGAAGTAGAAAAAAAATCATCTTGACTTCAAAAGTGACATCAATGTCATTTTGAGAGTAGATAGTGTAGCTAAGTGGTCGGGGCCCGCCCATTTTTTCAAATAAAAATGTCAGTCGTATGACCATACAATTCACACACGCACAAGTAAAGCATAAATCACTTGCACACACATAGACTAGCAATGTTTAACATGTGCTTAAAGGACGTCCGCTCACTGCTCTGGTCGTGAGCCAGGGGTTAATGGGTCTCTGAGTGATACTCTCTTCCTGCTTGTGGTCTTTAGCATCATCGTCCCCAACGATGTCTGTGTGTTTATATGTTGGCAAGTGTGCATCATGTTGATATTGGGAGAGAGTCTTCCAAAATATTGCCATCAGAGCCCTCAATTCCGATCATGTTGATGTGTCTTTTTGAGTTAACATGACCAGTAAAAGCTGTCCATAAGGGTCTCTTGCTAAATGTGCTTGTATGATTTCTTTTCCCCTTCCTTTGGGTCTTCCCTCTCAGTTTTGAACAAAAGTCCAAGTCAGCCATGGTGTTTTTCTTTTTCCATTAAAATGCAGAGGAATTTCTAAAACCGGACATGAATGGCTTCCGCATGTTTCCCACATTCTCTGATCTCTGCTGGGTGCACATCCATCTGATGTGCCTGATGGAGCTGGAGGGAATGACGTGATTTGGGAGGGCTTTGGAGGGGTTGGGGGGTCATGGGTCGCTGGCAGTAGTGGACCTGTAGATGTGAGGGTGCTGAAAGTGACAGGATCAGAGTGATGGCACCTTTGAGAGCCTGCGAGCTTCACCCAGTCACACTCTCGAGCGCAAACATAGCTTTGATGCTTAAGTTATGAGCAGGAGACTGCAGCGCCAGTTTGAATGACCCCACATGAACTCCCTCAAGAGCAGCCGTCTTTGATATACTTTTGTTATAATTTAAAGACACATATTTTGGACTGTTTGGGCCAGTAAAAATAGTCGGCATTGTTGCCAGAACAGCTATTTATTGGAAACTTGTTTGTTTATTTCTTTTATTACAAAAGGGCTTTCCCCCTCGTCAAATACTTCAAGACCTGAAGTTGAACTTGGCTGCTCAGATATCCGATGCTGCTTTCTTGAGTTACAAGACCCAGCGATTGTTTTGGTTCTCTCGACTAAAAACCTGGCTTCACTGTTGCAGAGGTCACAGATTTCCAATTTGCATAGCCAAAAGAGATTGCTGGTACTGTCAAACAATAGGTTGGAGGGCGACCATTTGACTTGCAAAGTCGTTCATGTCAACCGAGCGCTCATCGCATGATTTTAGCTTGGCTAAAATTCTCAGCCTCTGTCTTCTTGTATTTGCGGACTTTCCTCGTTACTGCCCAGATCAAAAACAATATGGAGTGCAGCCATCGTCCAATTGTGCACCCACCCCCACCCAGGCCATTATCCCGTCTGTCTCTGTAAACAGACCATTAACAGACAGCGTCGGTGGAGGCCAAATCACTATTGTTTCCCTTCCATAGATCTGTGTAAATATTGATCCTCTCGGAGTACCAGCTGAAATAAGTGTACGGGGCAGTTTAGAAGCCTTTTTACTAGAGTCATTTCTGAAAAGTAGCAAGTGTTATACAAGTGACAAAGAAACATTTCTGGCCTATCCGCAATAGCACCACTTTGGGTGTTGTTGTTTTTCCCTGTACGGGCTATGCGCCAGGCAGACTAGCCGTCTCCCTCTGAGATGAAGCCGGCCAGTTCAAGCCTTTCCAGCATGAAGGGAACTCCAGGTTTATTGGCGTCACAGCGTCAGTGCATACAAGGCCAATACTCTACAGAGGTGATATCCCATGACTATTGTGTTGCACAAAGATATTTGTGGATGTTCACAAAAGCAGCTGCGCACTCAATGGTTGCATGCTTTTGAGTTGCAGTTTGACTATGTGCACAACGAATGTGCATGACTGTGCACTGTGGGTTTGTGTTGACGCAAACCCAACACAAGCTCTACACCCTCGGGGCAAAGGGCCTGGTGATGTACGAGGGATTAGAGGGCTCATTTTCCCCTCTTATGAGATGGAGAAAGAAAACAAACTTTGATAATGTGAAGCTTACCACATACACCTAAAATCAAGAAGTGCATCACCTAATATGCAGAGCTGCCAATTGATCCGGATTGTCCGTATTTTGCTACGCAAATCTTGGAACGCTGCTTTTTTACATGTACTGAATATGGCTTCGATGACATGAAGAAGCTAGCTGTTAGCTTAAATCCAAATGCTTGACTGCTAGTTTGAAAACAAGCAAAAATATGTACAAGATAATTACAATCTATTTGACATCATGGCTCTTCTGCTGAATTTTGTTGGCAAATCTATAAACGCTGCTTCTTAATGGGCGGAACTTTTGGGGTTTGGGCAATTTAAAAAAAAAGAAAAGAAAACCTCCGGTGGTGTTAAGCATTTCTATAGAAACTAGCACCTAGCTGAAAGCTAACAACTTCACTTGAACAGATTAGGAAATATAATTTCCACACATTTACAATTTTTTTTCCACAACACGTCCATTTCTGCCAGTCACTCCAGTGATATAATGCTTGGTTATGGAAGCAAGGAGACAAGTCCAAAGTTCGCTGAAGGAAACCTAATGATTTGAGGCTCATTTCAATTCCTGCTATTTTTAATTAATTCATATCAGTGGTGATGAAGAGGTACAGCTCCACAGACAACTTTTATCCATCAACAAATAACAAACACCATCACACTGCATTGTGATCTTATACTGTCAATTTTATTCGACTTGTTGGAATTACACCAAACGGTCATGACTATGAAATGTAGCTAATGGTGAGGGACATTTTTTAGTCACTTGTTTTTAATTTGGTCCTTGAAAGTGTCTACAAATGAGAATGTTTTTATTTCTTTATTTGTATTTTTTTTGTCCATGGGCATTTGTGTGATGTGCATTTTTGATATTTCACGGCAAAGTTGTAATTTTAATATGTATTTGAATTGTTTTAGTGTTTGAAGTATTAATATTAATTTGTTCCATACAAATGCCTTAACTTTATTAAGGTTACTACAGAATTATAGCCATTAATGGCATTTTATTACTACACGCACACACAAACACACACACACAGGCTTCTATGATAAAGTTATTAACAAATACTGCAGTTAAGATTATGGAAATTCAGACACATTGTCCTGGAAGTGAATTTCAATGGGTCGGCAGCTCTGTGTGTGCATTTTGTTTGTCTTTTTTCCCCTTTACTACATGCCTGACTCACCTCTCTTATTGAAATCCACAGCGCCTGCCCTCCCGTGCTGCAGGTGATTTGTAATTGATACCCCCCGCACCTCCCGGGACAATTTTATTGTTCCTCTGTGTATAGGTGCTCTGTTCCCAGAATGTTCCTTCTAACTGTCAAGGTACCTTTGCTGGTGTATATGGGTGTGCCTCGGGGTAGCGGTCATTCCCAGAACGGCATATGTCCCTCCATTGTTTACAGCTGCGTTTGGTTAGCGACGACACACTGATGTCGTGTCATTCTTCTCCCTTCACAGTCCACCGGGCGCCCTCCCTCTTTCCTTTAAGCTTTTCAGACTGGCGCAGGGTTATCAAGTGGCAGCTCCGGAGAGGGAAGAAAGATGTGCTGTAGCGCACAGGATGTGTGATGTCCCTCAAGCACTTTGACATGAAGCCTGTTCTAGTTAGGCAGCCTCTGCTGACCCCATCAGGTTAGAATGAGGATGTGCAGAACCAAGACAACGCTGCGGATGAGCGGTGACAGGTGGCAGCGAGGCCAGGAAGTGAAGCTGTCCTTAGGCGCATGCAAAACAATCGGCCATTATCATAGGCGCTGTCTGTAAGAAACAACAATTGCACCCCGCTATTATCATTAAGGCCTCTGACTTGAGGGCATCTTACGAATTCTCGCTCACCCATCATGTATTGGATGTCAATTTCAAGTATCAAGCAGAGCCTCTGTTAACACCCTAAACATGTTGCTCTTAACTAAGTGTTAGTGATAGCTTCCTCCACTTCTCCTTCAGGGATGCAGCCTCAGTCTGTCAGTGGCGATGATAAGACTCTTGATAATGGATAAGAGGTGATGTAACCGCACCGAGCCCTCTTAACTCGTTCTCAAGTTGAGCTAATCTGGTGGACAGTGGGTAGGCTAATAGCTGATGGTCCTTCTCACACACTGCCGCATCCCAGAGGAAGCTGGATTCAATAGAAAAGAGGATGGCCTTTGACCTGCGGTGCTGAAAGGCTGCTGTTGACAGATATGGTATACCTGTGAGAGTGTTTGCCTTGTCTGTAGGGGGTATCTGGACTGCACCGTTGACCAATTCCTATCATCTGTTCTCCTGGAATTGCCACATGTCTCCAAAAGAAACATCTTCGCCCTTAGACAAACAGGAATTGTGTAACCCGCTCACAAGGGCACAAGCGTGCACCGCCTGTACACACAATGTGCTCAGTGTGCTGCATCTTCCACACGGGTACATTTTCTCGAGTGGTGGAGAGGAGGGGCAGATGGGGCAACCGTGCTGTGAGTGAAACCGGAGCTGCCCGTGGAATGCAGGGAGGGGGTGTTTTTAGAGAGTAGGGTTTGGCGGGGGTAGACTTAAGGGGTAGGATGGGTGATTAGGGGGTGACAGCTGAGTGCTGACCCCTCTATACTGACAAATCATCTGGCAGGTGTGTGGCTCTGCGCAATCCCCCTCCTCACCTCCTCTCTTTGGTCCTCATCCCTCCCTTTGACCACAGTCAAAGCTGTGCGCTAAAAGAAGACTTCCGGGCACCATTGCTGCAATCCAGCACACTGAGGACTGGACTTTGACAAATGTGGCTCTCCGTCTGTGTCTGGTAATTGTCAGCTGTGTTCGTTGTGCACATATCAACTCACCAGTCTGAAATAAAAATACATAATTTCACTTTGGAGTAGTCCACTGGTAGCATAAGGTTTTCATTTAAAGGTTTTCTTTTAAAGATCACGTTTTTGCCTCATCAGTCTCTTCTGGTCATGAAGGGTGGGTATTGATACTAATTTTCTTATTCATGTTTGATAGATTTTGTTTTTTGATCAGATTCAATTCAATCCATCCAATATCGATTTAAATATCAGAGTGATTAGAAGAAGTCCTACAAACCAAATTATTTTGTTTACTTTTGTTAATGAAAGTAACACATTCTATAATCACTTAATCACTATAATCACTATAGTCACTGCCATTGATAAGTATAATCGACAATTACGCTCAATTGGGACAGAATTTTTTTGTTTTATTAGGAAACAACTAATGCACTTTCACCAGTAGTTGGCATCATCGATACCCCATTTTTCATATATATATATATATATATATATATATATATATATATATATATATATATATATATATATATATATATGTATATATATATGTATGTACAGTGGTACCTCGGTCCTCGAACGCCTCTATACTCGACCAAATCGGTGCTCGACCAAAAAAATCAAGTAGGTAATGCATCGGACCTCGATCAGATTTTCGGTGCTCGACTAGCCGAGCCTAGCCGAGCCGAGCCGAGCCGACCCGAACGCGCTCCTCGGCCCTTCTCGGCCAGCGGGTAAGCGCCAGTTCAACTCAGACCGCCAGCGGAGTAAGACGTTTGTTCGAGTATTTCTTCCCGGATTTAAACTTTTTCGTGTTGCTCTAGCCCTTAATAATGGGTCCAAAGAAAGACAGTGATAAGGGGAAGGCAAAGAGGAAAACAATGAGGACCACTATTGAACCGAAGAAGGAAATTATAGCAAAATATGAACGCGGTGTACCTCGCGTCGCAGTTAGCTAGCGTCATCATGGAAGGAGTAACTCCCTCCCGTCCTCTCCACATCCATTCCTGTATGCCATCAACCACTCTCCAAAACGTAAGTAAATTATACAAACTGGTTTATAATGCTTTATTTATCTTTATCTTTATCATGTACTGCTTGTGCACATTTACTTGTGCACACATACTTTCCATTATTTCTTATGGGAAAATTGCTTTCGGTGTTCGAACAAATCGGTGCTCGACCACCACCTCAGAACGGATTATGGTTGAGTACCGAGGTACCACTGTGTATATATATATATATATATATATATATATATATATATATATATATATATATATATATATATATATATATATATATATATATATATATATATATATAAATGAACGCAACAACTTACTATAATTAAATTACTATTTTGTAAGTAAATTGACAAGATCTCAGATGACAGAAGATGTCGCATGATTTTCAGAAGAAAAACCAATAAAAGGATAAATTTATTTTAATAAACAATAATAAGCTATGAAAAGGGAAGTCGATTCACTATCGATTAATTGGTTTTTAAAACCCAGTCCCAGACATGAGTCATGCAGATGATGAGGCGGGGCAACAAAAACGCCTCTGATCCTTTGCAATTTAAAAAAAAAAAAAAAGAAGAGTTGATCATGGATCAGTGAGGTTCTTGAAAAAGTCAACAGGTGCTCAAGCTGGTGTCCAGTCTCAGGTCACCGCTAAAACTTGAAAGAGAGAAGGGAAGGTGTCACTTGAACTTCAGTTATATGGTGCATTAGCTCACAATAAAAAAATACAAACGTGCTAAAGTAAACAGGAATGTTGTCATGTGTCACAAACAAACAGAGGGTTTTTTTTTAGGAAGGGGCTCTGATTGCATCATCATCTGCATGTCTCTGCTCTGTGGTTTCTGCGTTAAGTTTCTGCCTAATAAAACAACCAGCGCAGCATATTACACATGGGCAGCCTCTTTTCTTTTCCATCAAGCTTTCTTAATCGAATATAGTCAATCTGAAAAGTCAAGACAAGGGACCCAATACTTGCCCTCCAGGTTCTCCAACTTGTGGCTCTTTGACTCAAGAGCCGAAGCCACCTTGGTTTCACAGTAATGCGGGTCCAAACCTAAGGAGGATGCGTGCATTCTTGACTGGAAATGGCGCTCAACCCATTGGAACAGAGCTCCACTTTTCTTTTGATTTAAAATGACGAATCTGACTGCGGTGTTTTCCAGGCATTCGGTCAAAAGAAAAAAAATCATCCATGGAAATAACGTACAAGTAGCACATTGTTTGCAGTAGGGGTGGCGAAATATCCAATTAATCGCAGTGAATCAATTAAGGGTAATTATAGCGCGTTTGTATCCATTAATCACATTTTTAATCTCAATCGTCATGCTTTATGTATGATGGTTAGGACTGGTCTTCTTGTGCTTGAGTTGTTGGGTGTTGAAAAACAAAGGTCAATCACATCCTGATTGGCTGTTATTGTGTTTGGTGTAACCTGAGAGGCTCCTGTTGTGTGTAGGACGGCAGAAGGAAAACCTAAAAATGGAAGCGCATGAGAGTTTTCCGTTCAATGAATGGTGAAGTAAATTATCAAAATGTCCCGACGACACCTTTGCTCATGGTTGAATGATACGTAGTCTTTGTAACAAAGAGCTTGCTTACCACAGTAGCAGCTTAGGTTTAGCCTACCACATAAATGCAAAACACCCATCTATGACTGCAGCTACAGTTAACAATAGGAACTAATACGCTAATGTATCAAACCATAGCAAAGTTCTTTGCTGGACTAAACTTGAGAACACCCCACATTTTAGCAAGTATGCTATAAAGGGGAATCCGTGATGTGTCATTTAAATGTTTTTTCTGATTATTTCGCACAATTCTGACTTGTCCTAATTACAGCAAATGATAACTGGTTAGAACCATGCCTATTAAACTATGACTGAAGCAATGTTTATTTTTTTTGTATGAGTAATACAATGTACCTAAATGAAAATAAATGGTTGAGGGTTTTCTCAACTTTTAGGTGAGATTAATTAGATTGATTTATTGCAGATCCTAATTAATCTCTCTCTTTTGAATGTCTTGACAACACTCCTTTTTTAAAGTGGATACTTTCTTCAAACCACTTTGTTTATTGCGAAAGAGATTTGTGAGGGAAAAAAAAAACTGGCACAAATCTTCTTCCTGTCACTGCGTATGCAAGTGGAAAACCCCCGGCATGTTTTGTGCTTTTGATTGCAGCCTGACACGCACACTGTCCCACTGTGTCATTACGCCGTCTTCATCACCTGCACTCGCCCCGTCCCGCGCCCCTCCCCGAAGCGACATAATGGAGCAGTCCAAAGTGACCCATATTTACACAATAATATGAGGCTTTGAAAAGACTCATATCAGGTTGCAACTAATGCTCCAGTGGGGCCGAGAGAGTGAAAGATGTTACGGAGTGAAACGGCTTGGGTTTCATGGCCCTGTGAACAAAAGGCAAGTCCGGTCTTCAGGGAGAATCGGGGGATGGAGTGGGGTGGTGAGGCCGGTGGGCACACTCCTGAAATTGTATCATAAGTTGACATTTAATTTTTAAGTAATATAGCTTGCATGCAACTAGTATTGAATGGATTCGGCACTTGGATAATTGTGTTTGAATACATTCATTTGGTCTGGAATGTCCACATATGTGACATGAACGAAATACAAGTTTGCACCAGCGTTTGAGCCGCAGTTAGTCTCACCAGGCTCACGATCCTTCTGTCCATCAATTCATGTTATCGGCCAGATTCAATAGCACCCGAGTGTAAAAATCCCCCTTAATATTTTAAATTGATTTAAATTTGATTTGAATAGTGCCAATCCATAACAGAACTCACGTCAAGGCACTTTACATACGGAGAAGGTGAAGGTTCACTCTCCTCACACGTTAAGAGACCACCCGAATCCCTCATTACACGACGGAGGAAAGAAAAAGTCCCTCTTTGGAAAAGGGAGTCGAGGCGGCTGCCTGCCTCAACTAGTTGGGTTGAGAAAAGCGTGACAGGAGAGGGGCAGCAAGAGAAAGAGATAAGGAAGCTGTGTACAATCGAAATTATATGAACTATTTGTTGATATTGTTTTAGTGATGAGCAGTATTGATGGTGAAAGTACTACAAAATGAATTGCAGCATGTCGCTAATGTCAGGCCAAAATCTTATGTCATTTTTTGGTGAATTTATCCATTTATTTATTTTTAATACGGTATACCATTGGTCCAGTCCACTCATGAGGGTGTTAGGTACCAATCCTCGCCCAATCTAACGTGTTATAAATTGCTTGTTAGCGTTAACTAAGTTCTGTTTTGATGAACACCGTCACATGTATATTAGTCTAGTTATAAAAATTGTATTAGCTACAAATAAACATGATTACAGACTTGAAATATTTTGGTTACGTTAATTTCATGAGAGAGTCAAAAACATTGGGAGAGGTTTCCTGTAGGATGCAATGCAATTCAATACAATCATAAACTAATTCCATAGTAATATGTTGTTAATACATTTTTCCAGTCAAAACCGAGCATTATCTGGAATAGAGGTACTGTACAATGATCAATTACCATCTAGTAATATCAAACTTATCTGTTTATTTTTTTTATAAGCAATTAATTGTGTGAATATCTTTCTTAATTCAGAAATATCCAAATGCTGAGAATTTCAAATTCCCTACAATGCCGTTAAATGTTAGCCAATATTTGTAGTCCTCGGTAAAAGCAGACTATCAAATGATCTGTTTAACCAAAATAAAACAACTTTGGAAAGCAATAATCTAAATTTTAGGCTATCCTAGTAACTGAACCACAATTGGTTCATGTCAGTTTGAAATAATGGCTTGTTTTTTGAATAAAGGAGTGAATGAAGTGAAAAAAGTTCATTGATTATAATCAACAGATTGATTTTCAAAGTAATTGTTCATTGCGCTACAAAACCTAAAGAGGTTTGTTGTTGTTTTGTGTTTATTAGTTAGCAGGCTACTTTTATCCACAACAGGTGAGGTTTTCCTTGGCAACTCTTTCAATTGTTCATGTTTTCCTGTATCTGGCCCACTTTTTCCTGCGCTACTTTATGCCAATATGCATTTCGCCATCTCAGTCCCAATCGGTCAGGCATAGCGAACGTCTATGGCTGGTTTATGCACGCGCACTTGGATGCCGTTTGAGCACACTGGGAGATAAAGCCGCCGACTTAATGGAGCAGAACTGAACTAACGTGAGGTGGAAGGGGTGAGCAGAGGCCAACGGGGTTGGTTTAAGAGAAGAGGCTTTGTCATGATGATACCCAAAGGTGATTTTAACTCGCAGCCCCCCCCCCCCCCCCCCCCCCCCCGCCCCTCCTTTCTACTTGCCAAACCTCCTCTCACACACTCTCCCATCTACAGACTGCACACTCTTTTCCTCCATTCGCTCCCCCCGCCGCCTTCATGTTCTCTTTCTGCTCTTTTGCCCTCTCCTTAGGGGCAGTCCGGTATAAAGTTACACAGAGCTCTCAGCTTTCTTGGAAGGAATGACCACATGAGTAGCTTGGGGATTAGATTAGCAGGAAGAGCAGACTTAGCCAGGCTGTAAATAGCCCACTTTTTTCACCATTAAAACAGCCCGGCACAATATAATCAATAGGCAGCACTCATCGGATGCAGGAAGCCATCTGAGAAGACCTCCCTCAAGTGCTCTGAAGGACAGACTACAGCAGCTCGCAGCTAATGAAGTTATTATTAATCACTGGCCCTCCTCTTTTGAACTTGTGTTGTTTCTCCAGTGGCCCACGAGTGCTCCTTCTCCTCATTGACGTCCCCCCGCTGTCCTTTGCAACGTTTTCCGCGCACGGGCCTAGGCAGGGTCACGTTGCGTGACGTATGACTACATATTTGCGCGCTGGCGATACTTAAGTGTACTGTGTTCATTGCGCGGATGTGCCAAGTAGAGCTGACATCATATTTGCTGGGCATTTTCTCACACATGCACACCTACATCACATAGGTGTTGGATTACAGTGTAAAGCTGTTTGAATGGCTACAGAATCAGAAGGCCGTCTGTGCTCTCGATTCCCGTCTCACTTTGAAGTTTCCTGCACTCACAGGACCAGACACCGGGCAGACGCTTGCTCCTTGAGTGCTCTTGGTGTGTCTGTGTGTGTCTCTGTGAGTGGGGTGTGCGTTTAACTTTAAACAAGGCAACATGTTTTTCTTAGGTGCCATTTACACAATGCCCCCCTCCCCTCCCCTTTTTTTTTATTTCCTCATATATTGGTCACGGGTGGCTCCTTACTAAGCTGTCTTAATAAAAATAATAATAAAATTATATTTAAAGTACTTTGGTGACTTCAGGCATTATCAGAACATTCTAATCTGTGCATTTTTAATCGGATAAGTTTTTATTCGGACAGTGTATTAATTATTTTTATAATTATAATAGATTTGTATACTACATTACCTATTTTGTTCTCCTAACTAAACTTCTTGCCATCTTTTATACAACTTTTACGCCATTTCCGTTAAAAAAAAAATACACATTCGGACATGAATAATTTTAGGCTTAACTGTCTTGAGTTTTGCTCAACTGTATTTGATAAGAACCTTTACTTATATTTAAACATAGTATTAAAACACTGAATATTACAATTTTTTAGGGGTCATAATCTTTTTACCATCTCACATTTCTATTCAAAATCATTTGGTTGACAAGGAGTTCTGCTTCAATCGATTCACATGTAAAGTGTCACCATGAGCTTTTCCAATCTGTTTTGCAGGACAGAATGACAAATTATATATTTTTTTGTACATGTATTGTAAGTTTTGAATTGTAAGAAAAGTGCCTTTTGCCTCTAAAACAGCATGTGGACCATCATTGCTACTCTACTCATTTTTTTTTTTTCTGATTGACGTTTCAACCAGTAGAATGAGAGACAAAATCCTTATTTGATTAGGTTTTGTTAACATAAATTAACATTTTATATTGATTCTCAATTGTAGGAAATCAGAATTTTGATTCTTTTGTAAACCAATTTTTGGGGGTGCGCATCTACTATTTACTGTGTTTTGGCAGTTTATGTGACCACATTCAGCTTTAATGGCCAAGAATGTAAATTCATGCAAAAAAAAAAGATTGTCCAAGTACTTGAGACAATCCACTAGTATAAACAAAAGCAAAAATAACATTTATGGGGTCACTCATAGGTATAGAAAGATTATAAATGTGACTATGTCACAAGCTAAACAACAGGTGCACCATAAGCACTGCCATTAAACATTGAGTGGTATACATTAACCTCATCAAGAAATGTTTCTACTTTTTCTTTCTTTTTGGGGGGGTTAAAGAGTGTCAAGATGGGTATTAATCAACACACTATAGTTGACCAGCTGTTTCTCAGAAAAAAAATGGTAGAGGGACTTCTACAAAATTATTCCATTAGTGATGTATTCTAGTAGAACAGTAATTTTCAGCGACTTTGCCATGATCATAAGGTGTGCCACAGTGAATGATCCAGTTACTCTTAATTCATCCAAAAATGATTTCTATGCTACAATTTAAAAATTAAGTGTTGTTCATCTGTCTGTGCCAGTGGCATATAGTGACAGGCGCGTTTAAATGCTAAATGATATATTAAACATGTGCATCACTAGTATAGTGCTGTAAAATAGTTGACGTTTTTGTGTGCCTGTATGAGATTTTTGTTTTAAACACTGCTCTTGTGCATTTAAGCGTGATATATGTTGACGAAGCATATTTATTATTAACGCAAAACACAGAAAAAAGCAGGCTAGTTTTAAGCGTACTAGTGTGCTTTTTTTTTTTTTCCTCTTGTAGTTCTGCCTCTACAAGACAAGTGAGTTGATGGTGAGCACATTGTGTGAATGTTTTTTTTGAATGACGGTGTGAAAACAAACACTGACTTTGACCATTGCTTAAGACCTGAGAGATTCTGGCAGGATACATCTGTAAGCACTTAGAATAAAACAGAGACACCTCTAATACTTTAATAGCACCATGTTACGGAGGCTTTCAGGGCACAAGGTGTTCTCAATGTTAACGTACACTCACGTGTGTCTGCGTCAATCTCGTCAGATGGGCGAAAAGGGCCAGAAAAAATAACCCCGAGTGTGGATTTAATGACAGCTAAACTTACACTCAAGTTTCTTTGCTCATGAAAGCGGCACTCAGGCTGTCAGGACAGCGTCAGTATTTACAAAATACCTCAATGACGTCACTAACAAGGGAAGGGGGCGGGCTTTCTGTGTGTTTACAGATACTTGAACCACGTGCGGGCCTCCATGCCTCAGGACACAGCCGGAGGTTACAGCTCGGCTTTGGCGTGTCATCGAGCCATCCAGGATGCCTTCAGTGGCCTCTTTCCCAGTATCGCCTGACCCCAAACTCTGACGCAACTTTACGGACTATAAATACACCACTGAAGAGGACAAACACTATTGTGGTGGTCTGTGTTTTGAGAAGTATATTTAATTGTTGTCCCTTTTATATTTACAGCACAGGAAATAAATTACAATTCAGTCTGTCAGTCCTTGGAGCAATTTATCTAAAAAGGAAAAATCTCCAAGAGCGCTCTGGCTTCTAAGAACTTAAAACTTGTCTCTGCTTCAACAGCTAAGCAGTCCACTACATGATGAACCTGAAAAAACAAATGAGCTCCAACAGAAGAGCTATATCCAAAATTGTAAAAGATAATGCTTGGGTTTGATTGGCATCGTCACAGAAACATATTAAATGATAAACTTATGTTACAACCTCAATATTTTGCAATGTGGTACAGCACCACTACTGATTATGATCAATATTTTCTTATTGAGCAATACACTTAACTTTGATTACAAATACTATAAATCTCAGTTCATTGTGCTTATGAAATGTCTGATGTCGCACATGAAGGGAAAAAAAAAGATCAACTCATCCTCATGTTGACTTATACAATGACATTATGCTGTGATAATTCACTTTCATGATGAATCTTCACTTGCACACTTAAGCCGTTTGGGGTTTGGTTCCTCTGAAGTTTCTGTGGACAATTGAAGGTTAAAAGCAACAGTCAGTGCAGTACGTTTGATATTCAGTTTCTGTAAGAGGGAAAATGTTAACATCAAAATAAACAAAATTTTCCCCCAAAAAATCACAAACAAGGCAGGGAACTATTTAATTATTTGACCTGTCACTGTCACATATCCAAGAGAAAAACTTGCCATTTACTTGCAGTGATTAACACTGCTATGACATAATATGCCATTTTGCTAAAAAAAAAAAAATCAAAAATCAACTCATTCACTGCCATTGACTGCTATAAATGTCTAAAATCATTTTTACTGGGATGGCAGTGAGTTGCAATAAGAGCAGATTAAAGTAGTTGTTTTTCACATACAGTCTGAATCTTAGGACGTGACATTTTTTTTTTTGTCAATTCATTCTTACCTGTCTGTTCTTCATGCTGGCTGAAGAGAACTTCTTTAGGAAGGGTGAAGCTTACACACATCATATCTTTGTTGGGTGCCACGTTACGGACAAAATACACAGAGCAGCGATCTTCCAAAGGGAAGCCCAAGGCGAGAGACGCCCTTTCCACCATGTCCCTCTTTGGGTTGTCTTCTTTAGAGAAGCCGTAGCAGTGCACGGTGGGGAGGTTCTCATCGCAGGGAGCCTCCTGATGCAGGAGGCCTCTGAAGGCATCTAGGAACTCCAGAGCCAAAGCGGGCAGGTTCATCACCACGTGCACGCCGCCTTTTCCCTTAACCAGCGCGGGAAGCTCTTGCTTGAGCGGACCTTGGATGAATTCTCGGCCGTCCAGGTTGAAGCTTTTCACTTTGCCTTCCACCTTGTTCACTTTGCAGTTATGTTGGAGCCACCTGTACGACTCCGGGTTGAGGTCGTTGGCGAGCACGTCGGCGCCCGAGCGGGCCGCCGGAATGGCAAAGGGTCCCACACCGGCGAATACGTCGAACACCGTGTCGCCACGCTTGACCAGCGCCACCACACGCTGGTGCTCTGTGCTTAGCCTCGGGTTCCAGTACACGCGAGAGAAGTCAAACTCGTACGTCACCCCGTTTTCTTTCACCTGAGAAACATATTTTGACCTCTTTCAGTGTTGGGAGCCTTTAAAAAACTTGTGAATGTACGATGTATTTACATGACCACATTATTATGTGGAGGTTTTGGTAGAACTTACTTTAGCAACCATGTTCTCTTCTCCAGCCAGCACCTCCATCTTGAAGTTGCGATAAGTTGAGTCGATAATATTTGTTTTATTGACCACGCACGTGACACCTGGGTTTTTGTCCATGATCACTTTACCTACAGTTGGAGGGCACAGAAAAACAGTCTATTGATTAATGTGTGTTTTTTTGTAGGTCATCACATCCAAGTTGGACTACTACCAAACAAACATAAAGACTACAAAGTAAACATGTTTCTTAAAAGTCTTGTGTTATTTATTATGTGTCTCACTCAATGGGCAGCAGGGAATATGAAACTAAGATTTTTGCAAGTATCTAAAAACAATCTGGAGCATATTTACATAGAATTTCTACACTATATACAATCCAAACTCTAATATTTGTTCCAAGAATCTGGGTGAATTTCATAGCATCTTTCTTGACTGTGCTGCTTCCAGTAAAAAGTTGTCGGTGATTCCCCCAATTACATTCCCACCAGTCATCGGATGTCATGTTGCAATTTGTAAAGTTCCGATGGCTTTTATAATTGCAAAATGCCAGTGGTATGAATAGACGTATTAAGTTATGTAAGTCCTCACCAAGAGGTAAAAAAATTGACAGTTAGCTACTGGCTCTCACCAATGAGGTTCCTGTATGGGAGCTGGTGGTCCCTGAGGTTCATGTGAGCAATGTGTCCGACTCGGCTGAACGCAGATGTCACGTCCTGCCCCAGAGGCAGCACGGCCTCCAGCACCTCATCACTCTTCAGGTTGTCGTAGGTCAATGTCAGCTCATAGTGTTGCAGCTCCTGAGAGACGTCGAACGACCTCAGCGCCTCCACTTCATCCTCACTAAAGGAGTCCGATGAGGAGACTCTATGAGGGTCCAACAACACCAGCCTGAAGTCTGGACTCTCTGCTTTATCCTGTACCACTCTGGGTACCCCCGGGCGCTGGATGGTGGCCTGTCTCAGCCTCTTCATCACTTTGTTGAGAAACCGGGTGGGCACCCGTAAAGCTGGGACAGTGATTGTCTGTGTGAAGGCATCTTTGTCGAGACAAGTCATACCGCGTACCCGCGGAGGTGCCTGGTACAGTTTAGTTTCCATCATGGGTCTCTGTGCGAAGCTAGCACATGGATAGGCTGCAGAGCTGAAATTTACGAGCACAGCGTTCGCGTTGGTTCGTGTGCACACAGATGAAACGACTCTTTTGAGGAGCCTGTAAATACAAACCAGGCGTTTTAAAATATACGTTAAAAGTCAAATATATTGAGTCAATCTTGATAATGAGCATCTAATATTTGACTGGTCAATGCCACAGAAATTCATTCGGATCTTACCTCAACATTCTTCAGTAAGAGGCATGCTTTCCTCGTTACGTCATTCGTGGTGGACCAGTGCTCTCGTGATTGGTCGACGGACGATAGAACGTGTGTTTGATTGGGCAGTATCTTGGAGGACGTCAAATTTGCGACGGAAATAACAAGCACGTGACTCCCGTGACCGATAACAACAGGAAGCCAATGAGAAACGCGTACAACTTAAACTTGAGGATGACCAGAGTTCTGTCAGTTATTAAGCCAAAGATTTTTATGACTTTTACTGAGTTTTTCTCACAAGAATCTATCTGTAAATCAAAATAACTACCTCTGTTTTTTTCCATCTTCGATGAAAATGAGCATTAACGGGAATGGAAGCGCTGATTTTGACAGCCCATCTTCCCATCGGGAAACTGAGGGGAACGAAAGAACGCCTTTGTATGTAAGTAAAAACAACAACAAAACTGTCTTAGTTTAAAAACTCCGTAATCGTGTGTTTTTTGTGTCTCTAGCTGCTTTTATCGATAATTAGATTAGATCGATAATTAAAACTACTCACGCTATTACATTTAAATGTTTTATTTGTTTTTAAACAAGAATACATATTTGACTCAGTTTAATTACTGTTAAGACAATCCCATTCAAATGTTTTATTGTTTGCTTTAAAACAGGAATGCACATTTAACTCATTTAATGAAGTGCTTGTGGTTTGCAACTAAATTCGATTATTAGCATTGATAATTATAATCTCAAACAAGTTAAGGTAATGACGTGCCCCAAAATACTAATTAAATTTACTTCACTACATAAAATTGTTAAAAAAAAATGTCAGAGCTTTATGACAGAAAACTATTCATCTGTCACGATTAATAAAATGTTTGTTTTTTTTTGTAAAAGCAAACCAGTACCATACTTAGAGATTTAGACTTTGACTTACCGATTGAATTAACTAATGACTGCGACTATTAATGAATTAATAGGAAGTAATAAACTGAGAAAATAAATTGAGCCCTGGTTTAGCTATATAAAGTATTCTGTATTTTTCTTTTATGTTAGGGTACTGACCGTGATACGGCAAGGAAAGACACACCCGACAATGCAAATGAAAGCATTACTTTTATTTTTGCCATGTTCTGCCACTTACACAAAAAGCCAGTGAAAGTAACTTTGAATGTGAAAGTCATCTGTCGTTGGAGACAATGCCCGGTCTCTTGGTAGTGTATCTCGGGTCAGCAGATCAATCCACACTTGTTATGACACTGATACCAGAGTGGCCACTCGTCCTCTCCAGGATATCCCCTATTAGATGGGTCAGTCAGTTTATCCAGAGCTCAGGCAGCTGTCCGGCAGCCCGCAGCTCAAATCCCATCCTATCCATTCCGATTTCCATTCCCTGATCCCTCATGCCACCATGTTACTCTTTCATGAGATCCATCATCAGGCTTGAGCATTTGTTGTCCATGCCATCAATTAAAATGATTTCTTCCGATTTTTTAAACCTTTTTTTCATATTGTTTACAGCCAAGCAGGGTCAAAGGGGCCTCCTTTGCTTTCTCTGTTTTTAACTTGATGAATGCCATAATGGGCGCCGGTATTCTCGGACTAGCTTATGCCATGGCAAGCACTGGCATAGTTGGCTTTTGGTAAGTAAATATTTTACTGTCATACAATTGTGTAATATGAGTCAAGCCAATTTATAGTGAAATCTGCACTTCCTACCCAGCATCCTGCTGATACTTGTGTCGGGTCTGGCGGCATATTCCATACATCTCCTCCTTAAACTCTGTGATCTGACAGGTGAGAGTGATGCTCACATTTGAAAAGCTCATCAGAACAATCCTTTCTACATCACTAAGATTCCATAGAGAATTCCGACTGAATGTTGCACTATTTGTTTTCCAGTTTTTCATTATAATTGAATCGTCATTCATTGTTTCCTGTAGGAATTAATTCATATGAAGATCTTGGAGGCAGAGCGTTACAAAAACCAGGAAAAGTAAGTATTGTCTTTTGATTAGCGTGAAATAATAAGACCCTTATATATTTCCTCACTTTTTAATTCGTGAACACATACTGTGAAACAAATGTCCAGAAAATACAAACAAGATGAACTAATTGAAGAAGCTAGGCCAAAGGTGTCTAAACTCAGTCCTTGTGAGCTGGTATCATGCATATTTTCCAGGTTACTTTCCTCAACACACCTGTTTCAAATCATCAGTTCGTCAGCAAGCTCAGCAGGAGCCTGATAACGATCCAGATCATTTGAATTAGGTGTGCTGGGAGAAAGAAACATGGAAAACATGCAGAATACTGGTCCTTGAGTATCGGGTTTGGACACCCCTGAGCGAGGCTCACACTCAAATTAGAAGAATTCAAAATTGCCATTTCCTTAAATATTTAAAGGAAAATTATATATATATATATATATATATATATATATATATATATATATATATATATATATATATATATATATATATATATATATGTATATATATGTATGTATGTATGTGTGTGTGTGTGTGTGTGTGTGTATGTATTTTTGGGGGGTATCAAAAGTATGAACTGACATTAACAGGCTGAAAATGTTTGTGTAGGTTCTAGTTGGAATGACCATCCTCATCCAAAATGTTGGAGGTAGGTCTGTTTTTTGTTTTTTTTAAATATACCCACCGTTATAGGCCACAACATTATGGCTGCTTGTACAATTTGATGAGAGGAGGTTTGTTATTACCATGAGATGGTGGAAAAGCATTATTGTTTTAATGTAAATTCATTGCAACATAATTCCATGGGATCAAGATGCCACAATATTGCAGCAAAGCACTACATTTATCAGTGAAACCCTTCAACTCATACGGCATAGCTTTTTGGTGCAAAAATTGTGCCAAATTAATACTTTTATTAGTTTGCCCTGGGTGTAAAAAATTCTGGAGTTTATTTATTTATTTTTTAGCAAATAATGGAGGACAGTTGCCTTTAAAAATGGTTTTTTTGTTAAATCTATGAATAGGTAAATGTGCAAATGTTAGGTCAAAATGTGTGTGCATACTTGTTGTTTGTGTTTTGCTTACTATGTCACGAGGTTTAAAAAATGAGAAATTAATTTATCAAGCTGTGTAATTGGTCTAATTAATTTTACGTTAAAAATATCAGAAAAAAAATATCTTTTTTTCTCCAATTTAGATAAATTGTCTTATTGTGGAAGATCAAAACAACAACGTTGCTTCAGTCATTTGTTTGCTTTAACAGACTTTAACAGATGCATTGTACCCATTTATCTTCTTCTCTCTTTGAGACTAGTGCCAGACAAAAAAAAAAATAATGTTACATTTACCATTCGTTGGACTGAAAACTCTCACATGCTCTTCCATTTTTACATCTTCCTTCTGCCCTCCCACCCACAACAGGAGTCTATCAGGTTAAGTCTGAAACAATGACAGCCAATCAGTGTCCACTTCAGGGTGTGATTGACCTCTTCCAATCCCCATCAACTCAAGCACAAAAATCCCAATGCATTAAAAGGGATCTTATCAGCATAGAAAAAGCATAATGGTGGATATTAAAAAGGACATTACCTCTACAAAAAAGACTGCTCTAAGATTGTAATTAAAGGATCACAATTAATGTGTTTATCTGACACTCCTAGTTTTACTAGTTCTCCATGAGTTCAAAAAACAAAAAAGCATTTTGACTTTGCCTCTGTTCCAACATGCAAGGTTGCAAGGTTCTTACAGTAAGTATTGTAAATACTCTGCAATAACCCTTAACAGTCACTAAAATCATCTATATAGCTGGTGCTTGAATTTTGGATACTTTTGGTACTGGCAGCTAACTGTAGCTACTTCTAATATTTTAAGAAAGACTTTGTATTGAATGAATACATTTTTCGACTGCCAAAAGTGAGCATGTATATTTTGATAAAATCTGATTAATTGGGACTTCTCTGACATATTCATAATGTTGGTGTTGCTGTAATGTGTTTTCACAACAATAGGCAGTTTATACTTGAGGCTGAGAGCGCCCCCTACTGCAAATATGTCACTTCTTCATGTTTATTGTCTCTGGGCTGTAAAAGCTATTATCCAGATTTTGCCGATAACCTTTGACCCCGTGGCTGCCGTCCTCTCTGCCGCCCCCCCTTGGGTCTGAAACCTGACTTGTGCTCTAATTGATCACTGGTGGTAAAACCCACCCTCTAAGACCCTAATGGGACCCCTCCCCTCAGGACTCCGCCCCCTCACTCTGGGGCCTTGGCGATAGTTCTACGTCGATCATTAGCGGCACGGCAGATTGTTACGCATTGGCCGCAATGTGGGGGTCTGCATCTGTCTGCACCCAGGCCTCCTTTTATAAGAGAGCAATTAGCTTCACTCTGAGTAAACATTCATCGGCACTGCCAAAGGCTGATAGGCCAATTGACCTTAATTACTGGGCTGGCCACAAGCTCGCACAGTCAAATGAAAGTGACTCTGTCTTATGTTTCACGCTGGCTGTGCTTACTTTGATGACCACATACACACACTCATACACATATTATTGCTTGACACGCTTGTTACAACATGTTGTTTTACCACTCGACTAATAACCAATCCTTCTCTTCACTCAAGGACGTCTTTGTTAGACAAGTGAGTACTGTATGACCTCTCAGGTACTTTTGTGGAAGTGTGATGTCATAAGCCAATGCATGAAACTGAACCATACCAACAGTATTGTGTCTTGCTTTTGTGGTTGCATTTTTTTGGCCTTTTAATGTCAGTGATGTTTGTAATCTCTGCCACTTTATATTTCAACCATCTTGATGATCACCTGGATGAGAGTGCATCATATGTTACCCTTTGGAAATGGTTCATCCAGCCCCTTGAGTCATATTTGACTTCTTTCCGGTTCTCATCCTCTATTAACCGGGAGTGGCTAAACAATGAACCAATGGAAAGACCAACCCAAATTAAATTTTGGATCATCTCAATCATGTTTGTATAAGTGCAAACATGAGCAAAGGCAAGATACCAGTTGTGTCTCTAATACCGCCATTTAAGCCTCATTGAAATACGACACTCGAAAATGATGATTTTTCGAACACCGCCCATTAACACCCCCAAAATGAAAGACATGTGTAACATTATAATCATGATATAGCAGTATGCATTATAATTCTCTATCCGTACACAGTAGTTAAATTAAAACTATTGTTTTATTGCCTCATCGCATTTTTTTCTGCCATAAATTAATTCAACTGAAAACAACATCACATTTATAAAATACTCAAGGCTCAGGTAACAACTAATTGGGGCTGCAGCTATCAAGTATTGTTGGTATTTGAATAGCCAACAGAAAATTCAAATCAAATATCAAGCACTTGGGTAAAAAATATATTATTTTACTTGGTGAAAAACAATTAGAAACAGAACACCAAATCACATATTCCACTTAATTATGAATGACCAACTTTAATAAGTTTTTATCAACATTCTTTTTCTAACTTAAATTTAAACAATTAGTAGCACACTGCTTTCCTCTCCAGAACATTAGATTTTAGATAAATCTCTCCCCAAAACTTTGAGTCTAATATATGAATTTGCCAGCTGAAACAGCATGCGTTTCATGGTTTGTTAAATAGTGATCAGTAGAAACAGCAACTTCAAAGTGTGCATTCATTTACATCTATGACACCAGCCTATATGGAGCACTTGAGCACTGCCAGCTAGCAGCTAATTTATGCTAGCTATAATGAAGCCCAAGGTACTGGCAACAGATGTCGTATGTCAATGTCAGTCAGCCCTGAATTCGCGATTGAAAAATGATTTCAAAACAAGGTAGTGTTGTTCGTGAGGGAGTCTGGACCAACATCTGCAGTGGAAAAACTAGTCAAGCTGCTGGTAATAACTTCAAAATAAAGAACAGCAAGACATCTGTGTCCCTATATTAGGTAAACTATTTTATTTTGAAGTTTGCCTTCTCACTGCTTTTACTGCATAGAATTCAAAAGAATTGCTGCAATTGGCTTGACCAAATTTTTTTTTCAGACATGTACCCTAATAAGCACGTATAAAAAAAAAAAAAATGCCTCCAGTTTTATTTTTATTTTTTCACCATGGTACTCAATTTGCTCGACCTAGAACAAATCATAGCTCAGCTTTGCAAATGTCACATGACCTTTCCCACAAAACAGGTGTGCCAAGATCATTACCTGGGCCTTGAGTACATGTGATGTCATTTTCAGTCCACAGCAAATGGAAAAATGTGCTTTTAACGACATTAATTGGACATGAATACTTTAGTTATCAAATTAACTACAGTACACAGAAAATATTACAATAGTATTGCTAAAAATGGCTTAACTAGCCCTTGCCATAACTAGCCATTAATGTGTGTGTGTGTGTGTGTGTGTGTGTGTGTGTGTGTGTGTTTGTGCATGTGTGGCATATGAATTACTGAGTCACTTCATCAAATAAAAAGGGCTACGCAATCATTATGTTTAAATTCACTTGGCCTCGCTATCTACAGAGCATCAGACTAGAACCCCCACCCCCTAAAGACACACGGAGCCCACATCTGCTTCTTTTTATTTTGTGTTTTGCACATATAAAAGTGGCACATTTGATTGATTTGCACATTTAAAACATTGAGATAAAATCGTTGACTGTGCGAATCATTGAACAGCAACAAGCGCAGTCTTAATCTAAACAAATCTCTTATGTGTCTTGTATTGAATCTTATTGCGTCCCTTCAAAAATAGATCATGCAAAAGCTTTTTTTTTTTATATGGACCATATGGTCTTCTTTTTTCTTTGCCGCTAGTTCCGAATAAATATTGGATGACGCGTCGCAGCAAATTCTGTCCGAATCCCCAAAATGAGGCCCATTTACTAGCAGCCTTAAGTGCTTATTAATGTGTTTCCTCACTCGAGTGTCCTTGTGTCTGTGTGGGCCGGAGGGTTATTGGATGAATTCTCTTTATAAACACATGCAGGATCTGAGGGATTACGGTCGTAGTTTATTTAACGGCGAGCGCAAAAACCTTGCCCCGGAGGCTATAACGTCCCTCCTAACCCCGACTGTGTCTGCCTTTCCAAAATGTAATCCCTTAACATTATCTGCCTTTATCGCCGGCCGCACGCTGCATCTGAAGCCCATTTCACACCACAAACATGCTCTTGTTCGTCCTCAACCTCCGTCCCTTCTTGCATTCGCCCTCGTGACCCCGAGGAAGTGACCCTAAGCCCTCTTCTCGAAGGATGTGGGAGCTCGTCAGAGGCTGATAATGTCCCGTTTCCTAGCGAGGTGGAGAAAGGGGAGAAGTAGCGGGATTAACGTCAGATATGATTATTGTTTGCATTCCTCCCCCTCTTATTTCCCCAAACATCTGCACTCTGTCTGCTCCTCTGCGCTCGGAGCTTTGCCGTTGAGCCCCTTGAGCTGTCTGCTCCACCCATCTGCATTAACTCAGACCCCTCCGCCCTGCGCGCCGGACACCCACCATCTCCCACATACGCACAAATATGAATACGATCATCTGACGTGTGTGGCATTTGGTGCTTTGTGTGCTTGTTTTTGCTGCCTTTGCAAACTAGCATAGTGAAATTTCCCTTTGCTCTCTCGCAGCCATGTCGTCATATTTGTTCATTTTGAAGTCGGAGCTTCCGGCGGCCATCACCAGTTTCCTGAGTCCAGGCCAGTCAGGGTGCGTGCACTTCTCATTTGCATTTGCACAAGGGGTGGGCACAGTATATACTGTAGACCTGCCCCTTTCATTAAATCGACCCAAAGAATATTTTCATCGTCAAAAGTCCTGTTACAATTGAGACATTTTTCCTAGACAAAACACAGCCACTTTTCACCACATTTTCATCAGTAAACAGCTTTTTTTTTTTTTAAGTTCTGTTAACTAAGTGATGTTTCATGTACAGTTAATACTTTTAAAAACACATTTTACTATTTGCTGTCAACTAAAAATGACTACTAAAAATGGTACTCAAGACTCCGGTAATACTTAGTGAATATGACTAATCCCAGAAAACAAGGTAACGTGATTGGTTGTTACCTAAGCCTTGAGTACATGTGATGCCATTTTAAGTGAACAGCAAGTGATAAAATGTCCCTTTGCAAGTATTAATTGTACATAAAAAAATAATCAAATTAATTATGGACAAACTATTAACGTTTTCCCTGCTGAAAATGGCTAAATAAAAACTGAATGTTGTCCTCGAGCACAAAAGCCGTCACTTTCCTCCGATGACATCTTTTTTTTCTTTTTTTTCCTCATTATTATCCTTAAAACCAGGCACTGTTGTGGGGAATTTTTCAGGCTAATGCAGAATTATTATTTTTTTACCAAATATCGATTAATCGACAGATTAATTTTCTAACTTAAAAGAATGCTATCGCGTCTGTTTTTTGCCTGACAGAATGCATTGCATGGCCCAATCAATGAAGTTATAAAGATATTTGCTTTTTTTTTTGTTACTAATTGAATGGGTCTCTTATTTATCACATTTATGGGGTTTTTGTTTTTTTTTGCACTATATAGTTTCAGATTTTTCAAAAATGTTTTAAGCAAACCGTTTTTAAGTTTGGTGTTAAGTAGTGACATCCAGTTCAATTCTTTGCACAATTTTCCTACGTCGCTTGTAAACATTAAGATTTGCTTTGCCTTGAATGTCAGATCCACCAAATGAGCTTATAAGATTTCATGATATATGATTTAGGATGCAGCTATCGTATAGATTTATGTGTGATAAATAATGAGATCAGTGTTATTGTACTTGTTTACAACCGCTGTAAATTGTTAGACTACATAAAAGTAAAAAGTTTTCTAAAAATCCACAACTATCATCCACCTGGTCAATTCTTTTTTTACTGATGTTTGAAGGGCTGTTATTAGCTGATTGTATCACACAATAAAATATTTTGCCACTAGTGGGATACGATAATCAGCACGTGGATAAATTAAAACCTTTCTGACAGTTATCGGTTCATTCAGCTCTTGTGCAGTTGCGCTTAATGATCTGGTGGTTGAGTGTAAGTCACGTTGTTGTGGAGGGCGATGTCTAAAGTTTTACAACGACAGTATATTAAAATTTAGCAAGTAATTGCAGAACCAAATAGCACCACAGTGCATTGGCTGCAGCCGTCTGGGTCGTTTTCATTTCAGAAGCTTTTCTTTCTCACAGGGACCTCAAAAAAGTGACTTCTATCGCTCTGTCATTGGTTGCTTTAGTGAAAGCTCTGGCTGCTTTCACTCCCTCAGTATTCGATGGTACCTCAAGGCAGCTGTTTTGCATTAGCGCACTGCTTTCACCCTCAAATCTCTCACACATGTTCCCCGGAATCAGACTGATACAAGGGGATATCAGTTTTGCCATTGTAATTACAGCCCACTGCAGAGGGAAACAGAGTTTTTGTTAATGAGTGGTTTTGAGACGCGAGCAAAGACACACTCGGGTCCATCCAAACCCAGAGTTGTTTTGTATTACAGCGTGTTCTATTTAAAAAGTCATTCTACTTTTATGGCCCATTTATCGTAAAACAGCCAGACCCCCCAAAAAAATTCCTCCCCTCTCGTGCTCATTGCGGAGTGGAGATTATTGCGTTGTGTCAGCCAGATTTCTGCTGTTATTACACACTTTGTTGAGACTGACTCCGAGGCTCCTTCCTTTGCTCAAGGCTGTTCTGCATTGTGAAGTCTTCCACATTTCATTGATCTTCAAGCCATCTTGCCCCTCTGTAATCAGCGTGGAGCCGCATGGAAACTATCTCACACACGTACAAATGTTTTTTCAAATTTTTTTAAAGGTGTGTGGGGATTTTTTTTTTTTATTAATCTGTTCTTTGTATCTCTCTAATGTTTAGATAGTATTCTAAAACTATTTGTACTTGACATTTAGTTATGAAAATTAACTCATCTCTTTCATTGACAGCTATACGGGTCATAAATCAATTTTTACTGAGCTCTAAACACAGTTGGCTTAAAAATGTCCCAATTATAGTTCAAGAAAGGATAGATCAATTTGATCCAACTTTTTGTGTTGTTTTTCTCAAAACATTTGTTTTTTTTTTAAATGGTCTTTTTGTGAAACACAACCTCAAAAATGGCATTGTTTTTATATAAAACAAAGCCAGACTTCGGTCGAATTTGTTATGACGTGGCATGGTGAGTAGTGGTGAGGAAGGAGGGGGACCCAAAAATGAAGGAAAGTGAGAGGAACTGAGCTAAAAAAAAATGAAGGTTTAATTATTAAATAAGGCAGGAACAACAGCAAACATAAACCGGACAAAGTAGCAGAAAACTAGAAACTAAACTCACGAGTAACAAACAGCAGGGAGATGGTAACAATTTGTCTGGGGAGCATAAAGAACGAGGAGGACAACGAGATTAATTCAACAGCGACACAGGACAATGAAAAAAAGATAATGTCCCGACAAATGACTGAAACAAAACTGGGGCTTAAATACAAGAAGACTAATTAGGTGAACACACAACACCTGGATGGGAACAAGAGGCAGGGGAAACCAATTGGATGAAACACAGGGACCGGGGCACGCCGACAACTGGTGGAACACGTCATACTAAATAGGCTAATGAGAAAAACAGAACATGAACCCAAACAGAAGTAAACAGAAACCCTCCAAAAACAGAAACCTGAAATCTCACAACATCAACAAAAAACACAACTAACCCACACAGACATGGCACAATTGACCGAAATATTTGATCTTTTCTGATCCATTTTATTGTTGTTTTGTTATTGTTGTTTAGGGCGCAGCCATTCTTAGAGTGTGGGCTGCCATGCAAATCATAAAACAATATCGCTCTGGAAAGGTTTTGGTGCCATTTTGAACTCAGGGGAGGAGCCAAAATTTGGTCAAGCCATAGCCTTATCTAAGAGAAAAAGTGCTTTGCCGCCATCTTGTGGCAAATTGCACAAAGGCAGTTCCAACTCATTTTGGGTGGACGTCAGATTTAGGATTTTTTTTCTGTTTGTAGCAGGGTTCGTTGGGGTTTACTTCAAAGCATTTAAATTAGTTCCCAGCGCCGTTAAGGTTGTGATCATGCTGTAGTTTCCAGAACATTCAATTGTTGGGCAAACGTCTTGCTACGGAGATAATGTAAGAGTCCACGCTAATGTCATAGTATTGAAGCTGCCACGGGAAGGTCATGGTGTGTTGATGTGGTCAGAGCAGGTGCTGCTGACGATGGGAACCGCCGAAAGAGCGCTAGAGCTAAGCCTATGTTGCGGTTTTAATGGCAGGCAACACTCTTCTTGTATGACCTCGACCTCAGCGTAGCCGGCGTGCCTCCCTCATGCGTCACCTCCAACATCGTCCCGCCTCGATCATCATTAAACAGCCCCGCCTTTTTTTCAGCAAATGAAAATATTATTCCCCCCTCTTTGCAAAAACCAAGCGATAGGTGGTTTGATCTGATCTGATGGAGCGGCCCAACGTTTGAATGTGAATTACATAATTGTTATGGTTTGTGAGAGCTAAAGCCTTTAATGGTTACCACATGAGAGCTCTGTCGCTCTGTATTTAAGCATCAAATAGAGACAAATTTCCACAGGCGTCCCCTTTTAAGGCACTTCAAAAAGTCCTCGCCGTCCCTGACATTTCGGAACTAGTTCTATTTCTAAAATGGCTCTCGTTTAGCCTTGAGTTTTTAGGTACTTATTTCCGTTTGTGTTTTGCTTTTGCGATACCTCTCTGAGTCAAGCTTTGTGAAAGACTAATCATTTAGTTATTCTTCAAGATTCAAGAGATTTATTGTCATATGTATAGTTGTACCACACAATGAAATTCTTATTCTGTTCACTTTCCCGAGCAGCATGCTGTTAAATATATTGTTTTGTTTCATGGAAGAATCATTCTGAATGTCATGAACTCCCGTTTCCATGCCTGTTGAGCAGAATAATGCTACCTGAGGGTTGCAATGAATGTTTTTTTTTTACATCTCCGCCTCTGTGCAATATTATTTTATGTTTGCTGTGTCAAAAATACATACAGCAAGTTGAATTTATATATATATATATATATATATATATATATATATATATATATATATATATATATATATATATATATATATATATATATATAATATGTATTTAATTCAGAGGATTCTGCTTGTTGCAGCCATAACTTCAGTCAACTCTATACAACACTGAAAGTCAGTTTGTCTCCTCAAAAAACACCAGAAAATTCTTTTCCAATGATATGTTCCAGGCGCCGTCACTAGTTTATACATTGCCTTCTGGGTAATATTGGTAACATATTGTAATATGATTTAAGCAGGAAAAATCCACCCATTTTTTCAATCTTGGGGCAGTCATTATGACTCTTTTTATTAGCTAAAAATAACATTCCAATTGCTCAGGGTTCATATAACGGCCAATCACAGATCATCTTCAAACATCACATGACTAAACAAAAAAACAGGTGAGCCGTGATTGGTTGTTACCTGAGCCTCGAGCAACTGTGATGTCAGTCAGTTGACAGGAAGAGGCGAAATGCAACCCGAGTTGTATAAAAACATATGATTTTCCTGCTTAATTCAAATCCCACGAATGCAATATTAATCAGAATGTTGTGTTTGAATTAGTGTATATTATTGTAAGGATTTCTTTGAAAACTATGAGCGGCAATGAACAGGCCGTTGTACTCCCATTTTCATGGCAAAGGGTTACAATTATCAGTTATTTTTATCGTTCAAGGCAGGTAAAGTACATTTAGGCCATAGTAAGCGTGCTTTAGAAACATTCAGCAACTAGAATATTTTTAAATGGTGTACTGTTGCTGTAACTGTTTAACAGTGAGCAAAGAATTTGAATTTTTTTAAATATTGCTGTCAAGAGATTTAAAATATCTGAGAAACTAGTCCCAAGTGCTCACCGCAACATTTAGTTTTGGCCATCTGGAGGAACGATGCTGTTTTCTTTAGTCGTCAGCCAGATAATTAGAAAATAACATTCAAATAAAACATTGTCATCCTCTCCGTTGCAGACCTGCTCAAAAGCAAGGTGTGCTCAAGTTAGTTTGTCAAAGCGCTTTGATACGGCTCGCTACGTTGGCGTCTTTGTTGCCATCGTTAGCCGTGGCTGTATTTGCAGCTGCAGCTTGGTGCTTTGCATTTATGTGGTAAAAAATTGAGTTGCTTTTATGGTGAGCAAGCTCCTTCTTACAAAGAATGCACCTCACTCTACCTTACCCTAAGATACTCTAGCCTAATTATAGCCAAGTATGGTAATATTTCATTTATTTAACAAATATTGTGTCCTGAAAAGTCTACAATTCACTTTTTTTAAAATGATCAGTTGCCTGTTCACTTTGATTGTGATAAGTTTATTTCTTCTGTTTCTTGTTTCCCAGAGAGGCCTGGTATGAAAACGGCAGACTGCTGCTGATCCTTGTTACACTATGTGTGGTGCTTCCCCTTGCAATATTGCCAAAAATTGGTGAGAAAACAAATCATGTGACCTTTTTCAAAGGCGCCTCGGTCACTTTCACTTTACCCTTTCAGGCTTCCTGGGTTACACCAGCAGCGTTGCCTTCTTTTTCATGCTGTACTTTGCCATTGTGGTGAGCTGCAATTTTTCCCACGTTTTATTGTCTCTATATTTGACCAGTTTTCTCCTCAGGTTGTGGTCAAGAAATGGTCTATCCCCTGCCCGCTTCCACATAATGTCACCATGTTCAAGGTAATAACAACTTCCTTAATTAGTGCACATAAGATTTCGATCTTGTGTGACATTGGAGGTCCAGACTAGAAAGGGTGGAGCTCTTGCGTGATAAGGACCAGAGAGGGCCGTGTGGACTGACTGCTACCTTAGGGGAAGGAAGTTCAGGTGACCCCCACCTCCTCACCCCCTCAGCCTGGAAGTGACCTTTGCCCTCTTTTATTATACAAACCATACTAGAACTCCAGACCTGGTGTGGCTTAACTTAGGCTTGTTTTCTTTTCAGCCCCAAATTACCAAGCAGTGGAATTCTCCTCTTTTAAATGCAATACTTTCCTATAGGAAATCATTGTAAAGTAAAAAGTTTCCCTAACATTTACCTAACACTTGCAACCAGCAAAAACCCACACCGAGCTGAACCAACCCAATTGTGCTCCTGACATCATTCAATAGGCCTTGCCCATTTATGGCACACAAACAACTCTATTTGTTGCTCTGTTGATTTCAGCTCATTCCAACTTACTGTGTGAATGCAGTGATTTTTTTCTTGTGATTTAATACAGTGCTAATTTGAATTGGGGTCTTTTGTAACAGCAGTCCTTGAACTTTCCTGACACACCTCATGTTTTCAGACGACCCTCAATCTCCTGTGGTATTTCTTATATGTCGCTTCCTCTCAGGGATAACAGAGTACCTCTTCTGTCCCTTGTCTGTTCAGGTATCAAATTCCTCTGACATGGAATGTACGGCCAAACTTTTTGTAGTCTCCAGTCAGGTATGTACTACTTGAAGTCAGTACTCAGCACACATACACATATTCACACACTAAAAACAACAACTGACTGTGAGAAGTCATTAAAAGTGTCTGCTGCGGTTTGTAGGCTCTGATGACATGTCACACTTTCACCATTGAGGTATTGCCTGTGTGTGACTCGTGTTATTTACATGAAGTGGTTTTCTACTTTTCCTTTTATTTTCGTGGTTCCACTTAAGCCTGAACTGCTGTATCAACAAGCAAGGCTCTACCCATTGGCCCCCTCACACCTGTGTAAAAGTGTGAGCTGATAATTTGCTAAAAGCCACATTGTTGTGTGTTTCAGGGTGCCTACGCCATCCCCACCATGGCCTTCTCTTTCTTATGCCATACAGCCGTTCTGCCAATTTACTGCGAACTGGACAGGTGGGTTACGCACCCCTGTTGCTTTACTGAATAATGTCATGTCCATACGAACTGTTTTGCCCAAACGTCTTGTTGTATGCCCCGTTATTGGTCTACACATCAGTTTGGTTCGAGTATGAAAACATTTTTACGTTTTTAAATTGTAATGATTCGCATGTTGACAGGAAAATGTTTAATTTTGCAAGTTTAAGAATGATAAGTTCACAAATGTTGTACATATCTTTTCTCATACTGCCCAATGGTAATATGAATGTCCTGAATTTGAGACTGTAATTTTGTTTCCCTTCATTTGTGAGAATTTTTTAGCTACAAGTGCTCTCTGGTAGTAAAGAACTCACTTTACTCAAGCAATGGTTTAGCTGATTCTTTAAAAAGTAGCTTTAAGCGCGTTCATGTCATGGCCAGTTTACTATTAAACTAAATACAAAACAAAGAGAATTGCAAGTTATGTATTTAAATCAGTCACATTGCTTTGCCATAGTCTGCATATCTTATATTAAAGCTAACATATGATTCTGTCACCGTATGGCTATGGCCACTCCTTACAATAGGAAATTATGTCAAGCAGACCATGCAGATAATACGCAAACAATTTAATTCTATTTCAGTTATTAGTTTCCTGCGGTGTCAGAAAATAGGCAAAAACATTCAACTTTGCTTTCCATTCTAAAAGCAAATGTTTTTTTTTTTTTTTCTGCATACACTAAGGTCATAAATCTGCTTTCATAGAGGATTACGTAAATCGGAGAACATTTACTGTTAAGAATTTGTCACGATGAGTATTTGGGCAATTTTAAATTAAAATTGAAATTGTCAGCCAGGATGAGAAATTTCCATGCGAGAAATTATCCAGGGATATGCAAAGCCTGCAGACTGCGGTGCAGGAAAACACTATAGATTCAGACCCAGTGTCCCAACCAAAGCCCTCATTGTGTTTTACTGTGTGCCTCCTCTCCTTGTATTTTTCCTGTCCTTCATTTCTTCAGGCCGACCAAAGCGAGGATGCAGAATGTTACTAACGTCAGCATCAGCCTCAGTTTTCTGCTTTACTTGATTTCTGCCATCTTTGGCTATCTCACATTCTACGGTAGGCCGCGGCACACAATCCCCATGATACCACCCCACCCAAGGCGCTTGCTCGATAATCCGTCTCTACCCGCAGCTCACGTGGACTCTGAGCTTTTGCTCGGCTACGATGCGTACATCCCGCGAGATATCGTGGTTATGACGGTTCGGCTCGCTATCCTCATCTCTGTGCTGTTGACCATACCGCTCATCCACTTTCCCGTGAGTGGTAACTACTGAATTGTATATAGAATATAGGGATTCAGTGTGTAAATGTCCAAAATTTCTTGTATGCTTTTCTAGAGGCTCCAAAAATGTTCCTTAAATTTTCACTCACATCATTCAGTACATCTTTTTGCACTATTTTTCGGATAAGCCAAACTCATTCTTTTGAACTCATTGTGCCATATTTCACATGTCACCAATTCTCATATTTTTCATCAATTGACTTTCTTTGACCACTATCATCCATTTTATATATTAACCTCTGTTCACATTTTTTAAAAATGTCTTAAACTTTTTTAGCTTAAAAATACGCACTTTATTCAGGACACAAACAGAAATTAAAAGCAGGTATTTCAAAATAAGACAACACAGATAAGTAAACAATACAAACTGGAGCGCTTGAAGTACCCTTAACACAGAATAAATCATCTTAATGTCCGTTTGTGAACACAGATGCAGTCAGACGTTGGTTCAGTTTGCTTGCTTCTTTTAATGAAAATAATGTGGTACAACCTTGACTCCCAAAAACTGCTGTTCCAGTGTTGTCTTATCCAAGGAAATTGGGTCAAAATGGCTCTTTGAATGTTAAAGGTTGCCGACCCCGGTTCTAAACTAATACATAAGTCTTGATATAGGACACATATATGCTAGAACACTGTTAAACTACAACACTCATAATATTTTCACACACTTTTTTTATTTCAGCAGTTTCATGTTTCTAAGGACAAAACATACCAAAAGTATATCCTTGTTGGAGATTTTTTAATTAGAAATGTGTTAGGATACACCGTGGACATTAACTTATGACTAAAATTGTTTTTCTGCTTTTAAAACATAATTTGCTATTGTGTTACTATGCAGTATACATTTTTTTCGTTGCATGTAAATGTCATTTGTGGCGCCTGAATCAGGTATGTATGCGTTCGTATTTTCAAGACTCGTAAGGCTGCCATCTTAGTGCTGCGTGGAAATCGTCCGTTTTCCTGGCTGACCCACATCACGGCCACTGTGCTCATCCTGGGAGTGGTGCTCTCACTGGCTATTTTTGTGCCCGATATACGAAATGTGTTTGGAGTCGTGGGTAGGTTCTTGTTAAAGTTTGATTGATCCTATGTCTTATAACTCTCAGATCTACTCTGGAATTACAAAGTTGAAGGCCGAAAAAATTCAAATTAAAAGGTCATCTTGATTTGCCAGGATCGACCACATCCAGCTGCCTCATGTTTGTCTTCCCCGGCATCTTCTACCTCAAGATCAGCCACCAACCGCTCAGATCTTTTGACTCCATAGGGGTAAGCTTGCACAATTCGGACAAATGTGAAACTATTTTAAAGCACGTCGCTCAAAAACAAAATTCTGATCATTTCTTTATTGCAAACTATTCTGATAGGCGGTGTTTCTGGTGGTCTTTGGTTTAATCATGGGCGTCATCAGCGTCTCACTCATCATCTTTACATGGATGGAAACTTCTTAGCCCCCTCCTCTTTCTCAAAGCACAAAGGGAAAATTTTTACCAAAGAACCTTCAGGATGAAATAACGGAATAGACACACACTAGTCTGTGTATCTCAGGTTGTTGTTTTTTGTGTCCTTGTCATCTTGCCGTTGCCGTCACAACAACACATCAACACACAATTGCTGTGTGGCTGTTCACTTTGATTTTCATTAATCTCACAACTATTTTGAGGGATCGTATTGTTTACTTTCTATATATTGTTGAAACTCCTGCATCTTTTCAAATGAAGTGTGTGAAAAAAATGTCTACTGCCTTATTGAATTTTGTTCTTGCTCTTAATTTGTAAAACACAATGGCCAAATCTTTTTCCAGGATTGATAGTATTCATTGAAATATTTTGATTTGTAATCTTTTGTGTAGCATTTACATTTGTCGGTTACATTCTAACCGATGTTTACTGTACATTTCCTGCTCCTTGGTATTCTTCATTTACAATCCTCTTCATTGTACTGGAAATTGTTATTTTATGACACCTATGGTCAGATGTACTGTACATCAAATATAAGACACTCAATAAAAGGGAAATGTTCTGTGTTCCGGGATGTCACTTTGTTACATATTGCTCTATCAGAACTGCGTAACACCAGTCCAAAATGTTTGTTTGGCAGGTTCGGATGCCAGGATCCGCCTCTCATATCGTAGCTTTAATGAAAGACACACGCTCTGCATTTTCTAATTGTAATGCTGCTTGGATTCGATCAGGCTTTTCTAGTTTGATGGAGGGAATTAGTTTGGAGAGCAGCTCTTTTCGCCACCCTCGACGAGGTTCCCCAGACGAGGGGATGTCTCTTTCCCTTCCTTGCAAGGCAACAACCATGGAGGTAATCCTTGTAATTATTTGGTGGACATCATCTTTATTTGTCATGCGCAGACACATACATGAATGTTGACTTTGGCATTTGACCCATCAGAGTCGTGGACTCAGCAAACGCCCCGCTACTGCGGCGCACTGTGTCTTGCTCAAGGGCACCACAGCTGTGTGTCAAGGGGTGGATGACCTTGAACAGAGATGATGTTTTAATGGAAGTCTTATGACCCAAAATGCATGCGGGACAGTTTTTTGTTTAGTTAAACTCACTCCA